>NC_092390.1:55773199-56075314 GCF_030028105.1 Mobula birostris | reverse complement strand
CTAACCACCATTTAAATATCATGCAATATGTAATCTTTACTTCTTCTTTTGCCTTCTAATTTTTACCATCAGCCAAAATTCATCTTTTTAATGCTACTATCATTGTGTTGGAACATGAACAAGGTCACTGGAGAGATGCATCTGGTGGATATAAAGTGGCCTTTTATTTGGGACACACACACAAGCTGACAACCTTTGCAGTCACATTCTTTAGTGGGAGAGTGAACAGCCAGAAGTCGTGGTCCATGTAGGTACCAATGACACGGGTAAGGCAAGTGACGAGGTTCTGCATAGGGAGTTCAGAGAGTTAGGTGCTAAGATAAAAGGCAGGACCTCCAGGGTTGTGATCTCAGGATTGCTACCCGTGCCGCATGCTAGAACTAGAAGATAATACAGTATAATACGTGGCTAAGGAGTTGGTGTAGCAAGGAGGGCATAAGATTTTTGGATCATTGGGCTCTCTTCCAGGGAAAATAGGACCTGTACAGGAGTGACTGTTTGCACCTAAACTGGAGGGGGACTAATATCCTAGCAGGAAAGTTTGTTAATGCCTCACAGTGGGGTTCAATCTGGAGTTGCAGGGGAACCAGAGTGCCAGAACAGTTAGTGGCGAGGTTAAGGAGGTAGATGTTGGTAAGACCTCAGACAAAGTCAGGATCTAAAGGTTGAGCATGGTGCAGCTAGTGACCTGAGCTGCCGATATTTCAATGCAAGAAGTATCGTAGGAAAGGCGAATGAGCTCAGGGCATAGATCAACACCTGGAATTATGGCATTGTAGGTATTAGTAAGACATGGTTGCAGGAGGGACAGGACTGACTGCTCAATATTATGGGGTTCCAGCGTTTTAGACATGACAGAGTGGGAGGGATTAAAGGAGGAGGGGTAGCATCAGGGAAAAATATCACGGCAGTGCTCCATCAGGACAGACCGGAGAACTCGGCTAGTGAGGCGTTGTGGGTGGAACTGAGAAATAAGAAAGGTATGACCTCATTAATGGGGCTATATTACAGACCACCCAACAGCCTGAGGGATTTAGAAGAACAGATTTGTAAAGAGGTCGCAGATTGGTGCAAGAAATATAAGGTTGTTATAGTAGGTGATTTTAACTTTCCACATATTGACTGGGAATCCCATACTGTAAAATGGCAGGATGGGATAGAGTTTGTCATATGTGCTCAGGGAAGTTTCCTTCATCCACAACACTCACAACACGCTGGAGGAACTCAGCAGGTCGGGCAGCATCAGTGGAAACGATGAGTCGACGTTTCGGGCCGGAACCCTTCATCAGGACTGTAGAGGGAAGGGGCAGAGGCCCTAGTTTCCTTCATCAATACATAAAAGTCCCAATGAGAGAGCATGCAATACTGGATCTGCTATTAGGGAATGAGACAGGGAAGATGACAGAAGTTTGTTTGGTGAACACTTTGCATTGAGTGACCACAATGACTTTAGTTTCAAAGAAAAGATCCACGGGTTGAGATTCTAAATTGGAGAAAGGCCTATTTTGATGGTACCAGAAATGATCTGGCAAGTGTAGATTGGGACAGGCTATTTCCTGGCAAAGGTGTACTTGGAAAGTAGGAGGCCTTCAAAAGTGAAATTTTGGGAGTACAAAGCTTGTATGTGCCTGTCGGAATAAAAGGCAAAGATAATGAGTGTAGGGAACCTTGGTTGAGCAAGAAATCAGGAAGGCTAAAAGAAAGCATGAAGTTACTCTAGCAGACAAGATGAAGGAGAATCCTAAGGGATTCTGTAGTTATATTAAGAGCAAAGGATTGCTAGGGACAAAATTGGTCCTCTGGAAGACCAGAATGGTAATCCATGTGTGGAGCCAGAGCAGATGGCAGAGATCTTAAATTTTGTTTTGCATCTAAATTTACTCACAGAGTCTACAGAAGTGAGGCAAAGCAGCATCAACTTCATCAAACCTATACAGATCACAGAGGAGATGTTTGTCACACTCAGGCAAATCAGGATGGATAAATCCCCAGGGCCTGACAAGGTGTTCTCTCAGACCCTACAGGAGGCAAGTGCAGAAATTGCCAGGGCTCTAGCAGAGATATTTAAAACAGCCTTAGCAACAGGAGAAGTACCAGAGGACTGGAGGATAGCCAATATTGTTCCGCTGTTTAAAAAAGGGTCAAAGCAAAAACCAGGAAATTATAGGCTAGTGAGTCTGACATCAGTTGTGGGATCGGTGCTGGGTCCTTTATTGTTTGTCATCTGTGTCAATGGTCTGGATGATAATATGGTTACATTTGTGGATGACATTAAGATTGGGGGTTTGCTGGACAGTGAGAAAGGCTATCAAGGCTTGCAGAGGGATCTGCATCAGCTGGAAAAATGGGCTGAAAAATGGCAGATGGAATTTAATGCAGACAAGTGCAAGGTTTTGCACTTCAGTCAGATCAACCAGGATAGGTCTTACACAGTGAACGGTAGGGTACTGAGAAGTGTGGTAGAACAAAGGGATCTGGGAACATAGGTACATAATTCATTGAAAGTGGCGACACAGGTAGATAGGGTCGTAAGAAAGCTTTTGGCACATTGGCCTTCATAAATCAATGTATCGAGTACAGAAGATTGGACGTTATGTTGAAGTTGTATAACACCTTGGTGAGGCCTAATTTGGAGTTTTGATCACAGGAAAGATGTAAACAAGTTTGAAAGAGTGCAGAAAAAACTTACATGGATGTTGCTGAGTCTGGAGGACCTGAGTTATAAGGGAAGATTGAATAGGTTAGAACTGTATTCTATAGGATACAGAAGATTAAGAGGAGATTTGATAGAGGCATACAAAATTACGAAGGGTATAGATAGGGTAAATGCCGTACTTCTCTATGACGTTATATGCAGACATATATCAGTTACATGGGTGTTTCCTGGTCTGCAATTTACTGTTCTGAACAGCATTTTGAATTCAATCCACAGTGCATATTCAGGTCAGGAAGGGGAAAGAGGTTAAGGAGCCAATGCATATTACCCCTGTAGCCACCCTCTTCAACAACAGGTATATCACTTTGGATGCTGTTGAGCGTATAACCTAACAGAGTAAAGTCACAGTGGTTGGGTCTTGGGCACTGTCTGCCTCTGTGTCTCAGAGGGGTAGGGTAGGAGAAAGAGGAGGCGCACTGTGTGATAGGGGATTCGATAGTTAGGGGAACGGGCAGGAGGTTCTGTGGGCGAGAATGAGATTCACAGATGGTATGTTGCCTCCCCCCCCCCCCCAGGTGCCAGGGTCCTGGACAAGTAGGATCGAGTCCTCAGCATTTATAATTGGGAGGGTAACAGCCAGAAGTCATGGTCCATGTAAGTACCAATGAAATGGGTAGGATGAGTGATAAGGTTCTGCATAGGAATTTCAGGGACATAGGTGCTAAATTAAAGGGCAGGATCTCCAGGGTTGTGATCTCAGGATTGCTACCCATGCCCAGTGCTAGTGAGGCCACAACTAGGAAGATTAAACAGTTTAATACATGGCTAAGGAGTTGGCGTAGGAAGGAGGGCATAAGATTTTTGGATCACTGGGCTCTCTTCCAGGGAAGGTGGGACCTGTACAGAAGGAATTGTTTGCACTTGAACTAGAGAGGGGCTAATATCCTGCCAGGAAGGGTTGTTAATGCTGCACGGTGGGGTTTAAACATGAGTTGCAGGGGGATAGAAGCCAGAGTGCCAGAACAGTTAGTGGAGAGTTCGTGGAGGCAGATGCTGGTAAGACCTCATACAAAGTCTGTAATCAAAACGTTGGGCATGGTGCAACAAAATCGAAAAGGGTAAATAGAGGACTGAAGGTGTTGTTTCTGAATGCACACAATGTATGAATAAGATAGATGAACTTGCAGTACAGTTGCAGATTGGCAGGCATGATCATGTAGGCATCACAGAATCATGGCTGAAAGATTATAACTGGGAGCTTAATGTCCAAGGATACACATTGTATCAAAAGGACAGGCAGAAAGACAGAGGGGGCGGCGTTGCTCTGTTGATAAAAAATGAAATCAAATCATTCAAAAGAGGTGACATAGGGTCATGAGGTTTTGAATTATTGTGGATAGAGCTAAGGAACTGCAAGGATAAAAAAAACACCTTGATGGGTGTTGTATACAGACCTCTAAACAGTAGAAAGGATGTGGCCTACAAATTACAACGGGAGATAGAAAATACATGCCAAAACAGCAATGTTACAATAGTAATGGGGGTCTTCAATATGCAGGTAGATTGGGAAATCAAGCTGGTGCTGGATTACAGGAGGGGGAGTTTCGAGAATGCCTACAAAATGGCTTTTTACAGTAGCTTGTATTTGAGACCACTCGAGGATCAGCTGTTCCGGACTAGGTGTTGAGTAATGAGCCAGAATTAATTAGGGACATTAAGGTAAAAGAACCCGTAGGGGCAAGTGATCATAATATTATCAAAATCACCCTGAAATTTGAGAAGGAGAAACTAAAGTCAGTATTACAGTGGAGTAAACTGAATTACAGAGGCGTGAGAGGAGAGTTAGCCAGAATTGATTGGAAAAGAACACAGGTGTGGATGGCGGCAGAACAGCAATGGCTGGAGTTTCTGGAAGCAATTCTGAAGGTGCAGGATATATACATCTCAAAGAGGAAGAAGTATTCTAAAGGAAAGATTATACAAATATGGCTAACATAAAAGCCAAAGAGAAGGCATATAATAGAGCAAAGGTTAATGGGAAGTTAGAGGATTGGGAAGTTTTTAAAATCCAACAGAAGGCAACAAAAAAAAAATCATTAAGATGGTAAAGATGGAATATGAAAATAAAATAGCCAATAATATTAAAGAGGATACCAAAATTTCTTCAGATACAATAAGTGTACAAGAGAAGTGAGAGTGGCTTTTGGACTGCTGGAAAATATTGCTGGAGATGTAGTAATAGGGGACAATGAAATAGCAGATGAACTGAATAGGTATTTTGCATCAGTCATCACTGTGGAAGACACTAGCAGTATGGTGGAAGTTCCAGGTGTCAGAGGTCACTAGAGAGAAGGTTCTTGGGAAACTGAAAGTTCTGAAGGTAGATAGGTCACCTGGACCAGATAGTGTACACCCCAGGGTTCTGAAAGGGGTAGCTAAAGAAACTGTAGAGGTTTTAGCAATGATCTTTCAAGAATCACCAGATTATGGAATGGTTCCGGAAGACAGGAAAATTGCAAAAGTCACTCCATTCTACAAGAAGGGGGAGAAGCAGGGGCAAGGAAACTTTAGGCCAGGTAGTCTGATCTCAGTCGCGGGTAAGATATTGGAGTCAATTATTAAGGATGAGGTTTCGGGGTACTCGGAGGCACATGATAAAATAGGCCGTAGTCAGCATGGTTTCCTCAGGAGAAAACCTGATGGAATTCTTTGAATAAATAACAAGCAGGATAGACAAAGGAGAATGGGTTGATGTTGTGTACTTGGATTTTCAGAAGGCCTTTGACAAGGTGTCACACATGAGGCTGCTTAACAAGCTATGAGCCCATGGTATAACAAGATAGATTCTAGCATGGATAAAGCAGTGGCTGATTGGCAGGAGGCGAAGAGTAGAAATAAAGGGAGCCTTTTCTGACTGGCTGCCGGTGACTAGTGGTTTTCCACAGGGGTCTGTGTGGAGACCAATTCTTTTAACGTTATATGTCACTGATTTGGATGATGGAAATGATGGCGTTGTTTCAAAGTTTGCAGAAATTACGAAGATAGGTAGTGTGGCAGGAAGTTCTGAGGAAGCAGAAAGGCTCCAGAAGGACTTAGAGTAGGAGAATGGACAAAGAAATGGCAGATGGGATAGAGTGCTGGGAAATGTATGGTCATGCATTTTGGTAGAAGAAATGAAAGGTTTGATTATTTTCTAAGTGGAGAGAAAATACGAAAAACGGAGATACACAAAGGGACTTGGGAGTCCTTGTGCACTTAAGGTTAATTTGCATGTCGAGTGTGTGGTGAGAAAGGAAAATGCGATGTTAGCATTAATTTCAAGAGGATGAGAATATTCTGGTGGCCCAGTCAGCATTAGGAGCAGAGCACAGCAAGGAAATTTCTCACAGGTTGGCAATGCTTGTTTAAAAGTATAGATGCAGGCCGGCCATTTTTAGCAGTAGGCCAGTGGTGACAGTAGGAGTGTCAGGTTTTTGGCTCAAAGAAGGCTTCCGCTCAGAAGAGGCATTGCCTCTGGGTAAGCTTCTGCTAAGGTTCCTTTTTTTTCTCTCTTACTGTACCTCGTGCCATATATAGCCGTTGTGTGTTCTTCTCCCAGGTAACTACATCTGCATGAAGTGCATCCAGCTGCCCCCCACTTTCTAACTCTGACACCCCATCTTTTTCTCCCAGTCCTGCTGAAGGGTCTCGGCCCAAAACGTCATCCGTTTACTCTTCTCCATAGATGCTGCCTGGCCTGTTGAGTTCCTCCAGCATTTCGTGTGTGCTGCTTGCAGCTCCTTGAAGACCGTGTTAGAGATCTGGAGCATCATTCAGCTTTTATGGGAGATGGAAGAGATAATCGATCAGAGTTGCAGGGAGTAATCACCCCTGAGTTGCAGGAGGCGAGACAAGAGAAATGGAAATGTGACAAGGCAGTTAGTGCGGATCACCCCTGTGACCATTCCCCTCAATGATAATTATACTGTTTTTGCATGAGTTTCTGGGAAAATTGAGGAAGGTGCCGGATAGAGTTATTCCAAAAACAAAGAAAAACTCAAGTGGCAAAATAGAACAATTGTGGCTGACAAGGGAAGTCAAAGCTAATGTAAAAACAGAAGTGAGGGCATACCACAAAACAAAAATTAGTGGCAAACCAGAGGATTGGGAAGCTTTTAAAAACCTACAGAGAGCAACTGAAAGAATCATTAGGAAGGAAAAGACAAAATATCAAAGCAAGCTATCAAACCATATCAAAGAGGACAGTAAAAGCTTTTTCAAGTATGTAAAAAATAAAAGAGAGTTGAAAGTGGATATAGGACTGCTAGAAATTGAGGCCAGAGAACTAATAACAGGGGACAAGGAGATGACAAGTGAACTGAAAGAGTATTTTGCATCAGTCTTTACTGTGGAAGACACTAGCAATGTGCCAGATGTTGAAAGGTGTGAGGGAAGAGAAGTGAGTGCAGTTACTATTACAAAAGAGAAGGTGCTCAAAAAGCTGATAGACCTGAGGGTAAATAAGTCACTCGGACCAGATGAACTGCACCTAGCGTTCTGAAAGAGGTAGCGGTAGATATTATGGAGGCATTAGTAATGATCTTTCAAAAAATCATTGGACTCTGGCATGGTGCCAGAGGACTGGAAAATTGCCAAAGTCTCTCCATTCTTTAAGAAAGGAGGAAGGCAGCAGAAAGAAAATTATAGACCAGTTAGCCTGACCTCAGTGGTTGGGAAAATGATGGAGTCGATTGTTAAAGATGAGGTGATGGAGTACTTGATGACACAGGACAAAGCATGGTTTTCTGAAGGGAAAATCTTGCCTGACGAAACCAGTTGGAATTGTTTGTGGAGATTACATGTAGGATAGATAAAGGAGATGTAGTGGATGTTGTATATTTGGACTTTCAGAAGGCCTCTGACAAGGCACCACACATGAGGCTGCTTACCAGGTTAAAAGCCCATGGTATTACAGGAAAGTTACTAACATGGATGATTGGTAGGAGGCAGCGAGTGGGAATAAAAGGATCCTTTTCTGGTTGGCTGCCAGTGACTAGTGGTGTTCTGCAGGGGTCAGTGTTGGGACCGCTTGTTTTTATGCTGTATATCAATGATTTAAATGACGTAATAGATGGCTTTGTTGCCAAGTTCGCAAAAGGTTCGAGGATTCGTGAAGGGGCAGGTAGTGTTGAGGAAACAGGTGGGCTGCAGAAGGACTTAGACAGATTAGGAGAATGGACCAGAGAGTGGTAAATGAAATACAATGATGGAAAATGCATGGTCATGCTCTTTGGTAGTTGAAAAAAATATATAGACTATTTTCTAAATGGGGAGAAAATCCAACATTCTGAGATGCAAAGGGACTTGGAAGTCCTTGTGCAGAACACCCTAAGGGTAACTTGCAGGTAGAGTCAATGGTGAGAAAGGCAAATACATTGTTGGCATTCATTTCAAGAGGTCTGGAATACCAGAGCAGAGATGTAATATTGAAGCTTTATAAGGCACTGGTGAGGTCTCACCTTGGGTGATGTGAACAGTTTTGGGCTCCTCATCTAAGAAAGGATGTGCTGGCATTGGAGAGGTTTCAGAGGGAGTTCACAAGGATGATCCAGAAATGAAAGTGTTATCATACAAGGAACATTTGATGGCTCTAGGTCTGTACTCAATGGAATTAAAAAGGATGAGGGGGGATCTCATTGAAACTTTTCAAAATGTTGAAAGGCCTAGACAGAGTAGATGTGGAAATTTTTTACCTATGGTGGGGGAGTCTAGGACAAGAGGGCACAGCCTCAGGATAGAGGGGTGCCCTTTCAAAACAGAGATGTGGAGGAATTTCTTTAGCCAAAGGGTAGTGAATTTGTGGAATTGGTTACCGCAGGCTGTTGTGGAGGCCAGGTCTTAGGGTGTATTTAAGTCAGAGATTGACAGGTTCTTAATTGGACTTGGCATCAAAGGTTACGGGAAGGAGGCCAAGGAGTGGGGCTGAGGAGGGGGAAAAGGGATCAGCTATGATTGGATGGCAGAGCAGACTAGATGGGCCAAATGGCCTAATTCTGCTCCTATTTCTATGGTCTTCAAAGCGAGGATGTAATTTTTGAAACTTTATAAAGCACTGGTGAGGCTTCACTTAGAGTATTGTGAGCAAGTTTGGGTCCCTTGTCTTAGAAAGGATGTGTTGAAACTGTAGAAGGTTCAAACAAGGTTCATGAAAATGCTTCCAGGGTTGAATGGCTTGTTATATGAGCAGCATTTGACGGCTCTGGGCCTTTACTCACTAGAATTCAGAAGAATGACAAGTGACTTAATTGAAACCTATCAAATAGTGAAAGGCCTGATGGAGTGGATGTGGAGAAGATGTTTCCTGTGGTGGGACAGTCTTAGACCAAAGGACAAAAGAATGTGTTGATTTCCAACAAGAAATCGAACTTTCAATTGGTAAACATTTTAAAAAAGAGGTAAGCAGCAACTCAATTGCACTTCTTCTAGCTTAGTGTGTTGCATTGGATGCTAACAATGTGACTCCCTCCGCAGTGGAGAAAGCAGACTGGGTGACTGTTGGTGAAATACCACCTGAGCTTCTTGTCACCGATCACTTCAGTTCTCCATACCATTCACACCTTCACCTCTTTGTCTTTTCCTTCCATGCTGTTCCGATGAAGTTCAATGTAAACTGCAAGAAGAGCACTCATCCTGTAGTGATATAGCTTTTTTTTTGCCTTTAGCATTCTATCTTGGATGGGAGAGTAAGTTATGGAAATAGTTTCTTTATTCAGAGTCCAAATTTTTGAAAACTGTTTCCATTTCAGCATAAGACCTGTTGAATAATTCATCTGAGCGGGAAACATGCCATTAAAAAGTGAACTGAACTGAGCTGAAACTGGACATTCCTCAACTGTTTCGATTACATTGTGATCTTATGCTTCATATTTTGAGTTTTTCACTTATTTTGGCCATTTGTGCGATTTGTTCTTTTTTTTGCACCTAGGTGGTTTAATGTTTTTTCTTTGAACTGGTTCCCTGGTTTACTTTGTTTCATGGTTGTCTGTGGGAAGACAAATCTCAGGGCTGTACACTGCATACATACTTGATAATAAACATACTTTGAATTTTTGAAATTACTTCAGTATAGTGGTATGAACATGGGTAGTTATAAAACTCCAATTATGTTAATGCAGGTCACCAATGTTTTAAGATATCTTCTCTCACTAAGTAAACTCCGCTATGTAGCATCAACCTTGAATGTTCAGTTGGATGATGAAGTTGCAGTAAATTGTTGCTGCCTAAAATTAACTCTGTTCAACTAATATTATTGTTAAGTACATAGCTACATTACTTTTCCTGTCTGTGTTTCAAAAGGAAAGTTTGAACTTCAACAAAAGACAGAAATAAAGTACAAAGTCCACATGAAACTTTATTATCAAAGTACACATATGTCTCCATTTACAATCCTGAGATTCATTTTCTCGTGGGCAGACTCAACAAATCTATAGTGTTTCTGATTTGCTCTCTAGCTCATTCAGCACAACATTGTGGGCCGTATGACCTGTTTCTGTGCTGTACTCTTATATGTTCCTATCCTCCTCCTGGACACCCCGCCCAGGACTTCTACCTGCACTCGATCCTTTTATCTCCAACTGTCGCCAAGACATCAACCGTCTCAACTCCACCACTCCTCTCTCCTGTTCCAACCTCACTCCCTCTGAACGCACTGCCCTCCACTCTCTCCGCACTAATCCCAACCTCACCATCAAACCCGCTGACAAAGGTGGTGCTGTAGTAGTCTGGCGGACGGACCTCTACCTCACTGAGGCCAAACGGCAGCTCTCTGACACCTCCTCTTACTTACCACTGGAACAGGACCCCACCAAAAAACATCAAACCATTGTCTCCCGTACCATCACCGCCCTTATCAACTCTGGAGACCTTCCATCCTCAGCCACTAAACTCATAATTCCCACACCCCGTACCGCTTGGTTTTACCTCCTCCCCAAGATCCACAAGCCTGACTGTCCCGGCAGATCTATAGTTTCTGCCTGCTCCTGTCCCACCGAACTTGTATTTGCCTACCTGGACTCCATTTTGTCACCCATAGTTCAGTCTCTCCCCACCTACATCCGGGATACATCCCATGCCCTCCACCTCTTCAATAACTTCCAGTTCCCCGGTCACAACCGCTTCATTTTCACTATGGATGTCCAATCCCTATACACCTCCATTCCCCATGAAGAAGGCCTCAAAGCACTCCGCTACTTTCTGAATAATAGACCTCACCAGTTCCCCACCACCACTACCCTCCTCCGGTTAGCGGAACTGGTTCTCACACTCAATAACTTCTCTTTTGGCTCTTCCCACTTTCTTCAGACCAAGGGTGTAGCTATGGGAACTCGCATGAGCCCTAGCTATGCCTGCCTCTTCATTGGTTATGTGGAACAGTCTGTGCTCCAAACCTATTCTGGTACTGCTCCCCAACTTTTCCTTCGGTACATTGACGACTACATTGGTGCTGCTTCCTGCACCCATGCTGAGCTCGTCAATTTCAGCGACTTTACTTCTAACTTCCACCCAGCCCTCAAATTCACTTGGTCTATCTCGGACACTTCT
Source organism: Mobula birostris (assembly GCF_030028105.1). Classification (NCBI taxonomy): domain Eukaryota; kingdom Metazoa; phylum Chordata; class Chondrichthyes; order Myliobatiformes; family Myliobatidae; genus Mobula; species Mobula birostris. Next base: position 56,064,078 of record NC_092390.1, on the reverse strand, counting down.
CTCCCCTTTCTCGATCTCTCGGTCTCCATCTCTGGAGACAGACTGTCCACTGACTTCTTCTACAAGCCCACTGACTCTCATAACTACCTCAACTATACCTCTTCCCACCCCGCCACATGCAAAAATGCCATTCCCTATTCCCAGTTCCTCTGTCTCCGCCGCATCTGCTCCGAGGATGAGGTTTTCCATTCCAGGACATCTCAAATGTCCTCTTTCTTTAAGGATCGTGGTTTCCCTTCTACCGTCATCAATGATGCCCTCACCCGCATCGCCTCCATTTCCCGCACTTCGGCTCTCACCCCATCGTCCCGCCGCCACAACAGGGACAGAGCTCCCCTTGTCCTCACCTACCACCCCACTAGCCTCCGGATCCAACACATTATCCTCCGCAACTTCCGCCACCTTCAACAGGACCCCACCACTAAACACATCTTTCCCTCTCCACCCCTCTCCGCCTTCTGCAGGGATCGGTCCCTCTGTGACTCCCTGGTCCACACGTCCCTCCCCACGGATCTCCCACCTGCCACTTATCCCTGTAAGCGCAAGTGCTACACCTGTCCCTACACCTCCTCTCTTGCCACCATTCAGGGCCCTAAACGGTCCTTCCAGGCGAGGCAGCACTTCACTTGTGAGTCTGTTGGGGTCATCTATTGCATCCGGTGCTCCCGGTGCGGCCTCCTCTACATCAGTGAAACCCAACGCAGATTGGGGGACCGCTTCGTCGAGCACCTCCACCCCGTCCACCAAAACAGACAGGATCTCCCAGTAGCCACCCACCTCAACTCTGCTTCCCACTGCCATTCAGATACGTCGATACATGGCCTCCTCTACTGCCATGATGAGGCTAAACTCAGGTTGGAGGAGCAACACCTCATATACTGTCTAGGTAGTCTCCAGCCCCTTGGTATGAACATAGAATTCTCCAACTTCCAGTAATTCCCTCCCCCTCCCTTCCTCTATCTCCATGTCACTCTACCCCCTCTCCCAGCTGCCTATCACCTCCCTCATGGTTCTGCCTCCTTCTGCTACCCATTGGGTTTTCCCCTATTCTTTCTTCACCTTTCCTGCCTATCACCTCCTTGCCTCCCTTTCCCCACCCCTTTATCTTTCCCCTTACTGGTTCTTCACCTGGAACCTACCAGCCTCCCCCCGCCTTCTTTATAAGGCCTCTGCCCCTTCCCTCTACAGTCCTGACGAAGGGTTCCGGCCCAAAACGTCAACCGATCTTTTCCACGGATGCTGCCCGACCTGCTGAGTTCCTCCAGCGTGTTGTGAGTGTTGCTCTTCTATGTTCTATATTAGTAACTATAACAAAATCAATGAACAACTGCTCAACTAGGGCTTCCAATCAGACTGCAGAAGCCAACAAACTGTGCAAATACAAAAAGAAGGAACTCTAATAATAAACAAACAAGCAATAAATATCAAGAAAATGAAATGAAGAGTCCTGGAAATTGAGTCCATAGTTGTGGGAACATTTCAATGATGAGGCAAGTAAAGTTGAGTGAAGTTATCCCCTTCGTTCAATAGCCTGATTGTTGAGGGGAAGTAACTGTTCCTAAACCTGCTAATTTTGCTTCCTAAATGATTGAATCTTATTAAATATATTAGAATTACCATTACACAAGATCTAAATACTTTATATACTTATATTTTAAAAGCACTTATTATTCCATTGATTTCAAGATGATCACAATCTACTACATTCTTATAAAAGAATACGGTATTTGAAAAATTCAGTGGAAATTATCCACATAACTTCTGGAAACATATAAAATGGAAATGTCATGTAATGTACAGAATTGTATGTCTGTTCTATGATGATAGAACAGTGCTGTATCTTTGAACTTCTTTCTTATGGATGAGATATTTAACCAGAGCCATACGTGTGTACTTATTCCGTGATAAGTTTGCCTTGTTATCCCTATGAATATATTTCCTCTTCAGGCAAGACCACACTTTGCAGATTTTCTGATATTTCATTTACCTGTGATTCTAGACCCTAACAGTGTCATTTAGTGGCTGGCTTTGATATATGCAGTTATTTTAAAGTGTGTCTGGATACCTGGAAGGGAAGAGACCATAAGACAAAGGAGCAGAAGTCGGCCATTCAGCCTATCGAGTCTGCTCCGCCATTCTATCATGAGCTGATCCATTCTCCCATTTAGTCCCACTCCCACCCCTTCTCACCATAACCTTTGATGCCCTAGCTACTCAGATACTCATCAATCTCTGCCTTAAATACACTCAATGACTTGGCCTCCACTGCTGCCTGTGGCAACAAATTCCATAGATTCACCACCCTCTGACTAAAAAAATAAAAAAAAGAGGGGCAAACAACAATTCGTGCCCTTGTTCAATCCCTTCCTACCTATGTTCGTGACACTCCTCACGCTCTTAAACTTTTCAATAATTTTAAGTTCCCTGGCCCCTACCGCTTTATTTTCACCATGGATGTCCAGTCCCTATATACTTCCATCCCCCATCAGGAAGGTCTCAAAGCTCTCCGCTTCTTTTTGGATTCCAGACCTAATCAGTTCCCCTCTACCACCACTCTGCTCCGTCCAGCGGAATTAGTCCTTACTCTTAATAATTTCTCCTTTGGCTCCTCCCACTTCCTCCAAACTAAAGGTGTAGCCATGGGCACCCACATGGGTCCCAGCTACGCCTGCCTTTTTGTTGGCTTTGTGGAACAATCTATGTTCTGTGCCTATTCTGGTATCTGTCCCCCACTTTTCCCTCGCTACATCGACAACTGCATTGGCGCTGCTTCCTGCACACATGCTGAGCTCGTTGACTTTATTAACTTTGCCTCCAACTTTCACCCTGCCCTCAAGTTTACCTGGTCCATTTCCAACACCTTCCTCCCCTTTCTAGATCTTTCTGTCTCTGTCTCTGGAGACAGCTTATCCACTGATGTCTACTATAAGCCTACTGACTCTCACAGCAATCTGGACTATTCCTCTTCTCACCCTGTCTCTTGCAAAAATGCCATCCCCTTCTCCCAATTCCTCCGTCTCCGCCGCATCTGCTGTCAGGATGAGGCTTTTCATTCTAGGACGAGGGAGATGTCCTCCTTTTTTAAAGAAAGGGGCTTCCCTTCCTCCACTATCAACTCTGCTCTCAAACACATCTCCCCCATTTCACGTACATTTGCTCTCACTCCATCCTCCCACCATCCCACTAGGAATAGGGTTCCCCTGGTCCTCACCTACCACCCCACCAGCCTCCGGGTCCAACATATCATTCTCCGTAACTTCCGCCACCTCCAACGGGATCCCACCACTAAGCACATCTTTCCCTCCCCCCCCCTCCGCTTTCCGCAGGGATCGCTCCCTACACGACTCCCTTGTCCATTCATCCCCCCCATCCCTCCCCACTGATCTCCCTCCTGGCACCTTGTAAGCGGAACAAGTGCTACACATGCCCTTACACTTCCTCCCTTACCACCATTCAGGGCCCCAAACAGTCCTTCCAGGTGAGGCCACACTTCACCTGTGAGTCGGTTGGGGTGATATACTGCGTCCGGTGCTCCCGATGTGGCCTTCTATATATTGGCGAGACCCGACGCAGACTGGGAGACCGCTTTGCTGAACACCTACGCTCTGTCTGCCAGAGAAAGCAGGATCTCCCAGCGGCCACACATTTTAATTTCACATCCCATTCCCATTCTGACATGTCTATCCACGGCCTCCTCTACTGTAAAGATGAAGTCACACTCAGGTTGGAGGAACAACACCTTATATTCCGTCTGGGTAGCCTCCAACCTGATGGCATGAACATCGACTTCTCTAACTTCCGCTAATTCCCCACCTCCCCCTCGTACCCCATCTGTTATTTATTTTTATACACACATTCTTTCTCTCACTCTCCTTTTTCTCCCTCTGTCCCTCTGACTATACCCCTTGCCCATCCTCTGGGTTCGCCCCCCCCTTGTCTTTCTCCCCGGGTCTCCTGTCCCATGATCCTCTCATATCCCCTTTGCCAATCACCTATCCAGCTCTTGGCTCCATCCCTCCCCCTCCTCTCTTCTCCTATCATTTTGGATCTCCCCCTCCCCCTCCCACTTTCAAATCTCTTACTAACTCTTCTTTCAGTTAGTCCTGACGAAGGGTCTCGGCCCAAAACATCGACTGTACCTCTTCCTAGAGATGCTGCCTGGCCTGCTGCATTCACCAGCAACTTTGATGTGTGTTGCTTAAAAAAAGAGGGGTATATTTTAATTCTACAACAATTAAGCTTTAAATTATTTCAGCATCATCCATTCCCATAAGGAGCATCCATCATCAAAGATTGCCACCACCTAGGCCATGCTCTTCCGTCACTGCTGCCATCAAATAGAAGCCTCAGGACGTCCACCACCAGGTTCAAGAACTGGTATGGTGTGGGGGGTGTGGGGGGTGGGGGCTTCTGCTCAAGATCAAAATAAGTTGCAGAAACTTGCAAAAATTAGTCAGCTCTATCACGGGTACCAGCCTCCATCGTATCCAAGATGTCATCAAGGAGCAGTGCCTCAGGAAGGCAATGTCCATCATTAAACCCAGAACATGCCCTCTTCACAGTTATTGTCGGGAAGGAGGTACAGAAGCCTGAAGGCACACACTCAGTGTGTGTGTATATATATATATATATACACACTTAATGTATCTCAGTATTTTTTCTCTATACTTATTTATCATGTCTTGCATTGTACTGCTGCCGTAAAGTTAACGAATATCACGACATATGCTGGTGATACTGAATTTGATTCTGATTTTGCGTTACTGCCCTTCAACCACCAGGCTCTTGAACAAAAGGAGATAACTACGCTCACTTGCCCATCCATTGAGATGTTCCCACAATAAATGAACTCATTTTAAGGACTCTTTATCTCATGTTCTCATTATTTATTGTTGTTATTTATATTTGCATTTGCACAGTTTGTTATCTTCTTCACTGTGGTTGATCTTTCATTGATCCTGTTATAGTTACTATATTATTCTATAGATTTATTAAGTATGCCCTCAGGAAATTGAATCACAGGGTTGTATATGGTGATATATATGTACTTTGATGATAAAATTTACGTTGAACTGTGATACTTTGAGTAACATATTGAACCAGTATGCAGTAGCATTGTTTTTCCTAAACATACAGTATTTTTGTATTGTAGTTAATGTAACATTTAGTTAAGATGCAAAACCACATTTAGTACAGAAAAAGAAATCAACAACCACGATCTGTTTAGAAAACTTAACATCAGACGTGGTTCCTCTTTCTCACAGTGGTTGCAGTATTTTAGGCTTCGTACAGTGGAATTTCAAGTTGCACTGATCACTAAAATTATCCCGTATCTATTAACTGTTGCCAGGCACACTCAAAAATGTGTTCCTGAGGAAAATGTATTCATACGTAACCCTACAGGACTTCATCAATGACTTGTGTTCCCCTTATTTTATCACTTCGTGTCATGCTATATCTAAGTATTTTCAATTAAGTGCTCTGCTGTGACGAAATGATAAAAAATAACATTACTTGAAAACTTTTTGATGAAGCTGGAATAAAAAGCTATCTGTTTAGCTGAGTAGCAGGAAGCAGTTATATGATGAAAATTTTGCGATGTCCAAACACCGCTGAATAAATATTCAGATGGATTTTCTACAGGAACTTCCTTAAATGTGTCACAAGAGTATCGCTCTTTTTAGACAATTTCCTACTTATGAATTATTAGATTAAGTCCAAAACGACTTTGCAGTTAAGAGGAAATGAAGAAGACATACACCAAGGAAGGAAAATTCACATAGAGAAACGAAGTAGGAAAAAGTGGCTTCTGATTTATTTACGAGGGACCAATTACAGTAAATCCAAGAGGCGTTGATATATTCCATTCAATATTGCAGTAGACTCAGCGGTGTGCAATGGAAAATATCAAGCAGCAGCAAATCAAGGCAACTGGACTTGCTGTGTTGTCTAGAAGACGTTTCGCCACTCATCCGAGAGGCTGCTGGGGTAGGGATGTTAGGACGGCATTGTAAGAGTTTAAGCCAGAAAACTATACTTTATGCTTTATTGTCGCCAAACAATTGATACTAGAGCGCACAATCATCACAGCGATATTTGATTCTGCTTTTCATGCTCCCTGGAGTACAAATCAATAGTAAATATTAAAAATTTAAATTATAAATCATAAATAGAAAAATAGAAAAGGGAAAGTAAGGTAGTGCAAAAAAACCGAGAGGCAGGTCTGGATATTTGGAGGGTACGGCCCAGATCTGGGTCAGGATCCGTTCAGCAGTCTTATCACAGTTGGAAAGAAGCTGTTCCGAAATCTGGCCATACGAGTCTTCAAGCTCCTGAGCCTTCTCCCGGAGGGAAGAGGGATGAAAAGTGTGTTGGCTGGGTGGGTCGTGTCCTTGATTATCCTGGCAGCACTGCTCCGACAGCATGCGGTGTAAAGTGAGTCCAAGGACGGAAGATTGGTTTGTGTGATGTGCTGGGCTGTGTTCACAATCTTCTGCAGCTTCTTCCGGTCTTGGACAGGACAACTTCCATACCAGGTTGTGATGCACCCCAGAAGAATGTTTTCTACGGTGCAACCATAAAAATTAGTGAGGGTTGTAGGGGACAGGCCAAATTTCTTTAGCTTCCTCAGGAAGCAAACGCGCTGGTGGGCCTTCTTGGCAGTAAACTCTGCTTGGTTGGACCAAGTCAGGTCATTTGAGATATTGACCCCGAGGAACTTAAAGCTTTTGACCTGTTCCACTTGCGCACCACCGATGTAAATGGGGTCGTGCGGTCCGCTACTCCTGAAGTCAACATCCAATTCCTTCGTCTTGCTGACATTAAGGGATAGGTTATTGTCTTCGCGCCATGCCACCAGCTTCTTAATTTCCTCTCTGTACTCACCATGGGTCAGAACAGAAGCCTCTTGGATGAGTGACAAAACATCTAGACAACACAGAAAGTCCAGCTGCCTTGATTTACTTGATATACAATGACCTGGATGACTGAGAACCTTCATAGACTTAATGGAAATTATAGTCACTAAGATAATATCCTCTAGTCTAAGCTGTGATTTAATGGCAGGATTTAGAAACATAGAAACATAGAAAATAGGTGCAGGAGTAGGCCATTCGGCCCTTCGAGCCTGCACCACCATTTATTATGATCATGGCTGATCATCCAACTCAGAACACCGCCCCAGCCTTCCCTCCATACCCCCTGACCCCCGTAGCCACAAGGGCCATATCTAACTCCCTCTTAAATATAGCCAATGAACTGGCCTCAACTGTTTCCTGTGGCAGAGAATTCCACAGATTCACCACCCTCTGCGTGAAGAAGTTTTTCCTAATCTCGGTCCTAAAAAGCTTCCCCTCTATCCTCAAACTGTGACCCCTCGTTCTGGACTTCCCCAACATCGGGAACAATCTTCCTGCATCTAGCCTGTCCAATCCCTTTAGGATCTTATACGTTTCAATCAGATCCCCCCTCAATCTTCTAAATTCCAACGAGTACAAGCCCAGTTCATCCAGTCTTTCTTCATATGAGAGTCCTGCCATCCCAGGAATCAATCTGGTGAACCTTCTCTGTACTCCCTCTATGGCAAGGATGTCTTTCCTCACATTAGGGGACCAAAACTGCACACAATACTCCAGGTGTAGTCTCACCAAGGCCTTGTACAACTGCAGTAGTACCTCCCTGCTCCTGTACTCGAATCCTCTCGCTATAAATGCCAGCATACCATTCGCCTTTTTCACCGCCTGCTGTACCTGCATGCCCACTTTCAATGACTGGTGTATAATGACACCCAGGTCTCGATGCACCTCCCCTTTTCCTAATCGGCCACCATTCAGATAATAATCTGTTTTCCTATTTTTGCCACCAAAGTGGATAACTTCACATTTATCCACATTAAATTGCATCTGCCATGAATTTGCCCACTCACCCAACCTATCCAAGTCACCCTGCATCCTCTTAGCATCCTCCTCACAGCTAACACTGCCACCCAGCTTCGTGTCATCCGCAAACTTGGAGATGCTGCATTTAATTCCCTCATCCAAGTCATTAATATATATTGTAAACAACTGGGGTCCCAGCACTGAGCCTTGCGGTACCCCACCAGTCACCGCCTGCCATTCTGAAAAGGTCCCGTTTATTCCCACTCTTTGCTTCCTGTCTGCTAACCAACTCTCCACCCACACCAATACCTTACCCCCAATACCGTGTGCTTTAAGTTCGCACACTAATCTCCTGTGTGGGCCCTTGTCAAAAGCCTTCTGAAAATCCAAATATACCACATCCACTGGTTCTCCCCTATCCACTCTACTAGTTACATCCTCAAAAAATTCTATGAGATTCGTCAGACATGATTTTCCTTTCACAAATCCATGCTGACTTTGTCCGATCATTTCACCGCTTTCCAAATGTGCTGTTATCACATCCTTGATAACTGACTCCAGCAGTTTCCCCACCACCGACGTTAGGCTAACCGGTCTATAATTCCCCGGTTTCTCTCTCCCTCCTTTTTTAAAAAGTGGAGTTACATTAGCCACCCTCCAATCCTCAGGAACTAGTCCAGAATCTAACGAGTTTTGAAAAATTATCACTAATGCATCCACTATTTCTTGGGCTACTTCCTTAAGCACCCTGGGATGCAGACCATCTGGCCCTGGGGATTTATCTGCCTTCAATCCCTTCAATTTACCTAACACCACTTCCCTACTAACATGTATTTCGCTCAGTTCCTCCATCTCACTGGACTCTCTGTCTCCTACTATTTCTGGAAGATTATTTATGTCCTCCTTAGTGAAGACAGAACCAAAGTAATTATTCAATTGGTCTGCCATGTCCTTGCTCCCCATAATCAATTCACCTGTTTCTGTCTGCAGGGGACCTACATTTGTCTTTACCAGTCTTTTCCTTTTTACATATCTATAAAAGCTTTTACAGTCCGTTTTTATGTTGCCTGCCAGTTTTCTCTTATAATCTTTTTTCCCCTTCCTAATTAAGCCCTTTGTCCTCCTCTGCTGAACTCTGAATTTCTCCCAGTCCTCAGGTGAGCCACTTTCTCTGGCTAATTTGTATGCTTCTTCTTTGGAATTGATACTATCCCTAATTTCTCTTGTCAGCTACGGGTGCACTACCTTCCTTGATTTATTCTTTTGCCAAACTGGGATGAACATTTGTTGCAGTTCATCCATGCAACCTTTAAATGCTTGCCATTGCATATCCACCGTCAATCCTTTAAGTGTCATTTGCCAGTCTATCTTAGCTAATTCACGTCTCATAATTACCCCTCTTTAAGTTCAGAACCTTTGTTTCTGAATTAACTATGTCACTCTCCATCTTAATGAAGAATTCCACCATATTATGGTCACTCTTACCCAAGGGGCCTCTCACGACAAGATTGCTAATTAACCCTTCCTCATTGCTCAAAACCCAGTCCAGAATAGCCTGCTCTCTAGTCGGTTCCTCAACATGTTGGTTCAAAAAACCATCCCGCATACATTCCAAGAAATCCTCTTCCTCAGCACCTTTACCAATTTGGTTCACCCAATCTACATGTAGATTGAAGTCACCCATTATAACTGCTGTTCCTTTATTGCACACATTTCTAATTTCCTGTTTAATACCATCTCCGACCTCACTACTACTGTTAGGTGGCCTGTACACAACTCCCACCAGCGTCTTCTGCCCCTTAGTGTTACGCAGCTACCCATATCGATTCCACATCTTCCCGGCTTATGTCCTTCCTTTCTATTGTGTTAATCTCTTCTTTAACCAGCAACGCCACCCCACCTCCCCTTCCTTCATGTCTATCCCTCCTGAATATTGAATATCCCTGAACGTTGAGCTCCCATCCCTGGTCACCCTGGAGCCATGTCTCTGTGATCCCAACTATATCATAATCATTAATAACAATCTGCACTTTCAATTCACCCACCTTATTACGAATGCTCCTTGCATTGACACACAAAGCCTTCAGGCGCTCTTTTACAACTCTCTTAGCCCTTATACAATTATGCTGAAAAGTGGCCCTTTTTAATGCTTGCCCTGGATTTGTCGGCCTGCCACTTTTACTTTTCTCCATAGTACTTTTTGTTTCTACCCTCACTTTACACCCCTCTGCCTCTCTGCACTGGTTCCCATCCCCCTGTAGTGAACTAACCTCCTCACGCCTAGCCTCTTTAATTTGATTCCCACCCCCCAACCATTCTAGTTTAAATTTAGATTTAAGCATTTATTTTAAAGTTCCAAGTAAATTCTATGATCAAAGTACATATATGTCACCATATACAACACTAAGATTCATTTCCTTGTGGGCATATTCAATAAATCTATAAAATAATAACTATAACAGAATCAATGAAAGACCACCCAGCTCGGGTGTTCAACCAGAATGCAGAAGAAAACAAACTGTGCAAGTTCAAAAAGAAGAAACAATAATAATAAATAAATAAGCGATAAGTATCGAGAACATGAGTTGAAGAGTCCTTGAAAATCAAATCATTGGTTGGGAACATTTCAATAATGGGGCAAGTTGGTTCAAGAGCCTGATGGTTGAGGTTAGTAACTAACTGTTGATATAATAAAAACTGCTTTTGTATCCAGAAACTAAAATGCCTACTGACATTTTCAAATTACATGTCCATTACTTTAACAGTCATCACTGAAAATCAGCCAGTTTTATAAAACATTTCATCTGAGAATTTGGGCAGTGCTTTAATTAAATGTCATAGAGTCAGTGACTATCCAGGCAGTAAACACTTTCCAGGATAAGTTCACCCCCAATAAGTTACACGTTTTGTGTTGGATTTATCCTTGTAGGGCAATAATGAAGACTGGACAGGTGCAAGTTATTGTCCTGCTATCACATTCCCATGGAAGTTAAGGGAGAAATGCAAATAATGATCCTTTCCACCCACCTTGAAACATAAAAAAATAGTAAATAAGTTTGTAGATATTTCATCCTTAGCATGGAAATGGATCTTCATTCTGCTCCTACTGCTCCAGATTTTCATCTTCACAGATGCAGATGGTTCTATCTTTTTGTCGGTTTTTATGATTTTTGTTTACCCTTGCAGTTGGTTCATGGTGAATTCTTGAATGTAAAGGAAACTGTCACCTATTCACTAAGAATCCAATTTGCATGATTCATTCAACAAAGATCCTTGATGTGTATAATACCTCCATCTACACCTCCAGTGCTTCACTCTTGTCCTCAATCTGTCTTCTCTTTGATTAATGCCCAATCTGATATTGCGGCATGGATGGCAATCTCAACCACTTTTGTAGACCACTTGTAGAAACACAGAAAAAACAACATTGCTGATCTCCTTAGTGCTGTGTCTCTATTGGGGTCATAGATTTGCGAGTTGGTTGTTTTATAGGTTTGCGGGGTTGATTTTGGGGACAGAGAGGGGAGCTGGGGTCATGCTAGGGCTTAGGGACAGGGTGTTAGAGGTCCAGCAAGAGTCTCTGCCTTTGCTCTGTTCTCCATATTCAAGGGCCAGTGATAATAGACAATAGACGCAGGAGTAGGCCATTCAGCCCTTCAAGTCAGCACCACCATTCACTGTGATCATGGCTGATCATCCACAAAAGGGTACTCCCTTTTCCTGCCTTCTCCCCATATCCCTTCACTCCGCTATCTTTAAGGGCTCTATCTAACTCTTGTTTTGAAAGAATCCAGAGAATTGGCCTCCACTGCCTTCTGAGGCAGAGCATTCCACAGAACCACAACCCTCTGTGTGAAAAAGTGTTTCCTCAATTCCGTTCTAAATTGTCTACCCCTTATTCTTAAACTGTGGCCGCTGGTTCTGGACTCCCCCAACATCGGGAACATGTTTCCTGCCTCTAGTGTGTCCAATCCCTTAATAATCTTATATGCTTCAATAAGATCCCCTCTCATCCTTCTAAATTCCAGTGTATACAACCCCAGTCTTTCAACGTATGACAGTCCAGCCATCCCGGGAATTAACCTTGTGAACCTACGCTGCACTCCCTCAATAGCTAGAATGTAGAAATGTAGAAATGCAATGAAGGACATCTGTGACAGATGCTGGGCTGGCAAACAGCGTGGGCAAAGATCAGCGAGGACAAGGGCCAGTGGCCCTGCACCTCCCTCTGCCCAGGTCTGAGAGTCCTGCGATCAGAGGTAGGTGCGGACTGGAGGCAAGAGAGCCATGGAACCCCTAGATTGGAGTTTTCAGCTTGGAGTTCAAGGTCAGGTCATTGAAGGTCTGTACTGGTTATGTGACCACTGATGCCCAGGTAGACATTCTCCAAATAATATTGATAATGGCTGAGGTTATCTGTTTTATAAAGAGTTTGCTCAGAAGACAATGGCAAACCACTTCTGTAGAAAAATTTGCCAAGAACAATCAGGATTATGGAAAGATCATGATCGCCCTCATCATAGGACATGGCATGTGATGATGATGATGATTAATGGCTCCCTTTTACTTTGATTATTTTAAGTCATTCACAGCATCTTCTGTAAGACAATAGCGTTGTAGGCAGCAGTGGTCCAGTAACGAGCCAGCTCCAGGAACCAAATGACAGTGCAGATAGAAAAGCAGGAAGCCAAGTTGCTTGCAGATTGCTGCCCTTTGAGATGGGCAGAAAAGTACCAGCCCATGGGCTTCAGTTTTATTGGTTGCACGCAACTATTCCTCCCACTTACCACATTGTACCTACTTCCTATATATCTCTTCATAGAATTGAATGATTCACTTCTGCTCCAAGTAAATAATTTTCTTTTAAAAAAGCAGCTGGTGGAAATCTGAAATCAGAAAGCCCTAGAATTATTCAGCAGGACAAGACAGCTGTGGTTAGAGAAACAGAGCTACTGTTTCAAAGAACCCTTGCTGAAACTGAAACATTAGCAGTTTCTCTTCGACTGATGTGGCCTAACCTGGTGACTACGTACGACATTTTCTGTTTTATTTCACTTCTTCAGTTCTGTGAATTCTGAATCACCTGATGAGACCAACATCAGGCCCAAAGACCCCATCACTAGTGGGACAGGAGCTGCTTGATGGAGCAGGAGTGTAGTATGGGAGATGTTCTGCTCGTTCCACAGTTTACTTCAAGCTTCTGTGTGCTTCTAATAGGCTCAAGCTGGCCAATGCCATCCAAAACAGTCCTTTTCCATGTTGAACAGCCATAGTTTAGGAATTCCTGAGTCAGTGAGGATGTTATATTTTCAAACAAGGAGCTATTTTGAACATCTTGGATCCTCGTCTGTCATCCGGTAAACTCTTACTGTAGAAGCAGAGATTGATGTGCTTGATCTGGTGTTGGGCACACAAGTACATTGTCTACCCAATAGACTGGTGAAATCAAGTCCAGAACAATGGCCTGGGAGAGAACACAAACATCTGTTTGCTTATTCTACAGGTGCATTTACAGGATTTTCCAGTTGCAATGAATTGAGATGGAAGATCATCCATATTTTCCAATGTCTTGCTGTTGACCATCAGAAGAGGGTAATGTTGTACACTGGGAACAGATAAGAGGGTCTTTGTTTTTCATATAACCTCATTCTCTCCATTTTTCAGTGAATTGCTATGCTTTCTCAAACAATGTACATACAATTTGAGCACCAAATTTGGGATGACTTTATTTCTGGTGTGGAGGAACTTCAAACCTTTCTCTCCCCCCCCCCCCCCCCAAATTACTCCATAATCTCCTTCCCAAATCTTCTACCCAAGTACTTAAATACTTTTAACAATTGGGAATGTTTCTGATGAAATTACATTGCTGCTGCTCATATTTTTTTCATTTCTGCACTTTCTCCTCCAAATCCACTTTACAGTTGATTTACCACCACCTGCAATGTGGTTAAGATCATAAGATATAGGAGCAGAATTAGGCCATTTGGCCCATCAAGTCTGCTTCACCATTTTATCATGGCTGATCCAATTTTTGTCAGTCCCAATCTCCTGCCTTCTCCCCATATCCCTTCATGCCCTGACCAATCAAGAATCTATCAACCTTTACCTTAAATATACATAAACTTGGCCTCGACAGGTTGCCTTTGGCAACAAATTCCAGATTCACCACTCTCTGGCGAAAGAAATTCCTCCTCATCTCCATTCTAAAAGAACACCCTTCTATTCTGAGGCTCTCACCACTGGTCTAAGACTATCCCACCATAGAAAACATCCTCTCCACATCCATTCTATCAAGAGATGTCATCATTTGATAGATTTCAATGAGGTCACCCCTCATTCTTTTGAATTCCAGTGAGTACAGGCCCAGAGCCATCAAAAGCTCTTCATATGACAAGCCGTTCAATCCTGGAATCACTTTTATGAATCTCCTTTGAACCCTCTCCAGTCTCAGCTCATCCTTTCTAAAATAAAAAGCGGCCCACAGCTGCTCACAATACTCCAAGTGAGGCCTCACCAGTGCTTTATAGTTTCAACATTACATCCCTGCTTTTACATACTGGTCCTCTTGAAATGAATACTAACATTGCATTTGCCTTTCTCACCACAGACTAAACCTAAAAATGAACCTTTGGGGAATCCTGCACAAGGACTCCCAAGTCGCTTTGCACTTGTATTTTGTATTTTCTCTCCATTTAAAAAATAATCAACCCTTTCAATTCTTCTACCAAAGTGTATGGCCATACACCTCCTGACACTATTCCATCTGCCAATTCTTCTAATCTGTCCAAGTCCTTCTAGAGCCTCTCTGTTTCCTCAAACTACCTACCCCTTCATCTATCTTCATATCGTCTGCAAACTTTTCAACAAAACCGTCAATTCCATCATTCAAGTCATTGACATAACATAATAAGAATGGGTCCCAACACAGACCACTAGTCACCAGCAGCCAGCCAGAAATGTCTCCCTTTATTCCTATTCTTTGCCTATCAGCCACTGCTTTATCCATGCTAGAATTTGTCCTGTAATACAATGAGCCCGTAGCTTGTTAAGCAGCCTCATGTGTGGCACCTTGTCAAAGGCCTTCTAAATATCCAAGCACCTATCATCAATGAAATAATATATGACAATCAGTCCTTGAGTACCATCACTAGGTACACTGAATACTTGTCTTGCACATCACATAAATATACACCACTTACGCTTTGTCGCTCATTACAGACTAAAATCATGCCGGAAATCAAATTAAACCTACTCATCTTGCTTGATACCATCCTATTGGTAACATCAAAGGTGTTCTACTGACAACTGAGCATATTGGAAAAGATTCACATCAGTTGGTTAGGTTTTTGTGGGCAGCAGAAAGCACCAACTGCCGATCACAACAAAGTAGTTATTCATTAGCCATTTAGGCCTTTAAGATGCACCAAATGGAAGTAACAAAAATGCCGGGTTTTTTTAAACTTCCATTTGGTGCATCTTGAAGGATGTTAAATCCACATCCAGCTTCAATAGGAAAGTTGCCACAATAGCCACCATCAAGGCTAGAGAGCATGAAGATTTTTTAAATTATTTCTATTTGGTTTATTTTGAATTTCAATTGATATAACTGAAACACATTTGGAAGTTGTGTTTCATTGATGGACCCTAAATGGATCACCAACGCTCACTCTGATAAAGCACACCATAAGGTATAAATGCTCAGAGTATAGCCCTAATTTACCTGAACATTACATGGTCTTGTAAATGCTAAATTATGGTTGATCAATCGGGTTTAATTTCTCCAGCATATGCTATGAAGTTGGTTTATTAGTATTCCCCAAAATATTCGAGGTTAAAAATAATGTGAGGCATTAAAAAATGATAGGTTGGATGAACAGAAAATATTTCCTGATGGAAAAATCCAGATGTAAACAAAAACAATAGCAAGTAAACATAATGCAAGTATTAAGAGTATTACTAGAGATGGATTAGCTGGCGATGCCCACATCCCATAAATGAATTTAAAAACCTTACACTTATATAATAAAAAAGCAGATCAAATAACTGAAAAATTGCAATATTTTGATGACTATTTTAATGTGGCTAAAATAGTGATGTAGAATAAAAAATTTGAGACATGCATTAGATATGATTTAATTGAAAGATTAAGGAGGCTTAATGAATAGTCTACTTGCTTTTAGAACCTGACTTGTTATAAAAACAAGTGGACAGTGAATACAGAGTAGAAAGGGAACACTCTCCACAGAAACAGAAGCAGAGTAAAAACTGCTTTCCTTGTATTATCTGAGCACAGTAGCATAGCCGTTAACATGGCACTATTACAGCCCAGTTCATTCCGGAGTTTGGAATTCAAACCCAGTGCCGTTCTGAAAGGAGTCTCTGTACATCCTCCCTGTGGAATGTGTGGGTTTCCCCGCAGGTACTCCAGTTTCCTCCCACAGTCCAAAGGTTAATTGGTCATTGTAAATTGTCCCGTGATTAGGTTAGGATTCATCGGGCTCGTGGGGTTACTGGGATCACATGGCTCAAAAGGCCAGAAGGGCTACTCCATGTTGTATTACTGAATAAATAAAATCTTTTATATTGTACATTTATACACTGGGTATTTAGGTAAAACATGAAAACTATGTTACAAGTTCCTTAGAATATTTAAATGTTGCTCTATTTTAATACATTAAATAAAACAGAAGAGATTAAACTCTTTTAATCGAAAGAAACAGCAAAAATTTGCTCAAAACTCAGTGGGCCAAATAGCCTAATTCAGCTCCTACGTCTAACGGTCTGGTTTAACTACAATGCTTTAACATATGAAAATAGAAAACCTACAGCACAATACAAGCCCTTCAGCCCACAAAGCTGTGCCAAACATGTCCCTACCTTAGAACTACCTAGGCTTTACCCATAGCTCTCTATTTTTCTAAGCTCCATGTAGCCATCCAGGAGTCTCTTAAAAGACCCTATCGCTTCCGCCACCACCACCGGCAGCCCAATATACACACTCACCACTCTCTGCGTAAAAAACTTACCCCTGACATCTCTGTACCTACTTCCAAGCACCTTAAAACTATGCCCTCTCATGCTAGCCATTTCAGCCCTGAGGAAAAGCCACTGACTATCCACAAGATCAATGCTTCTTATTATCTTATACACCTCTATCAAGTCACCTCTCATCCTCCGATGCTCTGTCTAGGGAGGGGTAGCACCTCTGGTAGGGGGGGGCCTGCCGTGCCCTTTTTCAGGGCAGCTCATCCACCCTTGGTCCCCACCGGGCGCTCAGCTCTCACCTGTGGCTCCAAGTAGCTGCGCAGCGGCCACACCCCCCATAAACCATCTAGGCAGATGGGCCAAACCAGGTGAGGGTAGCCGACGAGTCTTCGACTCTCGGTGAGGTAGGGGATTTGTCTGTCCTGGCGTGTGAAGTCTGGCCCTGGCGGATTGAGCAGAGGAGACCAATTAATGGTCCAACGGTCAAGAAGGCAGGCCAGCAGGCGTTTGTGGAGCGCTAAGAGCACGACAAGACACTTGGACGTCCTGGTCATCCACTGCAAGAGGTGGTGATCTCTTTACCCTCACCTGGCAGAAGACAATGGCAAACCACTGCTGTAGACTGCCAAGAACACGATTTCTCAGTATGTCAGAGCAGCGTGAAGGGAAATCGACCAACTGGAAATTCCAGATGCAACCTAACAACAACGATGATTCTCATAAGGCATGCTCCCCAATCCAGACAACATCCTTGTAAATCTCCTCTGCACCGTTTCTATGGTTTCCACGTCCTTCATATAGTGAGGCGACTAGAATTGAGTACAGTACTCCAAGTGGGGTCTGACCAGGGTCCTATATAGCTGCAACATTACTTTCCGGCTCTTAACCTCAATCCCACGGTTGATGAAGGCCAATGCACTGTATGCCTTCTTAACCATAGTCAACCTGCATAGCAGCTTTGAGTGCCCTATGGACTTGACCCCAAGATCCCTCTGATCCCCCACACTGCCAAGAATCTTACCATTAGGGCACCAAAGGTTATGGGGAAAAGGCAGGAGAATGGGGTTGAGAGGGAAAATAAATCATACATGATTGAATGATAGAGCAGGTTTGATGGGCTGAATGGCCTAATTCTGCTCTTATGTCTCATAGTGATTCTGCCATCATATTTGACCTAGCAAAATTAACCACCTCACACTTACCTGGGTTGAGGTCCATCTGCCACTTTTCAGCCTAGTTTTGCATCCTATCAATGTCTCGTTGTAACCTCTGACAGCCCTCCACACTATCCACAACACCCCCAACCTTAGTGTCATCAGCAAATTTACTAACCCATCCCTCCACTTCCTCATCCAGGTCATTTATAAAAATCACAAAGATTAGGGGTCCCAGAACAGATCCCCGATGCACACCACTGGTCACCAGCCTCCATGCAGAATATGACCCGTCTACAACCACTCTGCCTTCTGTGGGTAAGCCAGTTCTGGATCCACAAAGCAATGTTCCCTTGGACATCCCATGCTTCCTTACTTTCTCAATAAATCTTGCATGGGGTACCTTATCAAATGTCTTGCTAACATCCATATACACTACATCTACGGCTCTACCTTCATCAATGTGTTTAGTCACATCCTCAAAAAAAAACTCAGTCAGGCTCATAAGGCACAACCTGTCTTTGACAAAGCTATGCTAACTATTCCTAATCATATTATGCCTCTCCAAATGTTCATAAATCCTGCCTTCAGGATCTTCTCCATCAACTTACCAACCACTGAAGTAAGACTCACTGGTCAATAACTTCCTGGGCTATCCCTTTCTTGAATAAGGGAACAACATCCACAACCCTCCAATCCTCCAGAACCTTTCCCGTGCTCATTGATGATGCAAAGATCATTGCCAGAGGCTCAGCAATCTCCTCCCTCGCTTCCCACAGTAGCCTGGGGTACATCCCATCTGGTCCCAGTGACTTATCCAACTTGATGCTACCCAAAAGCTCCAGCACTTCCTCAGTCTTAATATCTATATTCTCAAGTTTTTCAGCCCACTGCAAGTCATCCCTACAATCCCCAAGATCCTTTTCCGTAGTGAATACTGAAGCAAAGTATTCATTAAGTACCTCCGCTATTTCCTCCAGTTCCACACACACTTTTCCATTGTCACACTTGATCGGTCCTGTTCTCTCACGTCTTATCCTCTTAATCTTCACATACTTGTAGAATGCCTTGGGGTTTTCCTTAATCCTGTCTGCCAAGGCCTTCCCATGGACCCTTCTGGCTCTCCTAATTTCATTCTTAAGCTCCTTCCTGCTAGCCTTATAATCTTCTGGAGTCATATCATTATCTAGTTTTCTGAACCTTTCGTAAGCTCTTTTCTTCTTAACTAGATTTACAACAGCCTTTGTGCACCACGGGTCTTGTAACCTACCATCCTTTCCATGTCTCATTGGAACATTCCTACTCAGAACCCCAGACAGATATCCCCTGAACATTTGCCACATTTCTTCGGTATGTTTCCCTGAGAACGTCTTTCCAATTTATACCTCTGTAAAACTTTGTGTTATGGAGACACCTGTATTAAAGAATGAGTGTTAGTTTTTAGATAAAATAGAGCCCAGCTTTTTAAATGTGATAAGTCTCAACCTTGCACTGTCATGCAACTAGTAGAGCTGCTGCCTGTGTGAAGTTTGCATGATCTCCATTTCTCAAGTACAATGGTTTCTTCCAAAATCCCAAAGATATGCAAGTTGGTAGATGATTTGCCCCTTATAAAAAGCATCTGTGTAGATGAGTGGTAGAATTAGGAAGAGAAATGTGGAGGTAATTAAAATAGAATAGGTGCAAAACAATACTTTATGATTGGGACTGAAGAGTCTATTCCTGTGTTGCACGATTCTAAATATACAAATATAAAAGGATGCTCAACAAAAACAACTCATTTCTCAAATTCTGTAGATACTAAATTTACTATTTCCATTCATTTGTCTTAAGGAATTTAAAGATTTCAAAATGCAAAAGAAACTAGTTAAAATAATTTACAATAAGAACTTCAGGAGCAGCAACAGCATGAATTGGGTGCAGTGTAAAGAGGGATACCTCAACCCAAACACACCAGCTATTTTACCAGGAATAAATATTTCTCATTCTTGATGCAGTATCATTCAATGAGGGGATAATTTTGTGCCCACATGGTCCCTATGTTTAAAATAAAAGTGACAAACTTTATGGGTTTAATTTGTTTCATCTGGTAATTTAACTGCTATTTAAAAATAAATTATCAAATGAAATAGAAATTAAACCCATAAAGTTTCAGATCATCTTTCTGGGTAACCTCAATGATTAATACCTGTTAGAGCATGCAATCATTAAAAGTGGGTAACCCTATATATGCAAGACAATCTAACAAATGGACATGTAAAATCCGTTTAAAATCATTTTATTTTTTTTAAATACAGAACAAAGTATTCTAGACACGACAATGTCATTTTCTGCATGTATTCATAATCCACCCATACCACACCTAACACTCAAATGAACAAGCTTGCTTTTTTTTTTACAAAGTGCAAACTGCACCAACATGCAACCACTCAAAATATCTTTAAAATGAAGTTTAATAAATGGTACAGATTTTTGGTCTGCACTGGCAATTAATAAATGGCACGTTTTACTGGTAAAATTAAACAGGTGGTTTTGACATGATTTTACATTTTACAATTTTAATTTTAGACTTAAAACACTCCTGTGCAGACATCCTGAAAATATTCAACCTTGCATTAATTTTATATTGTTCAAAGATCTTAATGGTTTCAAAGCACAGCAACAGAATTAAAACTTTAAAAAAAGCACTGAAACTAATGTTACTAAACCTAAAGTTGCTCAAAGAATTAAAATTTAAGGCTTCAGTTTGAAGTTTACTTTGTATAATTTTACATACCATGTTACGGTAGTAGGGAAGATATATTAACATACTTTTATGAAACACAGCCATATACTGCATATCCTGGGCAACTGGCTATATCGGATCTGTACAAATGAATAGCTTTTATCTTTTTAATAACTAATTGACACAATGTCGTTAATTGTGATACCTATACAAGAGGACATGCTTTGAAAATCATATCAGTATTAAATGTTCTTTATATATTTACATATGTAACCTTCACCCAAATCCCCTTTCTGTAGATGTATGCACATATGTAGAGTACACTTTTAATAAAACCACAACAGTGCAAGGGATGCCAGTAATCCAAATATAGCTAGTGCTTCTTTTATAGTTTCCTGATTTTTTTAGAGTGTAGTGCAACCCACTATTAAAAAATGCTGCCTCCTCTAGTGGCTTTTTCAGGTATTAGATGCTGAAACTAAAGAACCAACTCAAAAGCTGAAAGTCAAACATTAATCGAAGGGCGATTTAGAACTTCCGATAAAACAGCATAGTTGGTCTGTGGCATTGAGAAACTCACTTTACTTAATATTAAGCCTGGTTTTGGGAGACAAGGCATTAAAAATCCCTTTATTTAACAGTATGTAATTAATATAGAGGAATGTTCAAATTAAAAAAGATTGTCAGAAGTCTGGTAGACATTTTCCCACTAACACTGTATTTATTTTTAAATTCAGACACAATAGCACTTCATTTTCAAAATAAAATTCATCATTCTCAATTACTTCGCTCTTCAAAACCAATTAACAGATTATATATTCACACCTCCCCAGCCCCTCCCCATTCCAGAGAAAAAGAAACTGGGAAATACTTCACATCCTCCACCATGAGCTCAGCTGCGATATAATTTTCAAAATATTCAGCTCTAAAATAAATAGTCTATATTTTCTTCATGGTGTCAGTGAATATTGATGTCATTAGAAAAATCTTGGCTCCTCTATGAGGTAAACAAAATGAGTCCCCGCTCATTGTGTCTGGTAGCCTGCCATTCCAAAGCCAGCCTGATTAGGTATAACAGCTGTACCCTGTCCTTGGGGTGGCTGAGCACCAAATCCACCTACCCATGCTGTTGTGGATGGAGACTGACTGTAAAGGAAGAGGAAATAAGTTTGTTATTTCTACACTTTAAATGAAAATGTCTGAGTTACACGACACAAGTTTCTCAACCAACATCCAAATTACAAGATTGCTCAAGGTGATCAGGGCAATGTACAGCGGTACATGTACCAAACTCATTCACTACAAGGAAATCACAAGAACACAGTTTTGCATGCTCCCCTCTCCACAAATGCTAGAATTTTCTTTGACATTAACAAGTTTAATCTTTATTCAATACATTACTTACTCTACTCCAAATCCTTGCTGATTCCATGTTTGTCCATACATTCCATAAGGGGGCACCTGCCAACCATTGGCTACGTACTGACCATATTGTTGGGCATTGCCGTACCATTGGCCCCACTGACCCCAGGGCTGAGCAAATTCCATCTGAATAAAAGCAATAATATTAATGGAAATTAGATTTTAACATTCACCAGTAAAAGTTCCGTTTCCTTGCTTTAAAAGAGCACATCAAGTTACCTGTTGATACTTGTTGGTAGTATCAGTCGTTTCTTTGCCCCAATAGCATTTAACAACATGACCTTCAATAGTAGTTCCATTGACCGACACTATAGCATGAGCAGCGCTATCATGTGTGGCAAACCTACAATAAAGATGAGAATGTTATCTATAAAATATGCCTGAATTTTGTAGTACGTTACTAAAATCTGGAAAATCACATTGGTTTGTTTTTGCTGGCAGAAAGGGATATTTTGCTCCAAGACAAAACACTTAAATGTCCCTAATGCATTACTTGATCACAAGCTTATTTTCTTTCAATTTTTTTCCTTTTCTGGAAGATCATATTTACTTGATGATTCAGAAACTCAAACATTGTTCAAAAAGCCATTCTTCATCAGTGGGTAAAAAGAGACATGTCAAGAATTTCAACTGATATACCTTCATCTAACAATCACGGGCATTACTAACTACCTAACCTGAGACAGGAACTTTTGAAAGAAAAGACAAGAGTAAAGATTTAAACTAACAGTTTTTCCACAAAGTGCAACCAAATAGATAAAACTGGGGGTAATGTTGAGAATTGCAACTATGAATAGAAAACGTTAAAATCAAGTGGCAATGCAAAAATGCAAGATTCACAGACGTCTGCTTAAATAAATATTTATTTTATATTTCAATTAACATCTTCCATTTTTCAAATAACACAAATAATTGTGGTATGATCAAAGCTTACCTGACAAAGGAGTACCCTTTCTCAGGAAAAACTCTGATTTCCATAATTTGTCCAAATGGCGAGAAAGTCTGACGCATAAGTTGTTCTAAACGTGAAAGGATTGTAAAATGCAAAGAGATGTAAATACCAGAATATTTTATATACATTGCTCCTGTTGACACATACCAAATGAACATTATCCTACCTGTAAGTCCTGATGATATACCTCCACAGTACACCGTACAATTTGAAGGACTGGATTGAGCAACTACTTCCTCGAATCTTAGCTGCTTAGAACTATCTAAAAAATTGGGGGAAGGGGAAAATCAGGTTATTTTTGCACATACTCAAAGAGTAAGGAACAAATATAAGTCATAATGAATACGGCTCATTTACAAATTGCTCTGCCTTCCAGGGTGCACCACTGATCAGAAGCTTATCTGATCTAGCCAGATAACACTGCAGATAGAAGATCAGGCCAGAGGTAGGAGGACATCCTGGAGCAAGTGACTCATCTCCTGATACCCCAAAGTGTTCCCAGCACCTACAAGGCACAAATTAGGAATGCAAGGAAATATTTTCAACTTGCCTGCATGAACGCAACTCCAAAACCACCAGCAGCTTGACACAAAGATATAGTAGTTCACTTGAATGGCATCTATCAGCAATCAAAACACTCATTCCATTCACCACCCACACAAAATCTATCTACAAGATGTAGTCTGGTTAGAAAGGCTTCTCTGAGTAAACCTCCTTAACATCATGGAAACCAGCCTCCCCCTCCATGGACTGTCTATACTTCTCACTGTCTCAGCAAAGCCGTCAATATAATCAAAGACCCCACTCACTCTGGACAAACTCTCTTCTCTCCTCTTCTATCAAGCAGAGCACAGAGAAGCCCCAAAAACAAGCACAGCCTCCATCTCACTGTTATAAGACTATTAAATGGTTCCCTAGTACAAAATGATGAACTCTTGACCTCACAGTATACCTCATTATGATCTTTCATCTTTATTTTTATGTGCACTGCAATTTCTCTGTAGCTTTGTTCTGCATTGTTTTACCTTGCTCTACCTCAAAGCACTGTGTAATGATTTAATTTGTAGGAACAGTATGCATGACAAACTTTTCACTGTCTACACGTCACAATAATAAACAAATTCCAAATCCATGAAGTTGATTAGCAAGGACACCGGCACTTTGGGAACTCCATTACTACATTCCTCCAAGTCACTGCTTTGGAAAAATATTGCCAGCATATTTTTGTTGTTGCTGTGTTTAAATCTTGTAACTCCCTACACATCAGCAATAATAAGACTTCCTTTGCCGGAACAGTTGCCAAATGGACCAAAATAGTTGTACACAAGCACCTAATAAGGGGTTGTTAGAGATGAATCACAAAAGTTAGCCTTGTCAGCAACTTCCAGATTCCCCCTTGCCCTCCCCAAATAAAAAATGTTTTTAAAAATGTGACAAAGGTATGAGGGTGTTACACTATTTGACTTTTAAACAGTAACCCTAAGCAATCCCAACACACAATGAAAGGGGTAATTCAGATAACGTAGTAATCCACAATAGTGTTGCCTGCTTTGTGAGCTGTATGGTAATTTCCTATCACCAGTATTCCCTGTGTAGGTAATGGCAATCACTTAACTCAGGGTAAAATAATGTCCATGTCAGTGATAAAACTCCAGCCTTGCAGCTTTCTTCTGCTTTTCCCCAAATTGCTGAATTTTGTTTGCAAGTTACTTTACTTGGGTTGTTGTTTTCATCCACCTAATTAGAAACTATCTTAATGTACAATCACTGCTGTTTTTAAAAAAACCGTCTAGTTTCTTCTAAGTGTGACAGCTTGTTTCATGATAACAAACAGCATCCCATAGGTCAGTGCTGCACCTTTATTTTAAACTGGAAATCCTTAAGCATGAAGCCAATGTACTGGATCAGAAAAAGCTGCAGAGGATTGCAAATTCAGTCAGCTCCATCATGGACACAGCCCTCCCCACCATTAAGGATATCTTCAAAAGGCAGTGCTTCAAGAAAAAGTCCTTCTTTAAGGACTCCTCCCATCCAGGACATGCCCTCTTCTCATGGCTACTGTCAGAGAAGAAGTACAGGAGCCTGAAGACACACACTCAACGTCTTAGGAACAACTTCTTCCCCTCTGCCATTAGATTTCTGAAAGGACAATAAACACTACTACCTTTTTGCTCTCATTTTGCACGACTTATTTTTAAAATATTTCTTATTGTAACCCATAGCAATTTTTAGAAGTATTACATTGTACTGCTGCCACAAAACATCAAATTTCACGTCAGTGATAATCAAATAATTGATGAAATGGTATCAAAATACTATCAGAATTAAAAGCTGAGAGTACACCAGCATTTTAACTCATATTAAATTTCAAACTCAATTTGACATCACTAACTATGGCACTGTGCCAAGGTGTTCAGAGCAAACCACACAGTTTGACATCCTTGAAAGAATGTGCCCATTTTCTGACCATATATTTGCTTTCTTAATTCTATGTTGCTCATCTCAAACATTTAGATCATTTTGTTTCCTCTACCTTCAACAGGGCTATAATCACCTAACTTGCATCTTAGAAAATAAAAAAATTTCAATACCACCAGAGTGAGCTCCTAGTAGCAACTGGATTGAGAATAAAAATTCTCCTCTTAAAACTATTAACATAAATGGATTGAGAAACCTACTCTCTGGTGCACTCTTTGGAGCTGGTGGTTTGCGCGTTGCCCAGTTGGTTCGAATTTGCCGGCCTCCAAGCCACTGTCCACCCATGTGCACAATTGCATTTTCAGCATCCTATATAAAAAAAATACAAAAAAAAACGTAGCTACTGATAAATAATTTAATAGCATGAATTTTCATGGTCACCAGCCCCCTCCCCCAAATTATGCCAAGAAAAAAAGTGTCAGTGCCAAGAGCCCATAAATTCACACAAGTCTCGTAAAATGGCAGATGTACATAATTAGGTATTCTTACTCCAGATTACCACTGCTAGACCATCCCAAAAGTATTGGCATAACAACATAACATTGTGGCATTCGTATTTATATTCCAGAGTTGATGCTTACAGAATCAAATGTGATGACTTCAGATTTACCAAGACATTAGCTCTCTAGCCTCCAGGTTACCACAATCATCACTTCCCAATTTCTTTCTGCCTTAACAACATTAAATTCAAGAAGGCATACAATTATTTCAAAATAACATTCAATCTGCAAGTAAGGCTAAAGTGATAATTCAACTTTTGTACAAGTCAACTATAAGAAATTCACACTGAAATTTAAACAGGTTTATATTTAGAATTGACAACTTTACTATTACCACAATTTACAACTGATTAGGCAAAAGGCATCTTTCACAATCATAGTACTGCACGATTAAAATTAATCACCAGTTTGAGTAATCTGAAAACAATTACTAAACTAACAGAATACCAATGATTTTCCAATGATGCAACACTCAATGTTAAACCTTAAATTTCACCTGGTACAACGATTGCTGTAATTTAAAACTTAGTTTGATCTTATCACAACTTACTAGACGGGCCTCCATAAAACTGGTTGCATTCACAAGTGTTAGTTAAAAAATGACATTTTTAAGAATCAAGATGTCTAATCTAGCCCATTGAAAAGGATGGGAAAACTGCACACTTTCCCACCCCAGCCCACCCACGAAGGTCCTGTGCCAAGAATATTGGAAATGGAATATTACTGTCACATGTACCGAGGTAGAGTGTAAAGCTTGTGTTGCGCACTATTCATAAAGATCTAGTTATTACACATGTGCATTGAGGTAGTATTAGGTAAATCAATGACAGTCTGCAGAATCAAGTGTAACTGCTATAAGTAGACAATAAGGTACAAGGCATTACTTAGGGTTATTAACTCAAACGACAAAACATGGCATCCTTACAGAGTTAGACACATGTGATTCCAGGCCCAGAGCAATATGGTTAACCCTGGAAAGAAAAATACCATTGGAAATGGCTCGAATTGGGTGCTTGCTGGGTCATCTTTCCCATCTTAAAGTGGGGTGGGGAGGGAGAAGGGAAGGAATCTCAGTTGACCATACAGCATTTTGCCCCAGGAACTGAATTCTGATATAGTAGTCACTGACAATCCTCTCTATCATGCAAAGTCTTCTCCAAACATTTGAGGACTGATGTCCAAACTGGGAGAGTTACACACACCAGTCAAGCAATAGCTTGATTACAGTCTTACTCACATTGGAGATAGGCATCAACATAGTAGTATTTAAACAGGACATTCCAACCCTGAAGGTCCTCAATAATTACTCTTTACCCCCAAAAAATCTCCTGACATTAGGTCTAACTTTCCTATTACACCTTGATATCCATCTCAGGCGATAGTCAGTGCTCCTTGTTTATATGACGAAACAATGATAAGAGCAAATGTACTCAAGGTGAGAAATTCAATGTCCATCAAGAATGGTTTGGTAGCATCACAGATCAATCCATTGTTCTGAAGATATGAGATGCTAAGTTGTCTTTGCAGTGATCCAAATGAGCAAGTCAATGTGAGGGATAAACATTATTCATCTCTGACTCCTTTCCGGATTTCTGATTCAGTTTATTATCATATACACCAGGGTGCAATGAAATTCTTTGTTCACATGAAGCTCACAGTTTCCATTTCACAACAACAATCTTCCATTAGAACATATGCGGTAGATCCAGAGCCCGATCTGGAGCCTACTCTACGGAAAAGTGGTGCGACTGCAGGGCCAACAGCAGATGAGGTTCAGCTGGCTTCCACCTGAGAGGGATACTGATTCGGAGGATGAAGACCTGGGTGTGTGGTATATGCTGCATCTTGCTAACTCCCCATTGATTGAGGAACAGACTTCCAGCACTATTTGTGGACAGCCTGGGTAACAACAGGACCCTGCAAGGGATGAAGTGGGCTTGACCACAGGACAGAAGGGACTGAGTGATAGGCCAGGGGAGGCCTTGCCAGGCAGGCCAGAAGTATCCCCAGTAGTGTCTGAACCTGAAGAGTTAGGTGAGAGGGAGTGGAGGTCTGAGAGAATAAGGAGACCACCAGATAGGCTGGCCTACATAGCACCGGGGGAAGAGTGTGACCCCTACTGTTTTGGGGAGCTATGTCATTGCCTTTTACACCTGGGGTGGACTTTGTGTTTCACAGGAAGGGTTGGCGAATTATCTCAATGTCATGAGGACGTGACTAAATTTGGTGGGGAGAAGAGTGTAACACGCTAAGGTTTCACTGCTAATGTAATGGTTTCTCTGTAGTAGCAATGTTTAGATTATGACTAGTGATAACAGGGGTTTTGGAATGTGAGCCATCCAATGAGAGGCATGTTGTTCTTTCTTGTGAACCTGAGAGAAGGAATTTCGCGGTCTTTTGTCAGCAAGAGATAAAGAGAGAAGACGCGAATGGGCAGAGTTGGTAGACCACCAGACGGAGTGGATTTGGAGCGAGGGTCCGGGGGTCAGCGACACTCAGAGGAGGTTGATGGGGAACAAATGGACAGAACCGTGAGCTCCAATGTGCATATTAGACTGTTTCATTAAAATGGGCCTTTTTTATTTTCTTTACTAACCCTTTAGTCAGATTAAGATTTATAAAGTTCAATCGTTTAATTGCATATGGTGTATTGTTTGATATTTTGCGGTATGGATTTGTAACCGGGCAACACATCGCGCAGCATCCACACAAACGAGATTTCTCAGTTTGGCTGGGCCAGAGGCTGTCTTCCCCTAGACAAACGCGTGCTGACCAAACCTAAGGGTTACACATACAACAGTACAGCACAGGAACAAGCCCTTCAGCCCATAATGTTGTGCAGAACGCCCAAATACTAATCAGGGACTCCTATGCTGACTATATTGTTCCCACACTGTCCAATGTAAAACTCTCCATTCTAATTTCAGCTCATCTCTACTGCATCTGCTCTGTGGTGACATTTTCACATATAATTTCTGCCAGCTTCAACAAGAGTCCACTACCAGATACATCATTGCCTCCCCTTTCAACATTTTGAAGCAACCACTCCCTTTGCAAGTCCTGAGTCTATTCTTCCATACTCACCAATTCTTATGGCTCTTTTCTCATGGAAATGGAGATGAAAAACCTCTTCTCTCACCTTTTCCCTTCCACCATCAGCTCGCCAAACAGTCCTACGAGGTGAAGCAGCAACTCACTCGTAATTCAGGGTATTGCAATGGAGAAACCACTGGCTTAGTGACTTAGGAGCACATGTTCAAATCTGCAAGTGTGACCCTGAGCTTCCAGTTGCCTGTTACTAATTCTCCATCCTACTCAACTCTGATCTATCTATGGCCTCCAATAGTGTTATAACAAGGCCCAAGGGGAGATTCAGGAACACCAACTCATCGTCCAGCTGGAAAACTGCAGTCCCAAATTCAATAATTTCAACTAACCTGCTTGTGTTCTATCAGATCTGGCCAATTCCACTCCTGGGCATCTATCTGTGATATTAACTCTTTCTTCTCTTCACTAATAGCGTCTAATCTGCTGGGCTTTCCAACAGTTATGATTCACATTTTATAACTTTTGTACATCTCTTTGTATGCTCTCTCTCTCTCTCTCTCTATAAATAATCTCATTAACCGATCAACCACATGACTTCATCAACAGCTTATCTCCACATCAAACTTGACTTCAGTATTTCCTTGTCCTATACATTTCACCCATCCCTCAGGGTCTCCACAATTTTAAAACCAACTTGGTTTCTGTTTCCCCAGTTTTGATGAAGAATGGTCAACTTCAATTATTCTTTCTACAAATACTGACTTGCAAAGTACTTGCAGCAATCTTTTCAGCTAATTTCAGAGTTAGTTTTTTGTAGATTTTCAATTTTTATTTTGTTAGAACTACTCCAGACATCCTTAACAATCTCCCCTGTGGAAAGTGTACACCTTCAAAAGGATCATCTGAACATATTCAGTTTGACACAACAACTGCACTGAAAACTAAACTGGCACTTCAAAACTGTACTATAAACCATCAACAGCAGTAAAGCAAGCCAGAATCTATAAACACTAGGCGTAGAATATCCTCATCATACTATAATTAAACCAGAAAAACAACCAGGTTCTGTAACGGGTATAGAAGAGCATTCCTGAAGTAGAATTAGATAACCTTAAAAGATGTATTACCAAACCTAGTGATGCGACAAAACAGAAACATAACAAAAGCTAAACGTTCCCCCAACCTACTGAGCTTCATAGTTTTGCCACATTTCATCATAAATCACAACAGATAAGGGTGAATAGGAGGCAGTTAAGTAAGATCCTCAACCTGAACAATGTAGGAGACCAGAAGTTGAGTCCTAAAGAACTTCTGGCTGAACCAACTTGGTTTCTGGAAGTTCTTAACAACCTAGAAGTCAGCCTTGTGTCAATGTGTCTATGCTCATTGTTGATACTGTTATTGATAAATACACTATGTTCATTTTTATTTGCAACCTCGCATTGAACTAAACAGCCGATGCTTCCATACAGTAAAAACTAGATAAACAAATTAACAACTGGCAATTATATTTGTGTTACCCCAGTGGTAGGCAAACAGCATCTCAGAGAATTTAACCACCTTTAACAGAGACTAACCCAGCATTTCATTACCATAAAGATGAGAAAATCTGCAGATATTGGAAATCAAAGCAACACCAACAAAATGCTGGAGAACTCAGCAGGCCAGGCAGCTTCATCCATTACCATCCATGGCTGCCATTGAGAAGAACGTGGTGCTTTCTTGAACTACTGCAATTCTTGAGGTATAGGTAAATTCTCGTGCTGTGAGGAGACGCAGTGACAGCGAAGGAACAGCAAGATTTCCTAATCAGGAAAGTATGCAGCTTGGAGGGCAATTTCCAGGTGATGGTATTACCATGTCTGTGCAATTGCTATCCTTCCATCTGGTAGATTATTGGTTTGGAAGATAATGTCCAAGGGGTCTTGGCAAGTTGCTGCAGTGTATCACAAAGATTGCAAAAGTGCTACAATTGTGCTCGGGTGGTGGAGTGAATGAACTGTTGTGAATGGGATGCCATCAAGCAGGCAGTTATGTCCAATGTATAACCATATAACAATTACAGCACGGAAACAGGCCATCTCAGCCCTTCTAGTCCATGCTGAACTTTTACTCTCACCTATTCCCACCGACCTGCACTCAGCCCATAACCCTCCATTCCTTTCCTGTCCATATAGCAATCCAATTTAACTTTAAACGACAACATAGAACCTGCCTCAACCACTTTTGCTGGAAGCTCATTCCACAGAGCTACCACTCTCTGAGTAAAGAAGTTCCCCCTCATGTTACCCCTAAACTTTTGCCCTTTAACTCTCAACTCATGTCCTCTTGTTTGAATCTCCCCCACTCTCAATGGAAAAAGCCTATCCACGTCAACTCCATCTATCCCCCTCATAATTTTTAAATACCTCTATCAAGTCCCCCCTCAATCTTCTGCGCTCCAAAGAATAAAGACCTAACTTGTTTAACCTTTCTCTGTCACTTAGATGAAACCCAGGTAACATTCTAGTAAATCTTCTCTTTACTCTCTCAATTTTGTTGACATCTTTCCTATAATTCGGTGAACGGAACTGTACACAATACTCCAAATTTGGCCTTACCAATGCCTTGTACAAATTTCAACATTACATCCCAACTCCTATACTCAATGCTCTGATTTATAAAGGCCAGCATACCAAAAGCTTTCTTCACTACCCGATCCACGAGATTCCACCTTCAGGGAACTATGCACCATTATTCCTGGATCGCTCTGTTCTACTGCATTCTTCAAAGCCCTACCATTTACCATGTATGTCCTATTTTCAATAGTCCTACCAAAATGTAGCACCTCACATTTATCAGCATTAAACTCCATCTGCCATCTTTCAGCCCACTCTTCTAACTGGCCTAAATCTCTCTGCAAGCTTTGAAAACTTACTTCGTTATCCACAACTCCACCTATCTTAGTATTATCTGCATACTTACTAATCCAATTTACTACCCATCATCCAGATCATTAATATATATGACAAACGACATTGGACCCAGTACAGATCCCTGAGGCACACCACTAGTCACCAGCCTCCAATCTGACAAACAGTTATCCACCACTACTCTCTGGCGTCTCCCATCCTGCCACTGCTGAATCCATTTCACTATTTCAATATTAATACCTAATGTTTGAACCTTCCTAAATAACCCTCCGTGTGGAACCTTGTCAAAGGCCTTACTGAAGTCCATATAGACAACATCCACTGCTTTACCCTCGTCAACTTTCTTAGCAACCTCATCAAAAAATTCAATAAGATTTGTCAAACATGACCTTCCACGCACAAATCCATGTTGACGGTTCCTAATCAGACCCTGCCTATCCAGATAATTATATACACCATATCTAGGAATACTTTCCATCAATTTACCCACCACTCACGTCAAACTCACAGGCCGATAATTGCCAGGTTTACTCTTAGAACCCTTTTTTAACAATGGAACAACATGAGCAATATGCCAATCCTCCGGCACCATCCCCATTTCTAATGACATTTGAAATATTTCTGTCAGAGCCCCTGCTATTTCCACACTAACTTCCCTCAAGGTCCTAGGGAATATCCTGTCAGGACCCGGAGACTTATCCACTTTTATATTCCTTAAAAGCGCCAGTACTTCCTCTTCTTTAATCATCATAGTTTCCATAACTACCCTACTTATTTCCCTTACCTTACACAATTCAATATCCTTCTCCTTAGTGAATACCGAAGAAAAGAAATTGTTCAAATTCTCCCCCATCTCTTTTGGTTCCGCACATAGCCGTCCACTCTGATTCTCTAAGGGACCAATTTTATCCCTCACTATCCTTTTGTTATTAATATAACTGTAGAAACCCATTGGATTTATTTTCACCTTACTCGCCAAAGCAACCTCATTATCTTATTTTTAGCTTTTCTAATTTTTCTTAAGATTCTTTTAACATTCTTTATATTCCTCGAGCACCTCATTTACTCCAAGCTGCCTATATTTATTGTAGATCTCTGTCTTTTTCCAAACCAAGTTTCCAATATCCCTTGAAAACCATGGCTCTCTCAAACATTTCTTTCCAGTTGACCTTCCGGTTTTCAAACTACACTCATTCTGGCATAATCAAGTAGTCCAACAAGCATCCTAGAGATCATCCTAATTCTGATTTGATCACATTAACTCTGATCCTCTCTAGACACTGACCAACCTGATGAATATTTCTAGCATTTTGTTTTTACTGTTGATTTCTAGCATCTGCAGTTTCTTCTTTTTCAACAACCAGATACTTCTGATTCTTTTGATTTTTTTTTTTGAAGATAAAAGAGTGCTTTTAAAACCTTTCAGTTGCCTGGATTTTAAAAGAGGGTATTGTGACTGAAGCCCTATTGAGAAAGTCTTATGTAGGCTTTGTTGCTCCTTCACTCCTCCTGACTCTACCTTACAAACAAATTTCCTGTCTTTGAGTATGTTATTATCTTGTCAATGCTTGTGAGATTTTACTGTGCAAAAGCTACTTGTCAAATTTCCTATATCCCTAGTGACTGCACTTAAAAAATTAAATGGGTACACTGCAGAGCCTCTTGGAATAATAGGCGCTTTATTAGTACATCCCACCCCTCTTTTTTCTAACATCATTGAACTTTAGTTAGCATCTGTATCAAGAAGAAAGGAAGTGAATTAGTTAAGTTATTTGTTGAACATATCAACCTTTATTATCAACATTTAAATGATAGCTGGGAAGGTACACAGTTGGGAAAGGGTTAGAGCATTACGGCTCAAAAATGTTGAGAGAAGTACAGCACAGAAACAGGTCTTTAGACCCATCTAGTCCATACCAAAACCATTTAAACTGCCAACTCCCATCACCCTGCAACAGGACCATAGCCCTCCAAATCCCTACTATCCATGTACCTACCCAAACTTCTCTTCAACGTTGAAATCAAGCTCACGTGAGCCACCTACTGGCAGCACATTCCACACACTCACAACCTTCTGAGTGAAGAGGTTTCCCCTCATGTTCCCCTTAAATTTCTCACCTTTCACCCTCAAGCTACGACCTCTGGTTATAGTCCTACCCAACCTCAGTGGAAATAGCCTACTTGCATTAACCATATATATATATCCTTCATAATTTTGTATACCTTTATCAAATCTCCTCTCAATCTTCTACATTCAATAGACTACAGTCCTAACCTATTCAATCTTTCCTTAAAACTCAGGTCCTCCAGACTCAAAAATTCTTGTGAATTTTCTGTACACACTTTCAACTTCATTTACATCTTTCCTGTAGGTAGGTGACCAGAACTGCACACAATACTCTAAATTAAGCCTCACCAACATCTTATATAACTTTGTTCTACCACATTCCTCAGTGCCCTACCATTCATTCACTGTGTAAAACCTACCCCGGTTGGTCCCACCAAAGTGCAAAACCTCGCACTTGTCTGCATTAAATTCCATTTACCATTTTTAAGCCCATTTTTCCAGCTGCTGCAGGTTCCTCTGCAAGCCATAATAGTGTTCCTCACTGTTCACTACACCCCCAAATGGTGTCACCCTCAAATTTACTGATCCAGTTAACCACATTATCATTGACATAGATGACAAACAATAAAGTTCCCAGCACCGATCCCTGCGGCACACCTCCAGACAGAGGGAGAGAACCAAATACCACCACTCTCTGGCTTCTCCCACAACACCAATGTCTAATCCGATTGACTACTTTATCCTGAATGCCCAGCGACTAAAATTTCTTGAAGAGACTCACATGTGGGACCTTGTCAAATGCCTTACTAACCTTGTCTTCATCCACTTTCCTGGTAACTGAGAACTAGAATATGAAAGCAAGGATGCAACTTTGAAACTTTATAAAGCACTAGTGTGCCCTCATATGAAGTATTGAGAGCAGGTTTGGGCCCCCCTATCTTAGGAAGGATGTGCTGAAACTGGACAGGGTTCAAAGGGGGTTCACGAAATGAGGCCCAATCTACATCAGGTCTCACCAATATACAAGAGGCCACAGAGATCACTTCGTCGAACACCTATGCTCTGCCCACCAGTAAAAGCCGGATCTCCTAGTGGCCACCCATTTTAATTTCACTTGCCATTCCACTGTCATGATGAGACCACACTCAGGTTGGAAGAGCAACACCTTATTCTGAGTAGCCTCCAACCTGATGGCATTAACATCGACTAACGAACTTCCAGTAATGCCCCCCTTCACCATTTCCCGCCTCATTTACGCTCTCTCACCTTATCTCCTTGCCTACCCATCACCCCCCCTCTGGTGCCCCCGTTTTCTTTCTTCCATGGACTTCTGTCTTCTCCTGTTAGAATCTCCCTTCTCCAGCCCTGTATCTCTTTCACCAATCAGCTTCCCAGCTCTGTACTTCACCCCACCCCCTCCCAGTTTCACCTATCACCTTGTGTTTTCCCCTCCCTTCCCCCACCTCTAGTCAAGAATGATGAGTTTGGAGAAGGACATAAAGATACGGAAGGTGCTGGTGTGGAGGGCAATGAACGACATGAAGGAAATCTGGAAATCGAACCTGGCCAGAGGGCTTAAAAAGAGGATCTTCATAGCAGTCATAGAGTCCATTCTCACATTTGGATGAGAGATGTGGACACTCACCAAGACTATGCGAAAGTCTCTAGATGGCTGCTATACACAAATGCTCCGGATGGCTCTTGACGCGAGTTGGCAACAGCACACGACGAACGTCGAGCTCTATGACAACCTACTGATGCTCACCACTAAAATCGAGGCAAGACGACTGCAACCAGCAGGGCACCGTCTACACCACCCCGAGCTACCTGCCAGCCTAGTCATCATATGGGAGCCCAAGCAAGGGAGGATGAACCCTGAATGCCCTCCCAAGACTACGGTCAACACGCTCCTAGAAGACAGTGGGGCAACTAATGTAGATGAACTGAACACACTGTTGAGGGAGAGGGAGAATTAGAGAGTCCATCATTGTGCCTGACGCCAGCCCCCTAGGTCTGAGTCGACGTAGTAGTGCTAGTAGTTCCCCCACCTTCTAACTCCACATCTCTTTTTCTCTAGTCCAGCTGAGGGATCTTGGTCCAAAATGTCAGCTGTACTCTTTTCCATAGATGCTGTCTGGCCTGCTGAGTTCCTCCTGCATTTTGTGAGTTTCTTGGATTTCCAGCATTTGCAGATTTTCTCTTATTTGTGAATGTGCTAACCTGGCTCAATGATTACCATCCAGTAGCACTGTGATGAAGCACTTTGAGGCTGGTGATTAAACATATCAACTCCTGTCTGAGAAGCAACCTGGATATGGACAGTCTGTACAACCCTGGAACATTAATAAAGTATATCTATCTATCTGGACAGTGAAGATGCATACATGCTCTTCACTTACTGCAGCTTGGCATTCAATACTACCATCCACTCAAAACTAATCAATAAGCTTCAAGCCCTTGGCCTCAATACGCTCTTATGCAACTGGATCCTCGATTTCATATTTGCAGACCCTAGTCAATTCAGATTAGCAACATTTCCACAATCTCTATCAAAACAGGTGCACCAGAAGGCTGTGTGCTCAGCCCTTCACTCTACTCGCTTTATACTTTTGACCTTGAGGCTAACAACACATTAGCCAAATCAAAGGTGGTGTCCAATCAGTATATTGGAGGGAGATTGAAAATCTGACTGAGTGGTGCCTCAACAACTTCTCACTCTATACCAGCAATACCAAGGAGATTATTATTGACTTCAGGATACTGAGAGATCCATGAGCCAGTCCTCATCAGGGAATCAGAGGTGGATAGGGTCAGCAACTTTAAGTTCCCTGGTGTTACAATTTCAGAGGTGGTGTCCAGCATGCAAATGCCAATGTAAAGAAAGCATGGCAGCACCTCTACTTTCTTAGACATTTGCAACAATCAGCATGTCATCTAAAACTCTGACAAATTTCTATAGATGTGTGAAGGAGAGTATATTGACTGCTGCATCACTGCCTGGTATGGAAGCACCAACACCCTTGAATGGAAAATGCTACAAAAGGTAGTAAATATGGGCTAGTCCATCAGGGGTAAAGCCTTCCCCACCATAAAGCACATCTACATGAAGCACTGTCGCAGGAAAGCAGCATCATGAAAGACTCCACCACCACTCAGGTCATACTCTCTTCTCACTGTTGGCACCAAGAAAAAGATACAGGAGCCTCAAGACCCACGCTACCAGTTTCAAGAACAGTTAACACCCAACTATCAAACTCTTGAACAAGAGCAAACAACTTCATTCATCCCATCACTGAACTGTTCCCACAACCTATGGACTCACTTTCACAGACTTTTTATCTCATGTTCTTGATATGTTATTGCTTGCTTGCTTGTTTGTTTATCTATCTGCTTATTCCCTTTCTATATTTGCAGTTTGTAGTCGTTTGCACGTTGGTTGGGGCGAACTTTCATCAATTCTATCGTGTAATGATTCTCAGGGATGTATATGGTGACATATATGTAGTTTGATAACATATTTATTTTGAACTTTGAGTTTCAGCAAATTAGTAAATTACTCATCACAGAATCTATCTGACTTCCAGCATTTACAAGCGACAGAACAGCTGATTGATGGAGTACTGCATACTTGCCTGGACAGTGCAATTACAGGTGCAACATAAGGAGACAGACACGATCCAAAACTAGCATCTCAGTTAAAGATATTAAAAAGCCAGAGGGAATACAGAGGTAATGGAGGAAATTCCAAGTCAGCAAATTTGTAAAAAAGATCTAAACTTCATTCAAAATTGGTTGTCCAAAGCAACTGCTGCAATGAAGCAAACAAAGCGAGCATTAATCTGTGCAAGAGGAGTAAAGTACCTTCGTTTTAAATAATTATGAAGGGTTTGAGAGCACATGGTTTAATTGAGAATCTTGAAGGGACATTAACTTTAAACTACCACTGAGAGCAGGAAGAAAAAACTTATTTGAAAGTTTTTGTAATGTGAAATTTTGTATAAAATTCCTTAGTACATTAAATCTACTTTTTTGTGAGGTAGAATGCCATTGAGGCATATAGATTTTCCAGTTAGTAAGACCTAAAATATCATTGAATTGGTGAATCCCATTAATGCAAAGCAAAAAGGAAAATACATTCAGAATACAAAGAAAATAAGATGATCAAGCCTTAGAAGAGTTTACCAAGGGAGACTAGACAAACTTGTTCCACACTGCACATCTAAAATTGCACAATTCCTGCATGAAACACATTACATTTCTTCTGTCAACACACGTAAAAGTTGCTGGTGAACGCAGCAGGCCAGGCAGCATCTATAGGAAGAGGTACAGTCGACGTTTCGGGCCGAGACCCTTCGTCAGGACTAACTGAAAGAAGAGCTAGTAAGAGATTTGAAAGTGGGAGGGGGACACTTTCAAATCTCTTACTAGCTCTTCTTTCAGTTAGTCCTGACGAAGGGTCTCAGCCCGAAACGTCGACTGTACCTCTTCCTAGAGATGCTGCCGGGCCTGCTGCATTCACCAGCAACTTCTATGTGTGTTGTTTGAAATTCCAGCATCTGCAGATTTCCTCGTGTTTCCATTTCTTCTGTCCCTCATTTGCATTCTAATCAAGACTTAAGAAAACCAACCACTGAATTTTTGACATCAGTGACTGCAGGCTAAAAAGATTGCTAAGTAGCGGTTTTTAAATTTTGGCCATTACTGTTTTTTTTTGCCAACATACCAGTTTACTGTAGAATGACACAAATCCGTATCCTTTGGATTTTCCTGTTGCCAGGTCTTTTACAACACGAGCATCCCTGTGTGAACAGATACAAATGAATGAGTGAAAAAGACAAAACAACTTTGAACAAATTAAAAAAGGAACCACACACACTGTATTGTCAGCACAAGTCATTTTTGAAACAAAAAAGGGATTTTTATAATCCCACCATTACTAATTGTTATATCCTTTTGTTATAGTTTAACCTTCAGTGTAGTAATAAATAGCAAACATGCAAACTCTGGTATCAGCTTAGTTTCACTGATTATATTGAACTGGAAACCATGAGCTCAATAGTTTTTAAACACTAGCCCCTCACTACCACTAAACTGAGAAAGTCTGCAATACAAATACAAATTTCCAATTCCAATTTTCCTTAACCATGCATTTCTATATAGAGCCTTTAAAATGTGTTCTACCTAGCCACACAGATATTGAAATATAAAAATTCAGAAAAGAGAAAAAAAATAGGAATTAAAAGGCATACATCGCCTGTTAACTGAATTCTTTATTTTTCGTGGTATGGTCAATTCTCTACCCTCTTTTTGGACTGTGGGGAGCTGTAATTTTGAAAAATTGAGACTTTCAGAAATTTTGAAAATGAATATGAAACTAAAACAATACTAAGCACACCAGTACGAACAACATTTACATAGGATTCGTAAGCACGTCAATAGGATTGGGAATACGAAATTCGCACTATATAGAGCACATTAAAATGTTAACAATCAAGTCTAATAAATTTATAAAAAAGAGAATAAATAGAAATGAGAAAAAAAACTACAACTGAGTTAATGAACTTCCAGTGTGCACAGTTCCTTGCAGTTAGCCATGGGGATCCTGTCCATTCTTAACAGCAATTCTGTAAAATAACCAGAATGCTATTACTTTTAATTATGACTTTAACTACAAAAAAGCTGCACATTTGTCCATTATTTTCTGTAGCCGGTGTACAAGCAGTCTTACAAGTGTTCATCTGTTGAAATTTA
Source organism: Mobula birostris (assembly GCF_030028105.1). Taxonomy (NCBI): domain Eukaryota; kingdom Metazoa; phylum Chordata; class Chondrichthyes; order Myliobatiformes; family Myliobatidae; genus Mobula; species Mobula birostris. The sequence goes on along the minus strand of NC_092390.1, from coordinate 56,024,206 downwards.
AACTAACTTATTTACTAGTATTTAGATAAATGAAGTAGATGAGAAGTACAAAAGCAATACATGCTGGACCAAAGCCATTACAATGCAGATAGCTGGTAATAATACAAAGGGTACTCAAAAGAATGCAGGCTTTAAGTGCAAACAAGCTTGAGTATTTTAAGTGTTAATTGATGGCTTTGAATACAATGTAACATGTACTGAACCTCATATTTTTAATAAAAAAGCAAGCATATGATGCAATGGCCCTGGCATGCGCTTTGAAATAGTTCTAAAGTCTTCCAGCAACATCTATTGGTAGAAAACTAGTACTGCACATTAACATATTGCCCAAGTTCAAATAAATGCCCACTGATTTAGTTATTAGCATGATGGGAAAATGGCGAGTTCACAACACAACTGAGTAAAAAAATTTTTATTTTCAATAGGCTATTTGTTATGACAGAAATAAATTAATAGCGAATCAGCACAAATTGCTGGATAACCAACAGTGCTCAATTAGCCTCAAAGATGAGATCTCGCCGTCAATCTCCCCATGCATATAAAGCAAGTTGCTGGATTTACTCCCCAGAAGTTAGGCTGTCATTTAAAGAGCAAGGACTTTGTAAGGGAGCAACTAATGCTACTCAACTTTCAACAGAAAGGTAACAATCAAACCCACTGGCTCAATCTTACAAGTTAGCTAATTCCTTCATCCTTCTCATCTCACTAATCTTATCAAATCTAATTATCTTTACACTCTTCCTTCTACATAATTTTGAGGTTTATTTTTTTGATCCCTACTCTCCTGTTTACACCAAGTCCACATTATCATCTAGCACTTCCACCAACTTGCATTGCAATACAAGGTGGTACCAAAAAAACAAATGAAACTCTGCACTTGTCAAGAGATGAGGAAATTCTGAGCCACTTTTACTATCCCAGTAAGTTTAAAGTTAAAGTATTCATTTTAAAATGTTAGCAACTGACAGATTACCCACAAACATAAAACATTAGAAGCTATTTTGGTGTTGAAATTCAAACTTAAGATATTGAATCAAAATATATTTAACCATAGCATCAAAGTCTCATTTATGTCTTTTAGGTAACATTTTGGCTGCACTACCCGATTTTACTGTAGGTACGGAAACTATCGGTGCTAACTTTCAACCAGAGGTCTCACCACAATCTTGACCACCCCCGGAAAATTCAAACTAGCTTACAAACAATGATGTCCACCGAGACATTGTTCCCAATCAAATCTTCATTCATCAGTTAAAACCAGAGTTCTACAAACTCAGACCTTCTTTCCACAAATAAAATCAACATAGACATAACCAAGATAGCCCACAACCACCTGTACCTTCACAGTAAGAACAGTCAATAAATAACCCATCCAGGAGAAAAAGTGTTTAACCAATTTGAATTAATTTCCAGTGAAGTTACATTATATTAAGATTGCAAATATTCCACAAAACTGTCCAACAATAGACAGAACAAATGGAATGTCATGGCAAATATGAATAAAATTCAAGCTGTCCACGTAGTAAACAGAAACATTAAGATAGACCTAAAATTACATCAGCTGATTTTGCCTTGAATAATGAGCCCTTTCAGTTTTGCTACACATAGTACTAAACTAGAATCATTTTTGACAGAGGTGTGAAGTATAGCTATCATTGTGCTAACTGCTCACATTGCTGATGTTTCAACACCAATTGCTGTTATTGTACAATTATCTTGTATTTACATCCCTCTGTAACTCAAACCAACACTTCATCAACCGATGAACTTGAATACTTAATTATTCCTTATTAAATTTTAATTTAACAGCATATTTAATCTTTATTATGCAAGAACTACAGATAGTCCTTTAAAAAATCCTACACAAGATCATCAAATATTGTGCAAGTCATTTACCGACAGCAATGGATACTTATCAGTAGATTCAACAAAATTCAAACAAAAGCAAAACAAACCACCATGCACCATAGGACACACCTTTTAGAGACTAATTTACTTTTCCAACACAGTATTTCAATTAAACTGCAGTACCTGCACATCTCCACTTTATTCTGCAAACACTATTTCACATTCTTGGCCATTACATACATGCAACCTCATTCACAGATCTGCCATGAGTTGGACAATGACATGGACTTCAGAATGCATTACATGTTGTATATAGTATTTTTTTATTACATAAGTAGAGGCCCAGTCTTGCCTCATGATTTCATTATGTAGTTGCAATGTAATTTTTATTAGCACAGCTGGCACATACTTAACTGAAACTACAGCTATGGGCAAAAATTACCCATCACATACAGTGGATTCCAATTATTTGGACCATCAGTTAATCGGGGTAGCTGTTTATTTACGACAGCTTGTAAAGAACAAAAACTAATGAAGAAAATAACCAGGAATCCCTTTGTTTATTTGGGACACTGCTACTTAATTGTGGCAGGAGACTGTTGCTAAACAGCTTCTAACTAGTGTCAGGCTCATGCATTTGTGATGGTTAGACACTACACTGTGCTTAATTCAAACAGGTTTTAAATAGCGTCAGCTGCGCATGCTTGTGTTCAAAAAGCAGTGATTTTTGTCACTGATAGTTGTGCATGTGACTGTTGATTGCTATTGTGTTATGGTATTGTCCTGTGCTTTATGCTTAGCACTAAACCACAATCAATTCTAGTACATTTCACATACTGGCCATAAAGTAATTCTGAAATAAGCAACAAGACAATTCAAAACTGGTTCGATCACTGCAGTTTCAAACATTCAGGCTAAGAGATGACAGAAATGGCCGAGAGTGAAAAGGGAACCATCTCGCTACTTCACAAACTACAAAAAATTTTAAGGTATCGACAATCACGAATACATTTGCCAAAAGTATTGTATGAAATCAATTATCTGCACTAGGTGCTTACACCGATTTTGTCCATTTGCAGTCAATTAAAAGAACACGGCAGCATACAGTGGATGCATTCCTCTGCTGATAACTATTAAGAACTAACACAGTTTCATAGTACTGTAGTAGTATTAGTAGTCAGAGAAAACTACAGCACAGAAACAGGCCCTTTGGCCCATCTTAGTGTTCAAATATGCATGTATTTCTTTTAAATACATACTTCCTTACTCAGTTTATCTTTTTTATACATTTTAAACTGTATCCATGAAACCTTAGCTAAGTGGGGCAGCCATTTAACTGGGCCAAAATGTACTGGTCCCAATAAACTGGAATCCACTGTATACAAAAATACTATTGTTTTCCAAAATAACTCGTAAAATAAAAATAATCAAATCCATAATGTCTCAAAGGAAGTCTTTCTGAAGTGGAACTGGGAAGTTTATCTACAGTAATAGTGCGCAAAGGTACCAGAATATACTGCTGCTGATGGCATTTGACACCAGCCAAGGGATCAAAGAAAACTCCAGAGCAAATCTAACAGCTCAATATAGGACTCTTATTCAAGAAAAAATTGAAGTGAACTCTTGAAACCATTCTTCAAAATTTACAATAAAATGCAACATTCAGCAATACCTTCTCCACTGAGCACTACAGTCATATGGAGTGGGGGCAGGGAGCAGAGAAAGCAGCAGTGGCGAAAGAGAAAAACTAAGGGAAAGAAAAATCAGCACCTTCTATCTAGTTAAAACTTCCTGCCCTCACTCAGCCAATTTTCTGCTTTAACTCCTCATTCATGTTATCGCAATTTTCAAAGTGAACAATTCCAAACTCTTCTGAAGGCCTGAAGCTTTCATTCCTTCATGAATCTGATCCAAAGTGGTTCAAACTCATTCTATTGTCATGCACACTCAACGCCCCCTTCTCACTGATCTCCCCCTTGCCCTGCTTCAACAAAGTTCTCATATGTTCCAAATGCATGATATCTCTGTAACCAATGCACCAGATTTTCTTCACCTCATCAATGCCACCTGTGCCTTCAGTCTTATCACTGAGAGGGAAGCACGGGGAGCAAGAGAGCGAGATCTTTCATCACTATATAATTACCTAATAAAATTTTAATGGCCAAATTCTGCAGTTAATTTCTCTAACCAACTCAAACTAACACCCAGTAAGCAGCCCTCTTAAAAATCAGTATCTTTTTAACTTATTGCAATAGTGTAGTTATTGTCTAGTACATGGCAGATCTTACAAGACAGATCCTGCACTTGTAAATTATACTTATTACTTTTGAGTAAAATACATCACTATTTTCCTGAAGCACAAGGAATACATCCTCTTCAACTGTCAAGTGACAGCACAAAGTCCAAGCATTCAATTTCAGTGTTGATTCGATTACTTGTAAAATTTTTGATGAATGAAATGCTCAAAATACAATCTGAATTTTGAAGGAACTGAAAAAATACTTACGATATTCGACCAAAGGGGGCAAAAGCAGATTTTAGATCCTCTGTGCTTATTTCTGGACTTAAGTCACCCACAAACACATGAAAATGATCTGAGAAGACAATTTCAAGCAATGAATGCACATCTTTAATTCAACTCAGGCCAACAATCTAATAATGTATAAACTTACATCTATACAAAATACAAATCAGAATCTCTCTCCTAGTTATTTAGTTGCTGTCCTTTAGCAGTTAGCTTGACTTATTGGAACTCAAGACACCTTAATAAAAGTATCAATGAACAAAGAATTAGGCCAACTATTCCAATGAAGCACCTTGGAAATATTTGTGCAGCCAGTAACATTTCATGGGAATTTGTCCTTCTTGAAATGAAAATATATTTTTTGCTGATGAACAGAAACTGAATTAAATATATTCACAAGCATTTGTAACTAAACATCATACTTTCAAGAAACTGAACTCCAAGGAACAAACACCAATTCTTGGATCATTTTGTTATACAGACTTTCATCAAAATGTTATGCAGCTTCAAAGGGAATCGCAACTAAATATTTTCATCTTTACTGTCTTCACCTGCCCAGCCCCAACAGAGAAATGGCAAGCCGAACAAAGATTTGACCTGGCTAACCAAGTCAATATTCTTCTAAAACAACATCAAATTAAAAATCAAAAAAGGAAAAAAAAAGCGTATGACACATGGCTCATACTTTAGGGTGATCATTTACGCAACCCACATTCTAACACTTCTTGCACGAACAAGTGTCACATGACCTTAACATTATACAATTCAACAGTGGCAATGTAAAATTTAAATGATACATCAGAGCGGACCAAAACATTTCAATTATCCAATCTAACTAATTAAGCAAAGCTTGAACATCTCTTTGCGAATGTAGAACTCTACAGCCCATGAATGACACGCTATTTGCTGAAAGATTATTAACTATTTACATTAGCTTCTAGAAAAAATGTAAGAACATAGCACTTACTAGTTGTGTCTTTCTTTTGGCTACTTGGTGTTGTTGCCCAATTTACTTTGACTTCCTAAAATAACGTAAAAATTGTAATTCATTAATATCAGTAATTTAAACAAAAATGTGGAAATATATGAAAACCTGAACAATGTGGCTTTGTCTGCATGATAAAAGATAGAAAAGTCCAAAAACTAATATTACACGGAGTTTACTCAAGGGTTCCTATAGCTTTCATATGCTTTTGTCATCACTGCACTGAAGATTTCTATGCTCATATAGCCAGGAGGTTAATCGGAATTCAGCAACTATACATAAGATACGCTATGTTCCCAATCTTCTCTAATATTATGAGAAAAAAAAATTGCAAATTGATGGAAGTTTCTGATACTCACCAATTAGTTTTGCTATAAAATACACTACAAAATATTACTGTTAGATGTTGCCTCAAGAAGGCAACATCTATAAAAAGTCCCCACCACCCAGGCCATGTCATTTTCTTGCAGCTGCAAGAGAAACTGAAGCCTGAAATCCTGCACCACCAGGTTCAAGAACAGCTATGTCCCTTCAACCATTTGGTTTTTAAACCAACTCGCACAGGCTATCATTACCTCAGTATAGTAACAAGACAACTTTGAACAACAATGGACCTTTTTTTGCTTCTTTAATGCTATGTGCCTGTGATGCTGTAATCATAAGCATATAACATCAGATAAACATCATTCAGTGATGTTTTTCACTGTACTTGTGCATTTGACAAACTTGATTTTGTCCTAGATGTTTTATAATGCTATCGTAAAAATATAAAATATTAAACAGCAAATTCACCAGCCCTAAACACTTAATTGTACATGCCTCAACTGTAATTCTCTCAATACTGCAAATACAATGCCATGCTTTAAATATACAATAGGTTTTACCTTACAATTTTAAATGCACAGTAAAATATTTATTTTACCTCCGCAAAATGTTTTAGTTATGCATTTTCCTCCTTACTTGCTGCATCCCCATCCTTCAGCACAACAAGCTGCTTTGCCACTTATTGCTGTTCACTGTTGCTGAGCTTCAATAAGAGACACTAGGATCAGGGTATTGCATGTCAGAGATCACAAGATTCTGATGGACAGCCTAAAGTACCTGATGAATGCTGTTGCTTTAAAAGCTGACTACAAAAGCCAGATTAATAGCACATTGAGATGTTCTCAATATCTATATTAATGGAATGTACTGTGCAGAAGCAAACTAACACAAGAATTAAGATAGATCATTTAAGGCATCTTCATATTCTTTTATTTACCTCAGGCATGCATGTACTTTTCCACTCCTTACATGTTTTAATGCTATTTTGGTTCCCATTAAACTCTAGCAACAAATTGAAAAAAAACTTAACATTCCCTTTGTCCTATCCACCTTTTTCTCACCTTCTTTGCAACTGGAAACTAACTAGCTCCCTCTCTCATAATACTGATCAAGGGCCTTCATAAAAACTGTTTCTCTTTGCAGATGTTGGCTGCCTTGCTGAGCATTTCCTGCGTTATTTTGGTAAGGAATATCTTAAATCTACCAGATTATTTAATTTTTAAAACTTTGCTGTAAGTAGATATTAAATATCAATAGAGAAACATTTCTCAGACGGACATACTAAATACAACTTTAGATGTTCCTTGTTGAATTTTCTAATAGACAATTTCTTCTAACCACAAATAGGAACCTGTTCCATGTGGTACTGCATTATTCACATATACAGGTTTCTTCACTCACCCTTTATATACGATAGCTTACCTTACCCATTATTTTACGCCCATTCATTGCAGCCAATGCAGCTGCTGCATCTCTATGCTCAAAGAATTCCACAAAGCAATATGGATCATTGCTTGAATGCTGCAAAACAGAAAATCCAACAGAAGAGTTCACCCTTCTGCTTGCGGTTTGCTGAGAAGAAAAATTCATGAAAACTTAGTACAAAAGAAAGCAAATGAAATACTTACAGATCTATATTAAAGCCTTTAACTTTTTTTTTAGCCAATCTGTCCATAAACAAAAACAATTTAAAAGGAAATTACTAAACTTAACATTAAAAAAAAAGGTAATACAGGGCTTCCCCGGGTTTGCGTATATGAAATTTTATTCGGCCCTAAGAATCATGAAAAAAATGCTATCCTGATGGGTAACATCCAAAGTTAATGCTTTGTGCCACAAAAAATATAAACATTGCGAGGGTTTAACTTTTCCAATTACTGGAATACTGATTGCTTTTGCCTGCAATAAGGAATGAAGGTGACAACGTTTCATCAATGAGGGGCTTTGTTTTGATCTGGGGAGAAAAAGATACGTATAACTACTACAACATGAATTGAAAGTCTTCTTCAAAGCCATTTAACTGTAATCGGATTTCAGTTGAGTAGAGAGAGTCAACAAAAAGATGAAATGTGCTAAGTGAATAAATTTTTCTAGGCAACAGAGTTCTTGCTTAAGACAGGGAATGCATGACAGTAACTATGACTGCTAAAGTGGGCACTAAGGATCAATTCTGAACTGTGGTTTTATTAATATGAAGCAATCTTTCCAGAGTAGAAAAAATAGAAGATTAAACCTCAGTTACATGCTATTTTTGAAAACTAAGTTTAAAAAATTATGTAATCTGCAGGAAGATTAAATGAAATAAGTGTGATTAGCTACATTACCCATTATAAAATTAAGTTCAGCATAGGAATAAATGGTCTAATATTGTTGCTTACAAAAATTAGCATGGCCGCCAAGTTAGGGACACTGCCTTTTAGGTTTTCTAAATTAAACTGGCAGCAAATTCAGTGTTGATATCAGCTCCGAAGGTCAAATAAAGTTTTAAAATTGGTGTAATTATTGAAAACTAGGGGATGCTAATTTACATGTTGCATATCATTACCTATTTAGATAAGATCTAACAGATGTCACTGAATGTCCTTGATGTAACAATATTTTTGGAAGAAAAAATCTAGCTCACCTTAATGCAATTAAAAACATGGGAAAGTAAATGAGATGACAAGCTGCATCAAAAGTTACAAGACCAGCGAGAAGCAAAGTGAATTAGTCCACATATCTTATTACGACCAGATGAGCATTTAAGAGACCCCACAAGGATCAGTATTTGGCAGCAATTTTATTTCAATTCTAAACCCAAGTATAGACAGATGCATGTTTTAAAAAAATCTTTCAGGATAATAAATCTGACCCCATGGTTGGAAAATAATGAAGAAAATGTACACGCTACAAAGATCTACACCACCAGTAAATTATGGAATAGCCTCAAATACTTGCCGCATTTACACTTGAGAAAGGTGGGAATAAAAAGAGTTTAACAGATACCAGTTAATCCCAATGCTCAATGTGCGTATTCCGCAATTTATAAGCCCCTTACAAATAAATGTTCCTGGAGATACTGTGATACAGCTGGCATACAATGTGACATTGCTGAAGTATCTGCAGTACAGGAAGCAAAGATAGCAAGCTATAGTAGCCTTGCAAATTCTTTAATCTGTGAAAAATGTTCCGGGGTAAATGAGAAATGATGGCAAATCACTCACTTTACAGATTTCACCCAGAGATTTTGCAGTAATTTACTTTAGTTAACATGTGTCTTCATAAACCTTGTATTATTAATCATCAATTGCTTTTAATGATGCTTTTAATTAAATGCTGACAGAGGATGCTTAGGATCTGAATCAGCATGACAATAAGGCTGCAACTCTCCTTTATCACCCTAGGCCAGTGATGGTGAACCCATAGCAGGTGCAAAAATTTTGTTGGCACACATCTACCTCTTGCAATACTACCTCTCAAATTCTTTAAACCTTACTCATAATAAAAAGATACACAAAGATTAAGTTATCTGCCAAATAAAGCAGTGAATTTTTTTTACAACTTGAGATCAGTGACATGTTTTCAAGGGAAACATCTTGCACTTGGGGCCAGCTAACAGTTGTGAGAACATGACATTGGCTGGCACATTTTGAAATCCTCGCAGATATGGTGTATGCATCTGCACTGGAATAGTAAATAGTTACAACAATACTATTTAGAAAGCATTTTTTCAATGTTTTAAAGATTAATATTAATAATTTCAAATGGGTTTTTAAAAATGTTTCATTCATTTAGTGATGTGCGTGGAATAGGGCCTTCTGGCCATTTGAGCCACGCTGCCCCATCAAACCTCAATAAACCCAATTAACCTAACCTAATCATGGGACAACTTGCAATAACCAATTATCCTATCTGGCACATCTTTGGACTGTGGTAGGAAACCAGAGGACCTGGAGAAAACCTAAGCATCCACGGGGATTCAATCTGTTATACTTTTCTTAATCGTAAAACAATAAATACATGTAAATAAGCAACAGGTATAACATTTTTCCTTGAAAAATCTATATTTATTACTAATTAATCAAAGATAATCTCTGCTCAAAATTACCACGGCATAAGAGAGTATTTTCTTACATCACCAATTTCAGCATACACTCTCTAAAAGGTTCGTCACCCCTGCTCTAGGCAATGTAGTTCTCAATCTTTGGTATGGCCCACCAGCCATCCCACACCAAGAGAGAAGAAATTAAAGAGCGGTGAAAGGAAACAGGTTTGTTTGTCCCAGTTTATTTAAAAGAGCAATCCAGATAATTGCACTGCATCACATCTTCACATTTTGTCCTTGAATTACATAACTGCCTCTGCTTTAAAAAAAAATCCTTGACGAAGTAACTTGAACACAATGAAATTTCTGATTTTTTTCATGAGACCAGAGGAAGTGCTTCACTATGAAGATGACCTAAAAATATAAAAACTTCTGCTTGAGGCCAATGCTTTGTTGGAAATGTTCCTAATACCTAATACTTTCTTTTATATTTCTTAAGGCTTTCAAAAAAGCAAATTACAAAGTAAAACTCAGTGCCACTCATTATAGCTGGTGATAATTTCCCTGAATTCATTATCTTTTCTAAATATAATTGGTGTAATACTGCCCAGGCTTGCATATCTAGACAGCTAGGATGCAATATCCATGGTCAACTCTGACCAACGGAAGCCCTTGCCTCACTCCATCACAAATTATAACCGATTCTGCTAAAGTACATTATAGCACACACCTTTGTTGACGCAGCATAAGCTAAACACAGTAGTTCTAAATGCGGTAACCAACACTTAAGATAAACTCATCCTGACTGTAGTTCGTAAATTCAATTCAGTTAACCCAGGCTCATATTCCCATGTGGTACAGGTGCACATTCCTTTATCCAAAATTCTGAAATCCAAAAAGCTCCGAAAACCGAAGTTTCTTTTTCGCCAACAGCTGACGTAACTCAGGTATGACATGGCAGCATTAGCAGAGGCCGCCAGACACCAGTTGTGGCTCAGCGCTCGTACTGGTTACACGTGCATTTGCTGTCCGCTGCTATTTTGTGTTCACTGTCGACTTTGTGTTTAATTTCACTGTGAAAATGCAAAAAAAGTTGCAGATACCCCTATGGGTAACAATGAGAAAAGAAAAGGAAGCATCTATCATTATCAATAACGTAAGAAGTGGAGTTATTGCAGAAGCTTGATCATGGTGTGTATGTGCGGCGTCTTACTGAAGAAAATAGTGTCGGAACTACCACTGTATATGATTTAAGTAAACAGAAAGACAAGTTACTGAAGTTTTATAGTGACAGTGACGTTCTACATTTATTCCAATAAGTCATTTACCATGTGCTTGATTCCATTCATTTGAAGCTGTATATTTTTATGTTTTATTGAATGTTTTTGTTGGAAATAAAATTGCTTCTTGTCATTATTCCCTAAACAGTACAGTATAACAATTATTTACATTGTATTAGGTATTATAAGTAATCTAGAGATGATTTAAAGTATATGGAAGGATGTGCATAGGTTTGGTGCGCCGCTGGGTCTTAAAGTCCACTGCATGAGACAGGTTAAATAAGGGACTTGAGCATACGTGTTTTTTGGTATTGGTGGTGGGGGGGGGTCTGAAATCCAAAAAATTCTGAATTCCGAAATGCAACTGGCCCCAAGGATTTCAGATAAGGGATTATGGACCTGTACTGAGTTCTGCAATGACAATAATAGCATTATTCAGGCTAGGGTGATAAACTAAATCCTCAAGTCTCTCAAAGGTTCAATGCGCAGGTGGAATTACAGAAAAGCTCCCCAGTACTTGGGTATTTATTGCTCAACAAACATCTAAAATAACTGCTTTGATTAGTTATTTCATTGGGATTTGGTTCTCCACAAAGTATTTGCAGTGTTTCCCTACAGTACAATACTGATTATGCCTCAAGTACCTCTTCACTGGCTATGAGGAAGACCAAGAAAAAATTCATACAAGTGTATTTGTTCTTTAGCACATGAAAATATTCTCTCTGCAAAAATGCACTTCTGCTTGATTACAAAAAAAAATGGAATGTGTTTAAAATTAATCCACTACAAAGATGTAGCTCAATGTCTGCATGTACTCATCCTAACCTAAAAGCCAGGAAACCTTTTTTGGGAGGGATGGATGAGAGTGCAGAAGCAAAACAGATGGTGTCGGATTGCAAATTTATAAGGCCTAACATAATCACTTCATTTCATAATAATGCCATTCTAAAAAATTCCTGTCTACCTTTGTGTCATCTTCGCTACAGACGTTTTTGCTCATACTATGCTGAAGGACCAAATTGGAAAAAATACTTCAAATATACTGGGTGGCTGCATAATATTTTAAAGTTAAATGCACCAATGTAGTACTGATTAAATACAAAATCTCCACTTTCTCACTATCAGCTCCATCTTCAACTAATTACCAGCATCAATGTTGGGGATGGGGGTGGGGGTTCATGTCAGATTGTTACAAGCACTTCAGAAACAATTTTAGATTATGTTGTCCACATTGGTCTACATCTCAACAGCAAGAATTCTGTGTCATTTTTCTGTTAATAATGAAGCATTTGTGCACCAACAATAACTATTTTGTATTTGGTAAAGTGCAGTCAGTTCTTTATATTGTCTTTATGGAAATGGCACCAGTTATAATGAGCTAATGCACTCAAATTATTTACAAATAAAATATTTTACTGAGTAACTGAAGGTATATTATATGTAGCACAAACTGCAATGTTTTTAATTAGAGCATCAGAAGTATCAAAAAAAGCCTGACATAGAATATTAAAACTGACTCAATTTGACCTGCTCCATCAAACATTAACATGAGAGTACAGAAATTTCTTAAATGTGAGGAATACAGGGGGAAATATGGGGACAGTTCAAGGGATCTTCCTCCAATATACACTCTTCCAGCAAAAACTAAATGAAACAAGCTGAAAATGAAAAACTAAATGAAACAAGCTGTGGAGAGAATTCAGGATGACTTTTCATCACAATTTCTGATGAAAGATTACTGACCTGAAATATTAACTATTTCTCTTTTCAGATGCTGATTTAAAATAAATAGGAAAAAATGCTGGAAATACTCAGCACTGTCTTTTTGTGTATTTTTTTTATTACTGCAGGAAGTGGTAACTGCGGACAAGTAATTTGTATGTCACATTCAAGTAAATATAGTACAGGTTGAGCACTTCTTATCCTAAATTCCAAAATCCAAAAACTTCAGAAATCCCAATGAATTTTTTAATATAATCACAGGCATGATTGTCACAAATGGAAAATTCCACAAGATGCTGGGAAGGTTCTGGGGCGATGCACAGGTCTCTAAGACAGTTCTGAGAAGTGACTTCACATATGTAATGAACAGAAGTTAATGAAAAAATAGAAAAACACCACATAAAGCGGATCATGAAACAAGCAAAGATCTATCATGGCAAACTGAAAACTGAAGTCAATTGTGAATATTCAATAGGCTGGTTGCAGAAATTTAAGATAAAGCATGTCTTTACATTTCTAAAGTGTCTGCTGAGCACTAAAATCTCACGCCAAAACAAGTCAATGATGCCGATTGCTTTTATACCTTATAAAAACCTAAAAAAAAGGTAAAATACAAATAGTGTACTGTAACCTTTTAATCAAAACACAAAATTGTAGGTGAAGACTGAAAGCCTTGTTGTTGTTCAACAACTGATTCAGGTATTCTCTTGTTGCTGTGCTGCCTTTGCACAGATATTTTCATTATATTAGAGGTATATAATATTTTTTACTGTTAAGTACATATGTATGATGAACAAGTGTAAGGCAAAGACTGCTTACTGGTAGTACATAAGTTCAGATTCAGAAATTATGGTGATCCCAAACTATCTCATTATATATACAAAATTCTGAAAAAAAAACCAAAATACTTCTGGCCCCAAGCATTTCAGATAAGGGTACTCAACCTGTATCAACTCTCACCTGCCACCATCACTTTATCATCCACTGATAACATCTGTAACGTTACTAACACAATCATGCAGTTCTAGTTCACAAATGAAGAATTCAGAACAAATGCATATTTATCTTTTATTTGGAGATATAGTGTGGAACAGACTCTTCCAACCCAACGAGTCACGTCGCCCAGCAATGTTACTAGCATTGCCAGTTAGCACATGAAGACCTCTCCAAGATTATTGATCTTGAAGTCAGATATTAAACCTAAAATAAAATCATAGCCAATTTAACATTTTGTTTTCCACAAGGTAGAATATTGATCACATGTGCGATAGTAATGCGCTCTGTCTGGGCTTCTTCATTGGTGAAAGAATTTCGGGGATGAAAACAAACCCGTGCTGTAAAACAGAAAGGATTATATAGTTCTTGGGACCGGCCATGTAACAATGCTGTCATCTTACCTCTGTAATCATTTTGCAACTTTTGCATGGACCGATCTGACTGAAAAGTTGAAGTATGAGGGCTTCTGTCACATCTCTAGAGAGGTTACCCACGTAGCTGGAAAACAATGACATCTTAATGTTACAACTACCTGCAACTTTCATGTTGGTATACCTTCCTGTAGCTTCAGAATTTATTTAATCCACAAGAATCATTTTGGCATTTTACAATGTTCCCGACTGAAATTTGTTATATTTTAATCTTCTTTTCCACTGTTGTGTGCATCATCATCACATACTGTACCTCTGAATTTGAACTTTATTTTGGGAGTGGGGGGGGAACAGGAAGACCCCAAAATAATCTGAGCTGGGCAACAGGATAATGGACCCTCATCTAATAAAATGCTGAAAATCACAGAAAAATAAAAAATCTATTTACACTAAACTGAATTTTCATATTTCAAATGTAGTTTCACAACTAATATAATAGAACCAAAGATAGCAGTCTGGAAAGTGAGCAAAACAAACTTAGCTAACAAAAGCATTATGTAAGTGCATATACTCATATTTCCAGGGAAATCAGATACATGCCCGCAATAGCAGCGTGGCCAGATTTCCATCCCAACAAGGAAATTGTAAATGATCGAACTCAAGTACTTTTACTAAGCGAATATGAAAGAAAATAAAGCAAGTTTTACAGGTAGAGAAGGGATGAACTCTTAGGCCATTAAGAGATGGGTACATTTCTACATTTAAAGTCTGGAAAAAAAACGAGGCAAAATGAATACCAGTGAACGGTTAAATTTTCAATTTTACTGAAAACAATGACACGCCGCAAGTTAAGACTGAGGGAAAGTCTCCCCATTTGCTGCACTGTTGCACTCAAGGAGAGGGCAGGAAAGTTTTCCCTCACCCCCCACACGCTCCCCTCGGCCTCTCCAGGAGGCTGATATCCGGCACCTCCCGATCGCGGTCTGGGCCAGCCGCCGACTCTGATCGCGGTCTCTCCGGCGTCAACTAATCACTCCAAACAGGTGGCCGATATCCCCGCACCCGAAGGCCCCAGATCGCCCATCGCCCGGCTTCCTCAGGGGAGAAGGGAGGGAGGAGCGGACGAAAACGAGAGGGAAACCCGGCTCCTCGCCATCTTCAAGCCGCACGCACCCTCCTCTAAATTACGTTCAAGATACCCTTCCAAATGTCCAGACCTCTCAGCGACGGGAGGACAGCCGCCGTTTTTTTAATATTGGGAGGGGGGGAACTTACAGAGTCCGCGGGTACGAGTCGTCGTCCATGTCTCACAAACCGGCGATCGCCGTCCCGCTACGCGCCGAGTGAGCTCAAAATGGCGGCGAGTGAGCGGTGAGTCAGCCCAGGCGCTGGGCTTGCGCATGCGCCGCCGCCGCCGCCGCGGTCGAGCTTCGCGACCTGTTGGCTCAGCAGCCGGGAACTCGAGTGTCCTGACTCCAGCCCACTCCCACACTCATGCCTGTGGGATTCTCTTCTTCAGTCACGTCTCTCACCGCCCAACTCCAGCCAAGCCTTCCTCAAAATCTCACTTCTCCAAGCCTATTGTGATCTGCAGTTTCCTGCCTTCATTTTATCCCAATGAACTACAACTCCCAGGCGCGATGCCTGAGATTGGGACATCCCCCATCCCCCTCAAATAAAACCAGGAAACTGAAACGAAATAAGGAAATCAACCCCCCCTTTTTTTTCAAAGAAATCCCGAGAAATGTTGCCACGACGAATTATTTTTTGAAGAGCACCATTGAAATGGAGCGAAAGAGGAAAACACTCAGAGGATCACGCAGTCTGTAAAAAGAAGGGACAGAGTTCATATTTTACCTCAAACTTTTCAACAGTTTTGGAATTCATCAGGTCCGACTTTTAAAAGTGTTCATATGCCTGGGAGGTGACCCTGTGCCCCCTTCTGCGGGCTCTACTCGATTCCAATGACAATTGCCATTGTGTTCTCAGTGTTAGAGAAACAAAGGGTTCTGCGACCAGGTGGTGAAGGCGAGAGGGTTTAAACGACAAATTATTACAGTGAAAAGAAAAAAATCATAATGTTTGAAAATAGAGGAACAAATATTGGCAGAAAACAGAATGGGAAACAGAGCAAATATTGGAAAATCAGCATAATGTCACATTCATCATAAATACTGAATCTCTAATAAAATCTAAACCAAAATATATGAGAATCACATTGCAAAACCATTAATGTTAATTATGCTTCCTTTACTGCTGAAACCTTACCAGCAGACTTGCTGGCCTACTTTAAAAACAATTTAACATTATGAAGTGCACAAGTAAATGCAGCAGTTAGGAACTCTTAAATAAAGACAGAGAATTATGTCTGTGATCAATAGCAAGTGAGCTGAAATGTTAACTCTGTCTCTCCATCCATAGATGATACTTCACCTGCTGAATCCTCCCACCCCTTTCTGTTCCAAATTAAAATAGTGGTAGCTTCATCAGAAATAACTTGTTGACAGAACTATATCCAAAGCTTATGGGTAAAAATGGTTCACTGGTTCCATTTAGTATCAGAAAATGCATACAATATATAACCTGAAATTCTTATGCTCCACAGACATCCACGAAACAGAAGAGAAAGGAGAAGGAGGAGAAGATGGCGACGCGACGCAGCTTGCAGTGGCCACTCCGGTGAATTATAGCTGTTATCTGTCAAGTAGGGTGCCATGCACAATCCTGTTTGGATGGAGACAGACGTGAGAGCACAGAGGAACATCTAGTGAAACTTCTGAAATGCCTGTTTCGCTGCTGCTGCTACTGTGTGATCCGAAATCTCCAGAGGGGAAGGCCCCGAGTCCTCTGCTTTGCTTGTTGCCCGGGGTGGGGTCGAAGCGCTCGGCAGAGATGGTGCTTGGTGTCGGAGGGCTGGTCAGAGGCTCGAAGTTTTCGGATGGACTCAGAGTTGGGTGCTTCCAATGCATCGGCAAGTTTGCGGCGCTTGGGGGTTTATGGCAGGGAGAGATGACGGGGCTATCAGGACTTGAGACTATTTTATACCGTGCTCTTTATCAAATTACGGTATTGCTTTGCACTGTTGTAACTATATGTTATAATTATGTGGTTTTGTCAGTTTTAGTCTTGGTTTGTCCTGTGTTTCTGTGATATCTTTCTGGAGGAACATTGTATCATTTTTTAATGCATGCATTTCTAAATGACAATAAATGAGGACTGAATGTCCTCATAATCTAAAAAAAAACACAGAGAATTACTGACAGAAAAAAAAGTCAGAACCCCAAAGCCCCCCCCACGCACAAGCAGCAGCAAAGGCATCAACCCTCCTCTCCCCCACTTATTCTAGCAAGAAGTATCACTCCCACCACCCACCAAGCAAGCAAACAGCAAAGTCTCCAAAGAGAGACCATGATCTGCAGTCCAACAAATACTACGGGAAAGTGTTAGCTTATGTGGACAACGGGTGACTCTGTTAAAACTAATTAGGAATGATGACTCTCATCATCAATCATTTTTGTGATATGGATTCACAAGTTCAGAAACCTGGCAAAAACTGATCATTGTTTAAAATAAATCAAACCAGGTTACACTGAGATGGCATAGCCACCACTCAGGCAAAAGTTGGAATGCAGAAGAGCCACTCGACGTACAGTAAGGCAGTAAGACGTATAGGAGGCATTACCAAGGTGACCGTGAGATCTTGCTTGGATCAGTTTCCATTTCTGATTCTTCAGCAGGAACTGTTGTGTGGCTCGTATCTTGTTCTACAGATTCCTTCTTCTCCAGCCCCTTACCTTTCTTACCCACATTGCTTTTCCTATCACCTTCCAGCTGTCCTCCTTCCCCTCCCCACACCTTTTTATTCTGTCATCTTCCTCCTTTCTTTCCAGTCCTGGTGAAGGGTCTCATCCCAACTCATCATCTGTATATTTACTTCCATAGATGCTGCCTGAGCTGCTGAGCTGCTCCAGCATTTTGTGTGTGTTGCTTTGGATTTCCAGCATCTGCAGAATTTCTGGTGTTTATGAGATGACACTCTATAGGTTGGGATTGCAAATGGAGAGCTGAAAACTACCTGCCAGAAACAACTTCAATGGCCCAGCCCTCAATGTTCTTAAAGTCAAATCAAGGTTGGCTTTCATCAAGCAGCTACCAAATGGAAAGTGTTCACTTATGTGGACAATATGGGACTCTCTGTTAAAACTAATTAGCAAATGATGACTCCCATCATCAATCATATTTGTAATATGGACTCCGTAGTTCAGAAATTTGGCAAAAAACTTGTTTAAAATAAATCAAATGTTTAAAATAAATCAAATCAGGTTTCACTGTGATGGCAGGAACTTCCTTATGATGTCTCCAAGGAGGAAGTGCCAATTCTCCTGAGGGAGCCAGTTTGTTCAAGATGCCCTTCATGGAAGATTGGACTGTGGCTGGTGTCCTTCACACAGAATATGGGTTCGGCACGTGATTAAAGCGACACTCTTGACTACTCCAGAGATGAGCTCCAATGTTTATGTGCATGTTGGACTGGTTTAACTGTAATGGCCCTTTTACTTTCTTTTCCTGTAGCTGTAAATTTGGTAAACTTATTTCTTTACAATTTTATGCCTGTGTAAAATCTGTTAATTTTCTGGCAAACAATAATTTTGCATGGAGCAATATTTATACAGCATTCACAACTATCAATGTTCCTTCATTGGAGCATTGCAATTGTCCTGTTTCGTTGAACCCTAAGTCATACCGTCCCTAGATATGTATCATTTATGAAAGGTGGCCTTCTCACTGCTAAATCACGTGGCTGTTAGCAGAGTTAGCTAACGAGCCAAGTTTGAATATGAGCCTGGTGAGAGGGTTACATACTGTAAACATTGTCAGTACCTTCCCATTGTTCGGCTTTAATGTTAAAAGGAGCAAGACAATTCCAGCTCTTGAATTTTTTACATTCATCCCTGCAGAAACATTCTTTCACTGGTAATTTATTATCTCATTCTTTTCCTTGCTTATTTCATCCAGTTTAATTTGCTACCTAAGACTGAGGTTACAATAGGGTATTCCAAGTTTTGTTTTTACTTATTCAATTTTTGAGATCACAACATTGCTGGCGTTCTTTCTGTATTTAGAGATACGGCACGGAACAGGCCCTTCCGGCCCAACAAGCCACACTGCCCAGTAACCCACCGATTTAACTCTACCCTAGTCACAGAACAAATGACAACGACCAATCCTCGAGGAGCAATGCCTCCGAAAGGCGGCACCCATCACTA
Source organism: Mobula birostris (assembly GCF_030028105.1). Lineage (NCBI taxonomy): Eukaryota > Metazoa > Chordata > Chondrichthyes > Myliobatiformes > Myliobatidae > Mobula > Mobula birostris. The sequence goes on along the minus strand of NC_092390.1, from coordinate 56,004,865 downwards.
GGGACCCCCCCCCCCCCACACATCACCCAGGACATTCCTTCTTCTCATTGCTAACATCAGGAAGCAGGTACAGGAGTTTGAAGGCACACACTCAACGATTCAGGAACAGCTTCTTTGTTCTGCTGTCCGACTTCTGAATGCACTTTGAACCCATGAACACTACCTCACTGTTTTTTTTGCTACTTTTGCACTACTTATTTAATTTAACTATTTAATATATAAATATACTTAATGTAATTCACTTTTATCTTTAATAATATGTATTGCAATGCACTGCCCCGCAAAGACAACAAATTTCACGACATATGCTAGTGGTATTAAACCTCATTCTGATTAATATTACTAATCAGTATGTCTTCTGACTGTGGGGTGAAACCTGAGCACTTGAAGAAAACCCACGCGGTCACGGGGAGAACTTACGAACTCTTTACCGACAGCGGTGGGGACATCTCTAATTCTTGAACCAGTGGTTGTGAGCACAATCTTGTGCTGCTGCACTCTTCAAGTGAATGTACTCTCACGACATTGTAGGATCGTAGGGGAGTTCCAGGATGTGGAGCCAATCAGAATAAGGTGCGACTTGGAATAGCCTCCCTTCATCCATGCCTTGAGCTTCTTGAAGGTCATGGGTTTGTGCGGTGTTGTCAGTGAGCAGCCAAGATCGGAGGGAGGAGAGATTGATGGGATGCCAATTCTGCATGATGATGAACTTTGAGAGTTCTTGGAGCTGCGCTCATTTAGACAAGTGCAGAATACTCCAGTACCCTCCTGACTTATTCCTCGTGGGTGTCAGGAGGTGAGCCATGATGAGAGAAAATCTGCAGATGCTGGAAATCCAAGCAACAGACCCTCCAGTTCTGATAAAGGGACTCAGCCTGAAATATCAGCTTTTTGCTCTTTTCCCTAGATGCTGCCTGGCCTGCTGAGTTTCTCCAGCATTTTGTGTGTGTTCCTAGGAGGTGAGTCATTTCACTCAGGATGCCCGGTTTCTCCCCTGGCCACGGTACTTATATGACGAGTGTAGTTTAGCTTTGATCAGTAGCAAATGCAAAAATGTTGATGGGGGCCGGTGTTGGGTATACTCATCTATGATAATGCTACTGACTGTCAAGCGTAGCTGTTTAAATTCCCTCTTGTTGGAGATGGTCATTGTAAAAAGTAAGAGATCTTCCTTATTACACTTACACTATCTGCCCATGAATGAATATTGTGCAAGCCTTGCTGTGTATTGGCTTCACTTGTTAAGAATCTGCAAATGATTAGAATTATCCTCAGCATTTCTGGATGAATGTGAATGTTGATGTCTCTGTATTTTCTTTAGCATTCACATTTAGGGGTGTATGGGGTGTCCAGGGAGGGGAAGCACCTCTGGTGGCGTGCTTGTCGTGCTCTGCCCAGGGGCAGCTCGTTCACCTTGGATCCCCACCTGCTGCCCAGCTCTCACCTGAGGCTCCAAGTAACTGTTTGCATGTGACAGCGGCCACACTCCCGTACACCGCTTTGACTGGCCGACTACACCAGGTGTGGGCAGCTAGGAATCTCCAACCCTGGTTAGATAATGATATGCCTACTCCAGCATGCAAAGACAGTTCCGGCAGACTGGGTGGATGAGATCAACGACAAGATCCAAAGGCCAAGGAGGTGGTGCTGCAACGCACTGTGGAGAGCGAAGGCACGACAGGTCACTGCAGTTGAAGAAGTCTCTAATCATGACGGTTTTTCATACCACTGGACCAAGATTTTTGATGCTGGGAGAGTGAAACTGCTCCAGCTCAATAGTTTTTCCACTATAAAACTCCTCCTGCACAGGTTTTACGTCATCATCGGAAACGATGGACAACCAACACACGTTTAGCGTCTTATCATTGAGAACTGGATTGTTGTTAGAGCCTTCTCTTCTCAGTGGCTGTTTACTTGCAGACCTTCAATCCTAACCACCTTTTTAAAAAGTGAAAGGATGTCTTGACTCATTTTTCACTCCCAGCTAATTGTAATATAGGACATACAGTGTCAACGAGTACGTTTTTATTATGCCACTCAGTTTCACAAGCAGTATGAAGCTTCCATTGTGAAGGTCAATCGTCTCTTTGGCACTATTCAAAGTTATTTCAAAGATTCAAGTTTCAAAATACATTTATTATTATCAAAGTACATATACAGAATACAACTTTGAGATTCATCTTCCCACAGGCTGCCACTAAACAAAGAAACACCATGAAACCCGTTCAAGAAAACGTCACACACCCAATTCGCGATAAAAGAACAAATTGCACAAACAGCATAGTGCAAATACAACACACAGAAGATATATCTCAAACAGCAAGCCAGGAGTCCAGCAGTATTCAGTTTAGTAGAGTTCAGCAACTCTACATTGGTAGAGTTGGCCCACTGCAGGTCTCAGAGCAAACTATTCTTCACTGAAGCGCCCAAAACCTCATCGATCACTCCGATCAAACTGCTCAAGAACGGCAAAAAAAGTCACTTTCACTACTGTCACAAAATTAGGTTTTTAGATCCTTTCTCATTTCTTCAAATTTGGCCTTCTTCCAGTTCAGAACCTCAACCCTAGAACCAGATCTATCCTTGTCCATGATCAAATTGAAACTAATAGTGTTATGATCACTGGAACCAAAGTGCTCCCCTACACAGACTTCTGACACTTGCCCTAATTCGTTTCCTAACAGGAGATCCAATATTGCATCCCCTCTAGTTGGTCCCTCTATATATTGATTTAGAAAACTTTCCTGAACACATTTTACAAACTCTAAACCATCTAGACCCCTAACAGTGTGGGATTCCCAATCAATGTATGGAAAATTAAAATCCCCTACCACCACAACTTTATGTTTCCTGCAGTTGCCTGCTATCTCTCTGCAGATTTGCTTTTCCAAGTCTCGTTGACTATTGGGTGGTCTGTAATACAATCCCACTAATGTGGCCATACCTTTCCTGTTTCTCAGCTCCACCCGTAAGGACTCAGTAGACAAGCCCTCTAATCTGTCCTGCCTGAGCACTGCTGTAATATTTTCCCTAACAAGCAATGCTACTCCCCCACCTTTCATTCCTCTGCCTCGATCACATCTGAAACATCGGAACCCTGGAATATTAAGCTGCCAGTCCTGCCCTTCCTGTAGCCAAGTTTCACTAATTGCTACAACATCATAATTCCACATGTCAATCCACGCCCTCAACTCATCCGCCTTCCCCGCAATACTCCTAGCATTGAAATATATACACCTCAGAAGAGTTTTACCACCACTCACAACTTTCTCAGAACACACGGTTGAGAAAAATACCCAGATAAAAATGCTTTGGTATTGTTTGAGAAATAAGGCCTATGGTATGTGCAGCAATAGCTAAGTAAAGATTTAAGATTGGGTACATCATAACTTCACTAAGCCAATCAAGCCTAGGTCAATTTTTGAGTGCTTTAGATGCTGAGTGCTTTAGAAACTAAGAATCTGCATTACTTTCTGTCCTCCCTCTTAAGGCCTGTAAGTTTATAGCCTAAACCAATGTCTTGGTCCACAGCTTTGATATTTAGACCAGTACGACCTTTGCTCTTGTTCTTGCCTTTTTTTGCTTGGTACAGCAGCATTTTACGGTGTCGGCAGGGGCCCATCAGGGCCTCCAGCCCAGAGGCCCCGGCCCCACTAAATCCGGCCCTGCTGGTTACTCATGCAGCAGATTTATCTGTCTAGAAACGCCCTTTCTCCAATTATGTCCCATAGTGCCATCCTTTATTTTCTAATTCCACTTCCTCACTGCCACCCATATTCAGAAATCTGGATGATGTCTCAACACAAGAGATTTTTCAGACACTGGAAATCTTGAACAACACACACAAAATGCTAGAAGAAGATAGGAGTATTTCAGCTGTAGTTCCCTCTATTTTTTTTAACAGCTGCACAGACCAACCATTGTTCTGAGCGGGCAATTCTTACGCAGCTTGAAAACAGCGTGGCACTTTATATTAATACCATATAAAAGAAAATTTCAGCAGCACAATAACGAAGGCTATGTGTGTGGGAGCATTTTAGACACTGTGCGGCCATGCACCCGTGCAGCTTAAAAGGATTGGTGAGTACAACGATCTGAGACTACATAGACAACTTCCAAATTCCATAACGTGAAAATATGAAGTCCTCTCAGTGCACAATTGGTATGACTTTTCACAGTTTATTACACTGTTTTCCAAATGTTTGTATCCTATATTGGGACTTTATAAAATACCTGACAGAGTAAAAGCAGTCAAGATTTAATGTATAGTTTCACTTCATCAGAAACAGTATGTGTGTTCATTGAGGGCAGCATGACAGCGTAGTGGTTAGCGTAACGCTTTACAGTACAGGCAACCGGGGTTCAATTCCCACCACTGCCTGTAAGGAGTTTGTACATTCTCCCCTTGACTGTGTGGGTTTCCTCCGGGTGTTCCAGTTTCCTCCCACAGTCCAAAGGTATACCGATTGGTAGGTTAATTGGTCATTGTAAATTGTGCAGAGAACCAAGAGCAATCAACAGTTAGCAGAATGGTCACATTTGCAAACGTCAATAATCAAACTTAAATATATGTAAACATATGAACAGACTCAATAATTATCAAAAAGACAAAGAGAGTAAGGAAGTCCATTTAACAGATGTTAATTTATTTACTCAGAAATGACCATATTTAAAAAAACAAAACACATAACAATAATGTCTCTGTTATGTTTTGTAACTTCGAATCATTAAATTAATTCAAATGAAGACGGGAGTCAGAAAGTATGGGTGGAACTTTGTCTTTTAGCAAGGTGTGCACGTATCATGTGGTAGCATGAGGACATATGCAAGTAATACAATTTTACATATAACCTGTAATTAAATACTTAATCAAACAAGAATGCTTAAACTATATATATACACACACAAGATTACTCAAATATTATTGAAATACTAAATACATAACAATCTCCGATGTAATTCTGAATCATAGCTTTATACAGAGGTACAACATGGAAATATTCCTCTCAGCCCATCGAGTCTGTGCAACCATCACAACTCATTTTACACAAATCTTACATTAATCTTGTGTTTTTCTTTCTCTCCTCTTCTCACATTCTCATTACTTCACTTATGATTTTACATTAACTGAGTTTACATTACAATTCCAGATTAGTTAGGTAGAAGGAATAAAAACATGGACTATTTTCTAAAAGGGAAGCAAATTCAGAAATCAGAAATACAAAGGGGACTTGGGAGTCCTAGTGTCACAACCACAGACTCTGCCCTCCGCTGTGTCTGCCCTCCATGCAGGTGGTCTGCTCCCCATGGTGTCTGCCCTCCGCGGTGTTTGCCCTCCGTGCAGGTGGTCTGCTCCCCGTGGTGTCTGCCCTCCGCGGTGTCTGCCCTCCGTGCAGGTGGTCTGCCCTCTGCGGTGGCTGCCCTCCATGGTGTCTGCCCTCCGCGGTGGCTGCAGAACAGGTTCGGCAATCACGCTCATCAGAATGTATGTTCCGGCCAATCAGCGTTTCATTAGACCATAAAATCATAAGATACAGGAGCAGAGTTAGGCCATTCGAGTCTGCTCCGCCATTCCATCATGGCTGATCCCAAATCCCACTCAACCGCATGCACCTGCCTTCTCGCCATATCCTTTGACGCCCTGACCGATCAAAAAACAATCAACTTCTGCCTTAAATATACCCACAGATTGTGGTAGTATTTAACTCCCTTCCACTTGTTTCAGTCTTGTTGAGACTTGACCAAAAGCAGAGAAATATCAATGTTCCCTACTTAACCGTGATCCTTGTTCCAGGCAAGGAGACTACCATTTAGGCTGACACTGTTAAGGAGCAGTATTTATTTAGTATTAAGCTATTACTGCCAAGCCGCTGTATCAGTGGTAGCTTTAGTTAGCAAGTTCTAGTTAACGACCCTGTTGGCCAAGCGTTTTCTTTTCCCTTTTTTTCGGCACAGTTCATATTAAAACCAGTGAACTGTTGATCGGCTTTAGCATCTTTCTCTCTCTCTCTCTCTCTCTCTCGGCACTTGAGCCATAATTCACGTTCTTGTCAGCAAATCTCATCCACAGAAAAAGGACCCAGCAGAGAAAGAACAGCTGAGCTTGGCCCTGACATTCATTGGCCAGATAGGAGAGGAGTTACAGTCAGTTGAAGCTGTGTTGGGAGAAGTGTCCGTAGCAGTGCGACAGATACTCTAAGAATGACTAGTCCAGTCCCAATTGGAAGAACAGGTGTCAGCTCTTGCAGCAATGGCTTGGCAACTCACCGCAGACAGCCGGAATCAGGTGGCAGTGATTAGGACAGTTAGAAGAGAGGGCTGAAAGATGGCAGACGGAGTTTAATGCTGAAAAATTATGAGGCGCTACATTTTGGTAGGACTAATCAAAATAGGACATACATGGTAAATGGTAGGGCATTGAAGAATGCTGTAGAACAGAGGGATCTAGCAATAATGGTGCATAGTTCCCTGAAGGTGGAATCTCATGTGGATAGGGTGGTGAAGAAAGCTTTTGGTATGCTGGCCTTTATTAATCAGAGCACTGAGTATAGGAGTTGGGATGTAATGTTAAAATTGTATAGGGCATTGGTAAGGGCAAATTTGGAGTATTGTGTACAGTTCTGGTCACCGAATTATAGGAAAGATGTCAATAAAATTGAGAGAGTACAGAGGAGGTTTACTAAAATGTTGCCTGGGTTTCATTTCCTAAGTTACAGAGAAAGGTTGAACAAGTTAGGTCTTTATTCTTTGGAGCGTAGAAGGTTGAGGGGGGACTTGATAGAGGTGTTTAAAATTATGAGGGGGATTGATAGATTTGACATGGATAGGCTCTTTCAGTTGAGAGTGGGGAAAATTCAGACAAGAGGACATGAGTTGAGAGTTAAAGGACAAAAGTTTAGGGGTAACAGGAGGGGGAACTTCTTTACTCAGAGAGTGGTAGCTGTGTGGGACGAGCTTCCAGCAGAAGTGGTTGAGGCAGGTTCAATGTTGTCATTTAAAGTTAAGTTGGACAGCTATATGGACAGGAAAGGAATGGAGGGTTATGGGCTGAGTGCAGGTCGGTGGGACTAGGTGAGAGTAAGAGTCCGGCACGGACTAGAAGGGCCGAGATGGCATGTTTCCATGCTGTAATTGTTATATGGTTGTATCTAGCAGCTTACTACCAACAGCCAGAATCAGGTGACAGCCATTACTCCCACAAATCAGCAGCCTTTAGCTATGTCAGTTCTACTCCCAGATCCTCCTCTTCAACAGCCTCAGCAACCTCGACATGATTCCAGGAGTTGGCCCCGATTCTCTCGACCATGTTTGGATCGGAAACAAGCATTCCTCCCGCAGGCAGATACCCTGATGGCTGCAGGAATTTATTACCCAGTGCAAGCTGACCTCCCAAGCCCTGCCTGGTCTGTTGGGTGATGATACGTGAAAACTGGTTTACATGTGACTCTCTTAGACAGACCCCCACTCAACCTGTCCGACACTCCAAGGGAATAAGGTTCCTCCGCAGTCCAGTCGTTTTGGCGATTTGTTGTCAAGTTCAAGAGATTCTGAGGTGATTGGTTGTCTCAGAAGGTTGTAAGACAACAAGCAAAGGTTCAAAGTAAATTTATTATCAAAGTAAATAAACGTCACCATATACAACTGAGATTCATTTTCTTGCAGGCATTCATGAAGGGAAAAATTTTTTTAAATAACCATAATAGTAAATAATCAATATGTCTCAAGAACATGAGATAAAGAGTCCTTGAAAGTGAGTCCATAGGTCAAGGGAGCAGTTCAGTGTTGGGTTGGGCAGGTTGTGCTAGGTAGGGAAGGGAGCTGGAGTTGAATTAGGAGGCAGTGACGGGTGAGTGGGAGACGGAGGCAGACAACAACAAAGATGGGAGGAGAGGAGGGAGGTATGAAGATTGGAAACGGTTGCTGGAAGGAGATAGGTTACTGGTGCTGGAGTCTGATACATAAAGCAGGTGAGAATGGGAAGGTTAGGGGAGAAGAAAATGATAATTGGAACTAGAACCAGGCAGGGGGCTGGGATGGAGGGGGAACTGTGTGTATAGTGGGTAAATGGAAACTGGAGGGGGAGGAGGATGAAGACGGGTGAAGAGCAGTAACTGAATGTTCTTGATAAGGTGCAGGGAGATGGGCAGAGTTGGGGCAAGTGCAGCTAGAAACAATGGGCCTACTAGGACAGTTAGCTTGTGGGTTTTGGGTCAAGGGTAGAACTGGGAAACATGGGGTTGAGGCATTATTGGGTTAGAGACCGTGGAGGGGGAAATCTCATGATATAATGAGCTCTGTGACATTGCAGACATTGGTCTGATGTTAGTCAGTGAGGTTATGGCCTGTGGTCAATATGAGAAGGCCTCAGACTGTTATCAAGCCTCCTCAAGGAAACAGTCAGTGCACCAGACTATAAGAGCATCGCCCTCGTCTGCCAGTTTGAAGACTGTCGTAATCAGTGTGAAGTGAATAGACGGCTGTGCAATTGGAGGTGGTGAGGTTTGATGGGCGATGGACCTACTTTGTCAATCTGAGAATCACTATTTCACTTTATGGAGACTACAAAGGGACACTGAGAGGGCAGCTGGGACCTTAACAGGTGTATTGTGCGAGGTACAGAGATTCATTCCAAGTGCGAGTGAAGCTTTAAAGAATTCCTGTTTACACTCTGCTCCTGTGGCATGCAACATTTGGGTAAATTGCATCAGCCAGGCAAAAAAAAACCCATCAAAATGCAAAGGAGTCCACATAAACAAATCCACATTCAATGCAGCAAAAGAAAATACTAATTTATCATAGCATGAAAAAAAAATTTGAGGATGTAAATAAAATTAGTAACACTTGCACAAATTTTTCAACATGAGAAAGTCTGCAGATGCTGGAAATCCTTCTTCAGGAACAGGGTCTCGACCTGAAACATTGATTTTTTATTCATTTCCATAGATGCTGCCTGACCTGCTGAGTTCCTCCTGCATTTTGTGTGTGTTGCTCTGTACAATTTTTTGTTAATTGTTATACTAATGAATCTGTGATGATATTACTTTTCATTGTTAATAATATGTATAGTTACCTTGTGTCAAGAAGGTTATATTTTAATTCAAAATATCAGCACAAACAGGATACAGTTTGATGTACAATAATTTTTTTCATCATAATTTTTTCCAGGTCTTGGTGTATCCACGAATAATAAAAACCCACTGGTACTGAGAAATAAATATAAAATGGTTAAAGGCCTAAAAGAGACCCGGAGAGTTATGTTGGTTGGAGCCAGGGCTTTATGTTTTGGCTCTTGGTAGGGTCACCCATGCCAAACAAGTCAAAGGGTCGTGGCCAGACTGAGAGTGGTCCACCAGTCCTCCAGGTTTGGGGATTTATCTCAGGGCTAACATCCCTGACTGGTAAAACTAAACTGTTACGGAAACAGCAATGAAGAATCTTTCTTTTTCTGTGTGCAATGGTATTATTGGTCAAGGATGGATAGAGATGGAGGACTTTCATTGTTGCCCTAAACGCCAGTAGTGTAAGGGGTAGTAGATAAGTAATCGTTATGGAGCAGTACAGCATAGAAACGTGCCCTTCCGCCCATCTCATCCATGCCGAACAACATGCTTGTCTATGCTAATTCAATTTCAATAAATTTCTCATAGTATGTATATTTTACCATATACTACCTTCAGATTTATTTTCTTGCAGCCAATTACAGGAAAAAGGAAATAGAATATAGTTTTACAAAAAACTATACATAAACAGAGAAAGAGTGAATAACAACCAATGTCAAACTATGCCAATAAAAATAATATTCTGAACATGAGTGATCAAGAGTCCCTGAAAGTGAGTCTGTACATTGGAGAATCAGTTCAGAGTAGTGGTGATTGAAGTTTTCCGCACTAGTTCAGAAGCCTGATAACTGTTTCTGAATCTGGTTGTGTATCTGCCATTTCCTGCTCGGAGGTGGTATCAAGAAGAGAGCATGGTCTGGATGGTGGGGGTTTTTGACGATGGATACGGCTTTCTTGTGGCAGCACTCCATGTAAATGTGCTCACTGGTGGGGAGGTCTTTACCCCTGATAGACTGGGCTGTATCCATCACTTTCTGTAGTCTTTTCCATTCCTGGCCAATGGTGCTTCCATACCAAGCCATAATACAACCAGTTGGGATATTTTCAGCTGAGCATCTACAGAAGTTTTCTAAGTCTTTGCTGACTTCCCAAATCTACACGGGCTTCCAAGATAGAAGAGGTTCTATGTGATTAAACTTATGTGCTGGTCCCAGGAATGATCCTAAGATAGGTTAACATCAAGGAATTTAAAGCTACTTGCCCTCTCCACTCTGTTCTGATGCGTGGGCCTAATCTTTCTTCCTCCTGTAGTCAATGATCACTTTTTGTTGAGTGTGATTTACACTTACCTGCAATTGACGCATAGCCTCTTGAACTTTTCTTATCTATCTCCCTGTCCAAATGTCTTTTCAATGTTGTGTTTGTATTGATCTCTAACATCTCTTGCAGCTCATTTCATATATCCACTGCCCTCTGTGAGAGAAACTTGCCTTTGAGATCCCTTTTAAATATTTCCCCTCTTACTTTAACCCTACACCCTCTAGTTGTAGACTCCCCTACACTGGGAAAAGTTTATGACCTTTCACTCTATATATCGGGTGGCGGGCAGAGATATGTCTCTACCAAAGGAGGTGTAAGGTGGTCCTTCCCTCTGCTAGCCTGCAGGTCACCCTTGGGAAAGGCATAGCATTAGCTTCCACCCCTCCCCCCACCAATGCAGGGTCACGTGAAGCCATGGGAGCAGTTGGTGGAAGGTCATATGAGCAGTTGGTGCATATCACAGGTCCTGGTTTTGCAACCACTGACTCAAGGTGAACAATCTCTGGGCAACATTCTCCCTCGCCATAGCAGAGCAATCTCATCCGTGATAAAAAGGCATTCTCCTTTCCCTCTAGCAGAGTGACAAAAATGTAGTCTCCCCACTCCAACAGCAGAGTGATCCCCAACAATAAAAAGGCAGGCAGCTGGTGTTTCACTCTCCCTTGTTAGTTTAATTGGCGAGCAATGGAGGCTTTAATCAGTGAAATGTTGAACATCAGCTCACAGCCCTCTCGCCACAAGGTTCGCGCATGCTGCCCCTGCCTCCTGGAATCCTCGCGGAGACTGCAGAGCGCTGCAACACCGAAACGGTCTCCAAACTGCAAATCACAGGCTCCAACAGTTCCAGAATCACATTCAAGGCAATAAATAAATGTAAGAGACATAAAAGAAGTGAAATATTTGGTTTTATGATCTATCCAGAAGATTTCGACAAAAGAATCATTGTACACAGGTGCTCTCTTGACCAGTCTGTGCTTGAAGTAGCCAGATATAGAGGAAGCCACACCATGGGCACTGTATGCAACAGACAAGGTTGGAGGATATGCATGTCAGTCTCTGCCTCCCTTTGAAGGGTTGTTTAGGCCCCTGGATGGTGCTGATGGAGGAGGCGCAGGGACATGTATAGTTCAAAGTTCAAAGTAAATTTATTATTGAAGTACATAAATGTTACCATATACAACAATGAGATTCGTTTTCTTGTGGGCATACTCAGGACCCAGGACATCTCTCGGGAGTGGTGTCGCAGAAAGGCAGTGTCCATTATTGAGGACCTCCAGCACCCAGGGCATGCACTTTCCTCAATGTTACCATCAGGTAGGAGGTACAGAAGCCTGAAGGCACACACTCAGCGATTCAGGAAGAGCTTCTTCCCCTCTGACCATAAATGAATCAATGAAAGACTGCCCAACTGGGGCATTCAACCAGAGTGCAGAAGACCACAAACTGTGCAAGTACAAAAAGAAAGAAATAATAATAGATAAATAATCTATAAATATCAAGAACATGAGATGAAGAGTCCTTGAAAGAGAGTTACAGGGGAAACTGCCTGTGAATGGGGAATGTTAACTCCTATTCTCTCCCCACTGAGTATTTTGAGCTCTTCCTGCTTTACTTCAGATTTCCATTTGAAGAGATCCAAAAGAAAACACCTTTTAATAAATGCCATATTTATTGCTATTTATCTATATTTGCATTTGCACAGTTCGTTGTCTTCTGCATTCTGGTTGATCTTTCATTGATCCTGTTATAGTTACTATACTATAGGCTAGCTGAGTATACCCACAGGAAAATGAATCTCAGGGTTGTATGTAGAGACATATATGGTGTTGGATAATAAAATTTGCTTTGAACTTTGAACTTTGTCAGCAGTTTTCTCATCTCCCAAAACACTCATTCATTTTATCACTTCCTTTAAATCCAATAATGACTAGTGCCACAGATCTCTTTTAAATTCCAACGCATTCACCTCTTCATTTGCTATCTTCACACCACCCACTCTCACATTTTCTTCTCACATGCAAGCACTCACTTTAAATTCCACCTACTAGGCTTCACACTCCTCTCCATTTCATCTTGATTACATCTTGTTTTTCCCCATGCCACGTGGAGAGTTATGCACATCTCCATTTTCTTCTCCAATAGCCATTCATTAATTTTCTCCCAGGCACAAGAGGTTCTGCAGAAGCTGGAAATCTGGAGCAACAGACACACCACGTGCTGGAGGAACTCTGCAGGTTAGGCAGCAGCAATGGAGAGAAACAAACAAGGTCCTGGCCCAAAATGTTGACAGCTTATGTCCTTCCATTGATGCTGTTTGACCTGCTGAGTTCCTCCAGCATTTTCTGTGTGCCCCTTATTGATGCTTTCCCTTTCTTTCTGTGAAATAAGACAACTTATGACTTGACAGAAAGGTGCACAAGAAGTGGGTGGGAATAAAAATTAGCAGAAATCCCTGGATATTAGCAATCCAGCAAATGAACTGTGTATTGCATGAGATGTGGCTGATGATTTATCAGAGCATGGGGTATGAATATTACTTGTTACTCATCTCAACAGGTTCCTCAAACTGTAGACGGAGTTAAATCAGAGGAGGCCATGTCGCTGGAGAAGGCACCATTACAAACCGCCTCGCACTGTATTAGACCAATACCCTCAGGGTGGAGGAGCAACACTTTATATTCCACCTGGGTAGCCTCCAGCTTGATGGCATGAATATTGATTTCTCCTTCCAGTAAAAAGTTCCCTCCCCCTCCCCTCTTCTTCTATTCCCCACTCTGGTCTCTTACTTCTTCTCACCACCTGGATTGCCCCTCCTCCTTCCCTTTCTCTTATGGTCCACTCTCCTCTCCTATCAGATTCCTTCTTCTCCAGCCCTTCACCTTTCCCACCCACCTGGCTTCACCTAGCCCCTTCTAGCTATCTTCCTTCCCCTCCCCCCACCTTTTTTATTCTGGCATCTTCCCCCTTCCATTCCAGTCCTGAAGAAGGGTCTCGGTCCAAAATGTTGACTGTTTATTCATTTTCATGGATGCTGCCTGACCTGCTGAGCTCCTCTTTCAATATTTCAATATTTTTATTAATATTATATAAATTGTATGAATACAAATACAAAATTCATAAGGATACAAGTAAGTAATATGAATTACATTACATTTGAATCACAGTAATATGATCACAGTATCCCATATTCCAAATCAATCATGTAGAAAAGAAGATTGAATTATGAAATGAAATATTTTATTTTAAAAAATCTACCCCCACCTGCTGAGTTCCTCCAGTACTTTTGTATGTGTTACCAATACAGTGCCTGACACTCCACATGGGTTAACAGTGAGTCAGAGGACTCTGTAACGAGAGAGTTTTAGATGGTGGTGAAGCCAAGAGCAGAGTAAGGTCTAGAATTAACTCAGACTCAGAGTCAGACTGGAAGTAAACAAGATGGCAAACAAAATCCAAAGGCAAAATCCTGAACAGTAGTACTAGAAATGGAACTCCTATGATCGAGCACTGAGTGCTCAGCACAAGGCCTTTAAGGACAGACTTTCTGAGAAGGAGAAGGAGGAGAAGGTGGTGGCGCAACGCAGCTCGCAGTGACCACTCCGGTGGTGGTGCCTGTTATTTGTCAAGTAGGGTGCAATGCACAATCCTGATTTGATGGAGATGGATGTGAGAGCACGGAGAAACATCTGGTGAAACTTCTGAAATGCCAGCTTCGTCGCCGCTGCTACTGTGTGGTCCAGAATCTCCAGAGGGGAAGGCCCCGAGTCCTCGACTTTGCTTGTTGTTGCTTGGTGGCCGAGGTAGGGTCGAAGCGCTCGGCAGAGGATGGTGCTCGGAAAGGCTGTGTCAGAGGGGCTGGTCAGAGGCTCGAAGTTTTCGGATGGACTCAGAGTCCGCTGCAGTCGGGTGCTTCCAATGGTGCTGCATCGGCAAGTTTGCGGCTCTTGGAGGTTCATGGCAGGGAGAGTTTCTCCTTTCTGCCGCCTGCGTGGGATGATGAGGCTATCGGGACTTTGAGACTTTTTTTTTTACCGTGCCCATGGTCTGCTCTTTATCAAATTATGGTATTGCTTTGCACTGTTGTAACTATATGTTCTCATTATGTGGTTTTGTCAGTTTTAGTCTTGGTTTGTCCTGTGTTTTTCTTGTGATATTCTGGAGGAACGTGGTATCATTTTTTAATGCATGCATTTCTAAATGACAAGAAACGAGGACTGAGTGTCCTCATAATCTAATCTATGAAGGAAAGTGGCAGGCAATAATTGGAAGTCTGAGTCTTAAAGGACAGCAGCAGTTAACCACACCCCGGGGAAATGGAGCACCAAAACTTAGATGCCTGCTGCTGTTTAGTTGGGACCATGAAAGATTCGGCATGTGTAAGAATACTCAACATGAGTACACAACAACAGGCACCAAAGGCAGCTTTGATGTAGTCTGCAAAGAACAGTTAAATTACTCAGTCACACTTCAATTGAGCTCCTCAATTATCAGTCGATATACTCTGCAATAAACATTCATACAAATGATTCTGGTAGATGCTGGAAATCCAAAATGGTGGAGGAACTCAGCAGGTCAGGCAGCATCTGCGGAGGGAAATAAAGAGTCGATGTTTCAGGCTGAGATCCTGCATCATCAGGACTCGAAAGGAAAGATGAAGAAGCCCAAACGAGAAGGTGAGGGGAGGGGAAGGAGTACAGGCTAGAAGGTGATAGGTGAGGGGGAAGGTGGATGGGTGGGGGAGGGCAGATGAAGTGAGAAGCTGGGAAGTGACAGGTGGAAGTGAAGTGTCGAAGAAAGAGGAATCTGATAGGAGAGGAGAGTGGACCATGGGAGAAAGAGAGAGAGGTAGAGCATCAGTGGGAGCTGGTACGTGGCTGTGGCAGTGAGTCGTGGTGGGCACGTGGTCAAAGAGTCAGAGAGCAACAGAGATCACAGAGGGGGAGCAGTGAGAGAGGGTCAAAGAGAAGATTACCTTCGCAGTGAAGCAGCAAGTCATAAACACAAGAGAGTCACAATATTTTTTGGAATTAAGAATCATTGAGAACAGGAGGCTTTGGCGAGAGGAAGCTGAGCAGGCAAGGTGATCTATAGAGCTATTGTTCCTGCTGGAGCAGCTGGATGGCAGTTCGGACTCTTCCCACAGGATGTGGTAGATCAGGAACACTGCCAGTGTCCTGATGACTTCACCAATCGCAAGTGTGCCCAGATGAAGCTCCTGACTAATCGTGTGAAGTAACTGAACTGGAGTTGGGCACACCTTGGATTTCCTGGGGTGCCCATTGACAAGAGCTTTACTGAGGTGCTCCCACCTAAGATACAGGCTGCAGATAGTCAGGTGACCTCCAGGAGAAGTAGAGGGAAGAGGAACCCCTGTGGCCATTCGTCTCAACAAGTATACCCCTCTGGACACCGCTGAGGGAGTGAGTGACACTCTGAAGCTCAGCATGGAAGGGTAAAATCAGGCAAAGCAACAGTGATAGGAGATTCAATAGTTCAGGGGACGGACAGGA
Organism: Mobula birostris; assembly: GCF_030028105.1. NCBI lineage: Eukaryota > Metazoa > Chordata > Chondrichthyes > Myliobatiformes > Myliobatidae > Mobula > Mobula birostris. Next base: position 55,988,976 of record NC_092390.1, on the reverse strand, counting down.
GATTCTGTGGCTATGAAAGAGACACCAGGATGGTGCGTTGCCTCCCAGGTGTGAGGGTCGAGGATGGCACAGAGCAGCAAAATATTCTCAAGGGGAAAGTGAGCAACCGGAGGTTAAGGTGGACACAGGCACCAATCAGGGCCGGATTAAGCTAGTGCAGGGCCTGTAGCATATGTTATAAAAAAAATTAAAGTCTGTCACGAGCCTTGTGGCCCATCAGGCTGGTGCTTATGCCGGTTTCCGTGGCGTGAAGTGACTGAAAGTACGAGACTACCCCCACCCCCCACCGGATAGGACGCCAGTCTATTGCGAGGTTAACCCCCAGCATTTTTGCCGGTAGCATTGTGTGGTTAAGTGCCTTGCTCAAGGACACAAATGTTGCCTCGGCTGAGGCTCGAATCCTCGACCTTCAGATCGCTAGTCCAACATCCTAACCACTTTGCCACATGCCACAGCATATGTTATAAAGGGGCCTTAAATTTATAAAAATACACATAAGTATTAAAACATAAATTACTTACTTGCAGAGTAAAGTAATTAATTTTTTTTCATTTGCTATGCAGCCAGATAATATGACAAATGTCTGACACTTCAGTAATAGCATTACTTACATGTAGGTATCAATTTCAAATGTCAAAGGTAACAAAACTACAATTTAAAAGTTAGATTTTCTAGATTTAGCATGAGCGAATTTGTTGATGACACTGGGAATGTCTATTTCTCGCAGAAGTTCATGTTCAATGCTCATTAGAGTGAGATTGTTCAATCTGTTTAGACCCATGGTGCTCCTTAGTTCATTTTTAATCCTTTTCAGTTTTGAAAATGAGCGTTCTCCACTGCATTTGGTAACCATGAGTGACAAATAGATGTGTGAGGCATTTTCTACATTTGGAAAACATGACTCCAAAGAATTGTCAGTTATCAAACGGTACAACTGTAACTCTACAAGGTCTTGTTTGGCGCCAATATGAGAAGCAAGATCAGTTTTCAACAGTTCAGTAAACTGCACAAATTCTTCATTAAGACTTTCTTCCAGATCCTCCGGATATGATTTAATAAGATTTGATGACCTCTTTATGATCTCTTCAGGTGTAAATGACTGTAACTGATGAAGGAATCTAAAAACACCATTCACCTTTAGATAAGCTTTCTGCCTTTTTGACAGGGCAGAAAGCAAGCTGTCGATAATGGCAAGAAATGTTCGGCTTTTAAACTTCTGAGAAGGCATTTGAGATTCAACAAGTGAATCAAGAGTGCTGGAACCACTGAAATCATCATGCATGTGATTTTGCTTGTGTTTTCTTTGAATTTGCTGTTGATAATCTTTACACTTAGTCAGATCCTTGGCTTTTTGCTCAATGTCTGAAAAAGTAGACCGCATAGCTTGAACATATTCATGCAAGGATTCATAGAGTGCACAAGCTGTGTTCAAGTCTTGGCCAGAAGATTGCAAAGAAGCACTGGTCATTTGAAGACGCTGTAATACTTGATCCCACAATATGACCATTATTCCTGTTTCCAACTTCATCACGGTTGAAAGCAGTCCACGAGCCTGCTGTTGACACTCTGCCTTCTGATCATTGTTATTTGAAATGTCATCCAAGACTTGTTTTATTGCAGAAAAGTTGTGTAAAAGTGCTTTTGTTACCTGCATGAGCTGACCACCTGGTATCTGACATTCTTTTCACAATGGGCAAATGAGCACCACCATCAGATCATGCAGCAGAAAGGAGATCCCACCGATAAGCAGAAGCAGAAAAAAGTGTGTACAGGCTTTCTACAAATTGAAAGAAAATTAATACTTCTTGACAACATTCAGCAGCACATTTTCCAACCAAATTTAGTGAATGTGCAAAACGTGGAATGTAATCCACAAACTCATTCAGCTCTTTAATTCGTGCTTGTAAGCCACTATACTTGCCACTCATGTTGCTGGCATTGTCATAACTTTGACCACTGCAGTCTTTTATATCAATATCATTTTCCTTTAAAAAGTCAAGTAAACTTTGAGCGAGCTGTTCAGCACTATGACCTTCCATGTCCAAAAACTTCACAAATCTTTCAACTGGTCCAGACGGCAAAACACAGCGCATAGTCAAAGTCAACTGGTCTACATTAGAAGTAGAATTAGAAGTCCACATTGGAGTAGAATCCAATGAAACAGAATAATACTTGTATTTCTTCACTTCAATGATAATGTGGTCCAGTATGCTGGATCCAATCAGATTGATAAATTCCTCACATGTCGTTTTAGTTCGGTATGATTTATGTCCCCTTCCTTGGTTTGCATAAGCATTTATACCACGACACAGCAAGGAGCCAGCAGACGCCTGCACACACATACTGTACCATGCAGCATGTAGCTCCCCCGACATGAAAACAACAGCGTTGCCAGATCGTCGTTGTTGTGGCGTGGATGAAATCACAGAGCGTTGTGTTACCGGTAGGTACAAGGCAGTTTTCTTATTCGACCAAACAAAGTTACAGCAGGCTGAACAGGCCTAACCTGTCTTGTGATTGAGGCTCAATATTTATTTGCTAAACACAAAGGACAGTTCATAGGTACAAGTATAGACAATTCTTTGAAGTTTTCACATTTTTTGATTAAATTCATTCTACCGGCGCCAGTATGCCTAAACCGGCATTCATGGCCTTTAGGAATGCAAGTTAAGATCTGTAATACATTATTTGGTATGTTACGTGCTAACATTGAGGACAATTCATATTCAAAAAGCATAGATATGGTTTCTTCGCAACTACCTGTAGACTTAGCATTCTTGTCTCAGAGGTGCCAGAGATGCATTGTTACAAATGAAACTGGGTTCACAGCTTTTAGGAAATGCATTGTTAGGAACGCAATCCACAGTACAAGGAAGGAAGACTGATGGCTGAAGTCATTTATTATTTAAGTGTAAATGAATCGTCTACCCAAAACTCACTCTAACAGTCATGAGAATACGATTTCATCAGACTGCAGCTTGCAAGCACTTAGTGCAGGCGGGGCCCTCAAAAATGCGGGGCCGGTAGCATATGCTACTTTTGCTACTACACCAGTAACATGAGGAGAAAGCAGGAAGAAATCCTGCCAATGAGTATGGGGAGTTAGGAAAAGACTGAAATCTCTGGATTACTTCCTGTTCCACATGCCAGTGAGGGCAGGACCTGCAAGATAGAACCAGATAAATATGTAGCTGAGGAACTCATGCAGAGGCATGGTTGTAGTTTCTTAGATCATCGGAACCTCTTCTGGAGGGGGAGTGACCCGTACAAGAGGGACAGGTTGCGCCTTAACTGGAGGGGAACTAACATCCAGGCTAGAACGTTTACTAGTGTTGCTGACAAGTGTTTAAGCTAAGAGAGATGGGAACCAGAGCACCAGGCTGGAAAGTGGGGAGATTGAGAGGAAAGCAGAAGGAAGGTAAAAGATACAATAGGACCAAGAGGTAAAAATGTGTCTATTTTAACACTGGAGTATTATATGTAAGGGTGATGAAGTTGGAGCATGGATCAATATATGGAACTATGATGTAATGGGCTAAACAGAGATTTGGTTGAGAGAAGAAAGGAATGGATGCTTAACGTTACAGGGTTTCAATGTTTTAGAAAAGATAAGATAAGAGGATAAATTGAGAGAGCATTGTGTGGGTGGTGTGGGGAATTGCGCCATTAATCAAGGACAATATCATTGTTGTGCTCAGAGGAGATATAATGGAGGGCCCATCCACTGAGTTGGTATGGTTAGAACTCAAAAACAAGAAAGACACAATCACTCTGATGAGACAATATTACAGACCACTCTATAGCCAGTGGGACATTAACGAATAGATATGTAGGCAGATTGGAGAAAAGTGTATTACAACAGGGTTGATGTTGTGGGTGACTTCAAATTCCTTTATACAGACTGGGACCTCCTACACCCAAGAGGTTTAAATAGGGCAGAATTTGTTAGTTGCATCCTGGAGGGTTTTTTGAATCAATATGTACAGTAGATCACGACTCGGCACATCATGATGATGATGAGTGATGATGATGGTGGTGATGATGATGATGATGACAGCAGATCATCCAGCAAGAGGGGTGGCCATAATGTACCTGGTGTAGGGTGATGAATCTGCTCTAGGGACTTACCTTAAAAAGGAGAACAGTTACGGAACTGAGATCTAAGATAGCTATAAATAAGGATATGTACAGTATGGACATTGCATGTGAGTATTAAATTGGAACAGGGCAAATTATGAGAATATTTGGCAGGAACTAGGGACAGTTAGTTGGCAGCAACTGTTTTTGGTTAAGTCCATGTGTGACATATGCAGGGTATTTAAAGTCCATCAGTACTGAGTACGGGACAGGTATATCCTAGTACAAAGGAAGGTCAAGAATGGCAAGGTAAGGGAATTTAGTCAAGAAGGAAAAGGAAGTGTAAGTAATGTTTAGGATGCTGAAATCAAGCAGAGCTCTCGAGGATAATAAAGAAGCCAGAAAAGAATTCAAGCAGGGGATTAGAAGAGCCAGTAGTATCTAGGCAAGTAGTATTCAGGAAAGTCCAAGGCATTCTATATATACTGTATATAAAGAGCAAGAGCATAACTAGGGAGCAGGTTTATAACCACCAAGGATGAAGAAGGGAACATATTCATGGAAGCGGGGGTTGTGGATGAAATCCCACATTAATACTTAACAATTAGTATTTACCATGGAGAAGGACGATCATTGTGGTGCTTGCTAATATCATCATCATCATCATCATCATTATGTGCCGTGTTTTGTGATGTGGGTGATCATGGTCTTTACAAGACGGGTGATCCCAGTCATTATCAATACTCCTCAGGGATTGTCTGCCTGATGTCAGTGGTTGCATAACCAGGACTTGCGATATGCACCAGCTGCTCATATGACCAACTAGCAGAGGGAAGGAGTGACTTACACCTCCTGCGGTAGAGATGTATTACCACTCAGCATGATAATATACTGAGGTATTTTGCATAAAGGAGGAGGCAATGTTGGGTCTCTTAAAGAATATTAAGGTTTTAAAGTCCTCAGAGCTTAATGGGATATACCCTAGATTATTGATAAAGGCAAAGGACGAGCTTGCGGGGGCTTGATCAATATCTTGGTGTCCTGCCTAGACACAGACAAAGTCCTGGAAAAGGCAAGTAGCTCAAGTATTCAAGAAGGGAATTAACTATAAACCTGGAAACTGTAGACCAGTGAGTTTCACATCACTGTTAAGGAGGTTTCTGTTGAGGATTCTTAGGCATAGAGTGATCACAATTCTATCTCCTTTACCATAGCATTGGAGAGGGATAGGAACAGACAAGTTAGGAAGGCGTTTAATTGGAGTAAGGGGAAATATGAGGCTATCAGGCAAGAACTTGGAAGCATAAATTGGGAACAGATGTTCTGAGGGAAATATACGGCAGAAATATGGCAAATGTTCAGGGGATATTTGCATGGTGCTCTGCATAGGTACATTCCAATGAGACAGAGAAAGGATGGCAGGGTACAGGAACCACTATCTAGAAAATTATAAGGCTAGCAGAAAGGATCTAAAGAATGAAATTAGGAGAGCCAGAAGGGTCCATAAGAAGGCCTTGGTGAGCAGGATTACGGAAAACCCCAAGGCATTCTACAAGTATGTGAAGAGCAAGAGGATAAGACGTGAGAGAATAGGACCAATCAAGTTTGACAGTGGAAAAGTGTGTATGGAACCGGAGGAGATAGCGAAGGTACTTAATGAATACTTTGCTTCAGTATTCACTATGGAAAAAGGACCTTGGTAATTGTTGGAATGACTTACAGTGGACTGAAAAGCTTGAGCATATAGACATTAAGAAAGAGGATGTGCTGGAGTTTTTGGAAAGCATCAAGTTGGTAAAGTCACCAGGACCGGATGATATACCACAGGCTACCGTGAGAGGTGAGGGTGGAGATTTCTGAACCTCTGGCAAAGATCTTTGCATCATCAATGGGGATGGGAGAGGTTCCAGAGGATTGGAGGGTTGTAGATGTTGGTCCCTTATTCAAGGAAGGGAATAGTTATAGCCCAGGACCAGTGTGTCTTACTTCAGTGGATGGTAAATTGATGGAGACGATCCTGAGAGACAAGATTTATGAACATTTGGAGAGGCATAATATGATTAGGAATAGTCAGCATGGCTTTGTCAAAGGCAGGTCATGCCTTAAGAGCCTGACTGAATTTTTTTGAGGATGTGACTAAACACATTGATGAAGGTAGAGAAGTAGATGTAGTGTATATGGATTTCAGCAAGGCATTTGATTAGGTACCCCATGCAAGGCTTATTGAGAAAGTAAGGAGGCATGGGATCCAAGGGGACATTGCTTTGTGGATCCAGAATTGGCTTGCCCACAGAAGGCAAAGAATTGTTGTAGATGGGTCATATTCTGCATGGAGTTTGGTGACCAGTGATGTGCCTCAGGGATCTGTTCTGGGACCCCTTCTCTTCGTGATTTTTATAAATGACCTGGATGAGGAAGTGAAGGGATGGGTCAGTAAATTGGCAGATGACACAAAGGTTGGGGGTGTTGTGAATAGTGTGGAGGGCTGTCAGAGGTTACAGCGGGACATCGATAGGATGTAAAACTGTCTGAGAACTGGCAGATGGAGTTCAACCCAGATAAGTGTGAAATGGTTCATTTTAGTAGGTCAAATATGATGGTAGAATATAGTATTAACAGTAAGACTCTTGGCAGCGTGGAGGATCAGAGAGATCTTGGGGTCTGAGTCCATAGGACACTCAAAGCTGCTGCGCAGGTTGACTCTGTGGTTAAGAAGGCATACAGTGCATTGGCCTCCATCAACCGTGGGATTGAGTTTAGGAGCTGAGAGGTAACGTTACAGCTATATAGGACTCTGGTCAAACCCCACTTGGAGTACTGTGCTCAGTTCTGGTCACCTCGCTACAGGAAGGATGAAGAAACCATTGAAAGGGTACAGAGGAGATTTACAAAGATGTTTCCTGGATTAGGGGGAATTTCTTACAAGAATAGGTTGAGTGAACTTTGCCTTTTCTCCTTGGAGTGATGGAGGATGAGAGGTGACCTGACAGAGGTGTACAAGATAATGAGAGGCATTGATTGCGTGGATAGCCAGAGGCTTTTTTCCCAAGGCTGAAATGGCTAGCATGAGAGGGCACAGTTTTAAGGTGCTTGGAAGTAGGTACAGAAGAGTTGTTGGGGTAAGTTTTTTACACAAAGAGTGGTAAGTGTGTGGAATAGGCTGCCAGTGATGGTGTCGGAGGTGGATACAATAGGATCTTTTAAGGGGCTCCTGGATAGGTACATAGAGTTTAGAAAAATAGAGGGCTATGGGTAACCCTGGGTAATTTCTAAAGTAAGTACTTGTTCGACACATGTGGGCCGAAGGGCCTGTATTGTGTTGTAGGTTTTCTATGTTTCTATGTTTCTAGAGTTAATGAGCAATTGGAAAACCATAGCCTAATTATGGACAGTCAGCATGACTTTGCGTGGGGCAAGTTGTGACTTACTAATGTGATTGAATTCTTTGAGGAGTTGACAAACGTGATTGATAAAGCTATGGATGTTACTTACTAAATTTATATTTATGATGTAAGCACACACAGAATAAAGTATATTCTCCTGCAGTTATTATTATTTTTACAGTGTATTAACACACCCAATGTGGTGCAGTGTCAATAGCTTTGGTGACCTTAACAAAAACAGTCGACTGAAATATAGTTTTTTTCTTTTCCCAGCAACAAATAGCCTGTCACTTTCTAAATGAACTTTTTTTATCTGTCCAGCAACAGTGATGTCACAGGGCTAACTGAGCTGCCAGCTTGGATAAATACTTGTCATTGAAAGCTATCTCCATAAAAATTCTTTTATTTTTACTGTATCAAAAATAATTTTGTAACCATCCTGCATTAAGTCCAATAAAAATAGGATTTCTGTTTTGTTTACCAAAACCTATTCCACAACCTATGGACTCACTTCCATGTTCTCAATGAAATAATCTACTGTATCTTTCTATTAATTAATGTACTTATTTATTTTGTTTTTCTTTTTGGATTTGCACAGTATGTTGTCTTTTGCACATTGGCTGTTTGTCTGCCCTGTCAGGCATTGTGTTTCATTGATTCTACAGCACAATACAGGCCCTTCGGCCCACAAAGCTGTGCCGAACATGTCGTTGCCTTAGAACTGCCTAGGCTTACTCACAGCCCCCTATTTTTCTAAGCTCCATGTATCCATCCAGGAGTCCCTTAAAAGAACCTATCGTTCTCGCCTCTACCACTGCCACCAGCAGCCCATTCCATGCACTCACCACTCTGCGTAAAAAAACCTACCCCTGACATCTCCTCTGTACTTCCAAACACCTTAAAAATATGCCCTCTCATGCTAGCCATTTCAGCCCTGGGAAAAAGCCTCTGACTATCCACACGATCAATGCCTCTCATTATCTTATTCTATTCTGGTTATTGGATTTACTGGGTATGCCTGCAAGAAAACGAATCTCAATGTTGTATATGGTGATATATATTTAGTTTGAACTTTGATTTGTCATCTTTTGCACATTGATTTGTTTGTCTGTATTTGTGTGTAGTCTTTCATTGATTCTATTGTATTTTTTATATCTACTGTGAATCCCTGCAAAAAAATGAAGCTTAGGGTAGTTTATAGTGGCATATATTTACTTTGAACTTCTTTGAACTAACTTACAAATTCATTAAATATTTTAATGAATTTTCTTTATGGATTGGAAATATTGATCAGCACTTATTACACTTCAGATGAAAATTAAAAGCTCAGTTACACAATCTGCAAGGTTTTAATTGTTCTTTTATTTAGGGGAAGAATTGAAGACTATCTTAAATAACTACTTCCATGTTAATTGCCCTGGCAAAGTTTGCTACAGCACTTTCCTGAGAAGAGTAACACTCGAAGTAGCTTTGGATTTCAACAGTTAATTGTGTACTCCAGTTAGATCGCCTCCACTGTACTAGTGAATATTGATTGTTATAAATGACAGTTCTCATTGCAAACTTCAAATCAGCCTTGTATATTTATCTTTAATTGCCCCTCCACAGACATCTTAAACAGAAATCACTTGAAGTTTGGTTGCACTGTGATTGGTATTTATGAAAATGGGTCCAAGACATGCTTTTGGAAATCCACCTTATATGGAATAGTACCATTCAAATAAAATGACATCCCATCAAGCCCTTTTATCATTGCTTATCGTTAAATCCCTTGGTGAGACTTTTACCATATTTGGCCATATGGCGACATTTACAGATGGCTTCTTCAATATTACAAATAAATATTTACTTCGTAAATTTAAAGGGATGAAGAATAATTACTCGGGTCTGGGTGGGGGGGGGGGGTGAGGGGAAGAAAGGCTGCTCCCTGTCAATAGATTCTGACGGTATAGCTCCTCCCTATTTGTACCGAAAGCCAGTACAGTAAATACGATCCACTTTCCCAGCACCTATTCCAGGGTTACTGGCGGACGCACTGTAATAGTTTATGTGCGTTGGTTAATCATCTAACCCAGACATTTTCAGAAGAGCGGAGAAACAGCCAGAATATTCCAGCTCTTGGAGACTCTTATTGCTCACTGTTCTCAGATCGTATTCCAGAGCCCTTCCAGCCCAGCCGTAGCCTCCCTCGTCAGTCTATATATTACACAGAGGGAAGCAAGAGCGCAGAATGGCTCAGTTCACCGTCCCAAGCTTTGCGATGAAGGTTTCTCCCAATACGAAGACCGACGCCGACGCTCTTCCACCGGGCTGGGAGGTTAAGATTGACCCCCAGACCGGCTGGCCTTTCTTCGTCGACCACAACACCAGGACGACAACGTGGAGCGACCCGAGACTAGAGTCACAGAAGGTCAGTGCTATGTCCTGGAGCTTCACAGTCCGCATCTCGTTTCACACAGTCCAAGCGGCAGACAAAAAAAGAGTTTCCACCTTTTAATCTGCCGCAGTTGTGTTTCTTAGGTGCATTTTAAGAGTGTTTTTCTCGAGTTTTTATTGGGTGATGTGATGTTCTATTTAAGCGCGTGTTGTGTACTGCGCGGTTGTACACTCGGTGCGGAGATACTGCAGTGACTTGTTATTAACAGTAACCTACCTCTGTGCAGCCTTCGGCACAGCACCGCACAAGGGAGGGGGTTTGAGGCTGATTGTTTTTGCACATTCTCAATCATTGTACCAATAACCCAGTTTCCATCTGGGAATAACGATGGCCAGGTATAATCTTTCCCGACCCTCCACTGTGCGGGAATGAAAATTAATTAGCATTAACAAGTCTTTTAAAGTTACTCAGAAACAAGATGGCATCGTTATAGTTTCAGAGATTAAGACTGTGCTTCAGATGACGCACTGCAGTCCAATCTGATGAAGCGTCAACTGGTTAACCTTTTACTTTCACCCTTCAGTGAGGGTTATTTAAAGCTATTACTGTTACGTTGCTAAACAGGCAGCATGTGTTTTGAGGGAAGTTGACCCCGTTAATATGTATAATCACAAAATAGAATTCCAATGTCAAAATAAAAAAACCCTTAAAATGAGATTAAGCGGAGACCTTGGAGATTAGGTCGAATTCGCCAGGAATCCGGTAGACTCAATGGAGTCTGGCAGCTGACACCTTGTTTAACTGACCGAGCCAGTTGTCAGGAGAAAGTTTAGAGACATTGAGGATCTTGTGGAGCTTCACAGCTGTCAGATGTTAAAAGTAGTGCTGTTCTGGTGGTGACATCCAGCACAGCTCAGAGGCATGTAGTGAAGTTTCTACCGTGTGAAGTAAGCGACCAGAAACTGATTGTTTTTTTCCAGAGACGCGCTCATAAATCTCAAGTGTTTCAAACATACGAGGCTGGTGTCCCAGCTTTTAAACCCACGTGCTGAATGAAAGAAACGCGTCCAGAGAGATTCAGTGGGAGATAAAACCAAATTGGGGAAAATAAAGAGTCTGCAGATTAAATATAATTTTAGGACGTACTGCTGTAGTGCCTAAACAGCCTGGTGGTAGATACTGTTGCTTGTTACCTAAGAATTTTTTAATGACATTTATGTAAAATTTTCTCAATTTTCATATTACTGTTTAAAATAAAAATACATGGGAAATGACACAAATAGTTTGTAGAAAAATGGTTTCTCATTTTATTCTGCATGAACTTTCATAACATTCTAAAAATAATTAATTCTGAATAATTCTTTGAGAGGCAATTGTACTTTTTTCCATTTTTTCTTTTGAAGAGTGGTTTACACTCAAACACAAGGCAGATTACAAAATTCTGTTGGGATTTCAGAAAGCAGATTATAGGTTGACTCCTGAAATTTGACAATGTCTGGAAAGAGTAGGGGAAAGGGGATGACTAACTCCTCTCTGGAAATATTGACAGACTTGATATGTCGAATGGACTAATTTTTGCTGTATCACTCAATGATTCTATACCCTGCGACAACCAGAAGGGTGGGAAACTCTGGGCCCTAAATATTTTATTGAGTTCAGCAGCTAGGAGGCAATATTCAAACACTTAGCAAGCCAACTACTTTCAATGTGGAAGAGATTGTTTCAATGCAATAGACTATTGGCTCTGAGTGAATTGAATACTAGCAAGTTTTAGTGTTGGGTGAAATGTTCCCTCTAATTATTTTTTACAGCTGCATGGACCAAGCATTCTTCTGATTAGGAAATTTTTAAATTGCCAGAAAACTGCGCAGTATATTATATAAAAGAAAATATTAGCTGCTGGGCAATGACGGCTATGTGCGTGAGAGCAATTCAGTTACTGTGTGGCCATGCACCTGTGCAGATTCGAAGGAACAACGGTTGTGTGTGCCTGAGATTTCAACTTTGACCTGCATAGGAGTCATGCACTAAAACATTTAACTTGGGTTTTTGGAAAATTATACTTCATGAGAAAACAATTATTAAATATTGATAGACTTTCAGGTATTAAACTTATCTAAAAACCACACTGGAAATTTTATATTGGTTAAATTTCCCTTAACTTCCAAATCCACTGAGTTTGTTATTTTCTACTTAGAAGCAATCTGCTTGAATCATATTTTCTTTAAAACCCCTCCCTTAAATATTTTTGTCCAAATCTAATCACTTTCAAACATTCTAATTGACGGATTCAATTGTGGTAGTGATGGAAGTTCATACTATGACAACTAATTGGGTGAAAACACAACAAATTCTTTTTTGCTTCCAGTAATTTCATGGATTTGGAGATTCAAGTGTATGAAAATCTGTTAGACAACTATGTGAATGCCTGTGCTAGGACAGCAACTTGACTCCTTACAAAATATTGGAGGAGAAAATCTCACCATGTTCCAAAAAGTCTGAGTCACTGCTTTTTACATTAAAGAGAAACTCAAAGGAAATTTTAATGAACCCATTAAAATGCAAACCTAGTAACTTAATAGAGGCCTCTGAAATTATAATCATCATCATCATCATTATGTGCCATGACGTATTGACAAGGGCGATGGTCTTATCCATGACCATGAATGTTCTTGACAAATGTTTCTACAGAAGTAGTTTGTCATTGCCTTCTTCTGGACAGTGTCTTTACAAGATGGGTGACCCCAGCCATTATCAATACTCTTCAGGGGTTGCCCGCCTGGCGTCAGGACTTGTGATATGCACCAGTTGCTCATATGACCATCCACCACCTGCTCCCATGGTTTCGCGTGACCCTGATCGGGGATATGGGGCTAAGCAGGTGCTGCACCATGCCCAAGGGTGACTGGCTGGCTAGTGAAGGGAAGGACTGCCTTACACTTCCTTTGGTAGAGAAGTATCTCTACCCTGTTACCCATGAAATTATAATAGCTATGTCATAATCACATCCAGTCTTTGAACCCATAAACACAACCTCACTTTTCCTGTTTTGCAATATGTATTTTTTCTATTTTTATTATAACTTACAGTAATTTTTCATGTCTCACACAAAACTGCTGGCAGAAGATAACAAATTTCATTACATATGTCGGGTATAATAAACCTGATTCTGATTCTGAGCCTGAGTCTGCCAATTCTTGATAAGGTCGTCCCACATGTACGAGAAACAATAAAACTGGGGGTAACAATACCAAACAAGTTCAAAAGGGAATTCGGAAGAAATATATTGACCCAAGAAATGGAGCTTGATATTTGATGCTGCATGGAGAGGTTCAGGTACATGGTATGGGTGCCCTTAAGGATAAATTAGATCAGTATAGAGGGAGGAGGTAATGCAAGACCTTGTTAGTGTAATTGAATGAAGAAAGATGTAGGATTGGGGGTGGGGACTGGGAAGGTTCAAATGGAACACTTATGCCTTCATAGATTGGTTGAGTTTAAGTGACCTGGGTTTGTGCTGTATATTCTAATTAATTCCAGGCAATGCTTCCGAAATTGGACCTGAGTATTTTTGGATGGTGGACAATTGCAGTGAATAGCGGGGTGGGCTAAGAGGAGGGTCCTGCAATCTAATTTGCCTAGAGTTACTGTTCCATTTTTGACTTATATAACGCACAGGAATGTGTGCAATTAAAGTTGTTAACAACAATATGCAATCATATGGCTCCTTTAACATAAAAAAATGTTTTGAGTTTCATTCAGTAGATCGAAGGAGATTGTGAACTATAAATGCAGAAGTTGGAGAGAGTGGGCCATAGGTCTTTGGCACTTACTGCTCATTACACCATTGGCATTTAGAGCAGCAATGAAGGTCCTCCATCTCTGGTGGTGTTCAGGGCTTTCTTCATCATGTTAGTAGCTTTCTCTGTTTTCAGTACTCTTAGTCATGCAAGTCCCAAGTGGAGACTCAGTAATACCACCACACTTAGATGTAGGATTCTGCATTGCTGTTTCCATAACAGTTTTGTTTTACCAGTCAGGGTTGTTAGCGCTGAGCTGAACCCCCAAAACCTGGAGGACCGGTGGACCACTCTCAGTCTGGCCTCGGCCCTTTGACCTGTTTGGCATGTATGACCCTACCAAGAGCCAAAGCATAACACCCTGACTCCAGCCAACATCGCTCTCAGGGTCATTGAGGCACGCAAGCCTCCAAACCACGACAAAGTTGTGGTCCTCTTGGAGAAAAAAAAACTTTGGTACTGTGTATATTGCAGGTAAAATATATAAATGTTTCAGAAGGAAACTTTATTTTTATATAATTCTTTATTCTTTATAATTGTTGAATGTTGTTTTTTGTTGCATATAATGCCAATACACCACAGCAAATTCCTAATAAATGTATGTGGCAAATAAATTTGATCCTTGATCATTGAACCTTTAGATCTCCACCACTCTTTGTAATGTAGCGGTGAGACCTGGGAGAGGGGTATCACTAGCTTTTAATTTGAGGACCAGAGAGTGTAGAAGAGATTTTTGAACTTGTAGAGATTGTAAGAATGAGATTGGATAAAAGCAACAGGAATAAGAGTAGACCACTCCAACACATAGGGAAATTTTTGCCATTTGGTTTTGCCTGAACTGCACATCATGTCTAATTGCATGATTTGTCAATACTGTTTGACTCCCTATCCAAAGCAAATTTCATTTGACATACAGTACTGTGCAAAAGTCTTTGGCACATGTAAAAAAAAATCAGTAAAGCGAAGGCACTTTCAAAAATAATGAATTGAAAAGTTTCTAATTATCAAAAAATACTATAAAGAGCAGTAAACATAATAAAACTAAACCAAATTAATATCTGGTGTGACCCGACCACCCTTTGCCTTTGAAACTGAATCAATTCTCTTAGGTACACTGCTGTGCATTCTTAATAAGAAAATCAGCCGGTATGTTATTCCCAGCATCTTGGATAACTTGCCACAGTTCTCCTGCAGACTTTGGCTGTCTCACTTGCTTCTTTCTCTCCAGGTAATCCCAGACAGCCCTGATGATGTTGATATCAGGGCTCTGCGGAGGCCATACCATCTGAAAACGTATAAAATATCTGTGGGGCCTAAGACATTTGCACAGTAGGAGTGAAGATTTTGTGGATAATAACTGCAGATGTTTCATCCCCTGTGTGTAAATACCCAATACACAACCTGACTCTTTCCTAAATCTCCTATATCTAATTATTAGATTGTCTCTCTCATCATAGATTCTCCCATATGAAGAAATATCATCACCTTCGTTTACTTTTTTGAGTGCATAGATAAGATTCTTCTCCCCCACCCCCCAATCCACTGTTTCATTTGGCTGTATTCATGTATGGTTGAATGATAATTGAACTTGTACTTGATTTGATTTTGATTTTTTGGTATATCTGTAACACATCCAAAACAAGGTGGAGCACTACAGATTGATCTACCCAAGGAGTACTGCAGCTGCACTTCCCACCCATATTAGAACTATTTGTACACTGAGCCGCACTTTGAGAGCATTCTTAAAACTGAACTAAACATTGACATCACTTCTGAAGAATGACTGAATCTTAAAGAAAGAATTTCATTTAGGACGTCCGTGTTCTTGTCATTAACACTCAACATCGGAGCAGCAATGAGAATCTTTAGAGGTGCATGATGTGATGCTTCAGAAATGTTGACTTGCTTTGCCAGTTTCCAGTAGCATGCCTTCATAGCCTAATGCAAAATCTTAGCTGTGGGCTGTCTAACAACACTCATTTTGCTAATTTACAATGAAAGGACAAGTAAACTTCTCAGTGGACATTGTCTAAACAAAGCAGATTAAAATACCAAGAGTTATAACTATTTATCAAGACATATATAAATTTGTTTTAAAGAATAATGGACAGAGGTCATCATCTATCAAGCTTATTAACCTAGACTATACACTTTAAAATATTGTAAGTTTCAGTTCATAGGAAGTAATTAACTTTTTCAATAAAAATCATGAAGCAGTAAGTGCTAAGAGAGAGAGCCTGTGGCGTGTTGAATTGTCAGGTGTTGAACTGCAGATCACGGTCTCCCTTTGGGGGCTTTGCTGTTTGCTTGAGTGGTGGGAGTTGATACTTTTTGCTGGAATAAGTCGGGGAAGGGGAAGGGTTAATGCTTTTGCTGCTGCTTGTGTGTGGGGGGAGGCTTTGGGGTTCTGACGTTTTTTTCTGTCATTAATTCTCTGGGGATTTATCATCTGTTTCGTGGATGTCTTGGGAGCATAAGAATTTCAGGTTGTATATTGTATACATTCTCTGATATTAAATGACACCAGCGAACTATTGAACCATCTTTTACTCATAAGCTTTGGATGTAGTTCTGTCAACAAGTTATTTCTGATGAAGCTACCACTATTTTAATTTGCAACAGAAAGGGGTAGGAGGATTCAGCAGGTGAAATATCATCTACGGACAGAGAAACACAGCTAACATTTCAGCTCAAACACGAGGAAATCTGCAGATGCTGGAAATTCAAGCAACACCCACAAAAAATGCTGGTGAACGCAGCAGGCCAGGCAGCATCTATAGGAAGAGGTACAGTCGATGTTTCGGGCTGAGACCCTTCGTCAGGACTGTGAACAAAAAACGTTCACCAGCATTTTTTGTGTGTGTGTTGCTAACATTTCAGCTCATTTGCTATTGATAACAGACACAATTTTCTCTTTTCATTTAAGAGTTCCCAACTGCTGCATTTACCTATGCACTTCATAATGGTAAATTGTTTTTAAAATAGGCCAGCAAGCCTGCTGGTAAGGTTTCATCAGTAAAGGAAGCATAATTGATATTAGTAGGTTTTGCGAAGTGATTCTCATATATTTTTGTATAGATGTTATTAGAGTCTCAGTACTTAGGTTATTCGTATTTTTTCATAGTTGGTTGGGCAGTTGCTTACATCCACTTTCAAAATATTATTGCATTTCTGTAAATTCAGTCCAAAGATTAAATATTAATTATTAACCTTGTGTTGTGTACATTCTTCTTCTAGGAAAGACAAGGTGTTCACAATGGCCCTCATCCATCGGGATATCCACAACCCTCACAAGATCACTCGAAACTGTGGCATGGCAAGGAATCCGGGTCTTCTAGGCCTCAGCTTCGTCCAGGCTACATTCCCATCCCAGTGATCCACGAAGGAGTTCCTGAACATTATTTACACAAAGTACACTACTCGCCCCAGCAGCCCGACCTGCAGAGACTTAAAAGTGAAGGCAGAGCACCCTCCCTATTACGGGCACAGTCTCCATCCAGGCTCTCTGCAAGAGCTGAGTCACCTGCTGGGTCTCCATTGGAAGCTACACAAGCAGATAAACAGAGCGGACAAACAACAGCAGCTGCCTCTACTCAGCCTCAAGGGTTGGAGGTAATTTGTCTATTTTGTCTCAAGAGTTTATTTACTTAGAGAAATAGCAGAGAACAGGCCCTTCTGGCCCTTCAAGTTGCATTGCCTAGCAACCCCCGATTTAACTCTGGCCTAATCACAGGACAATTTACAATGACCAATTAACCTACTAACCGGTACATCATTGGTCTGTGAGAGGAAACTGGAGGACCCAGAGAAAACCTGTGCATTTCACAAAGAGGACATACAGATTACGTCATAATTGAACTCCGAACTCCGATGCCGTGAGCTGTAATAGTGTCGCGCTAATCGTTAGGCTACTGCGGCACCCATGGGATTTGGTTGTGTCTACATACTAGACAGGGCCAAGTAACGTTCTATCAGAAATTAAAGTTAAATTAAGTTGTCAGTTTCTCAAAACCACTGTTCACAAACTGATACAAATACTTGCTAATAATATTTTACTTTAAACTCCGAACTAAGAGTTCGCTCTGACACCATTACAAGGCAAATTATAAAGACGTCACCTGTTCCTTCCAGAAATCTAATTGTAGATTTATTTTTAGACTAACATGTTTGAGGCTCTAAAAATAACTAACTCATGATGGGATATTCTTGTCTATCTTCTATTTCTCAGCAGCACATCATGTTCCATTAAAAGTTTTACATTTGCCTTTTGAACTTTGGAAATTATATTTTGAATTATAAGCATCAGAAGTCTTTGTAGTGATATTAGTATGATTTTGACAATTTCTCTTATCAGTTCCATTCACATTATGACTGTAGTATTTAATGAACTAAAAACCCTTGGAGCAAAGCACAAAAATCCTGAGAGATCTCAGCAGCTCAAGTGGCATTGTGGAGGGAGATCGATAGTAGATGTTTTGGGCTGGCATGCTTCATCTGGACTGAAAGAGAGAGGGATGTAGTCAGTATGAAAAGGTAAAGGGAAGGTGTTAGGAGGATTAGATGGAGGGGGGATTGGCAGATACGGGGGAGTGGCAATGACGTCAGTAGCTGGGCATTGATAGGTGGAGCCGACAAAGGGATTGAAGATGGTCTTCAGCCTTTTGTCCTCTCCACCTATCAACTCCCCCCTCCCCTATCCACATCAAGCTGTTCACCTGAATCCCCTATCAGATACCAGTTTTTAAGACCATAAGACAATAGAGCAGAATTAGGCCATTTGGCCCATCGAGTCTGCTCCACCATTTCATCATGGCTGATCCATTTTCCCCCCTCAGCCCCAATCTCCTGCTTTCTCCCTGTAACCTTTCACGCCCTGACTTACAAGAATCTATCAACCTCCACCGTAACTACACTCATTGACCTGGCCTCTACCACCGCCTGTGGCAATGAATTTCACACATTCACCACCCTTCAGCTGAAGAAATTCCTCCTCATCTCCGTTCTAAATGGTCATCCTTCTATTCTGAGACTCCCCCACCATAGGAAACATCTTCTCCACATCCACTCTATCAAAGGCTTTCAACAATCGATAGATTTCAATGAGATTTCCCTTCCCCCCCCATTCTTCAAAGTTCCCGTGAGTACAGGCCCAGAGCCATCAAACACTCCTCATATGATAAGCCTTTATTTCCCAGAATCATTTTTTGTTGTTTTGCTCCTGCCCTCCCCTTTTATACACGTTACCCCCTCCCTACCTTTCAGTCAGGTGTTTCCAACCTTTTTTCATGCCATGGACCTATATCATTAAGCAAGTGACCCATGGACTCCAGGTTGGGAACCCCTGGAAGTTCTTGACCCAAAACACCAACTTCCCATTTCCCTCCACAGATTTGGATCTAGTGTTTTGTATGTTGCTCCACATTCCTGCATCTGTAATCTCTTATACTCTGGTACCTTTAATAATATTGTCTACTTTCATTTATTTCAGAGTTCACTGTTCCAAACTAGCCCCCAGACATTTTCATCACCACAGCAAAATCGATCAAAATTAGGAAATTCCCCGCGGTCTTCAGGTTATATTTCTATACCTGTGATCCATGAAGGCGTTGGAGCAAAGCCAACTCAGCAAGTGCATCCCCCTTCTCATCAGGCGCAGTACCCAGGCCAACATAGCCAGCTCCCAGTGCAACAGGCTCAGTACCCAGCGCAACAAGCACCCCACCCTCCGCACCAAGCAGAGCACCCAACCCAACAAGTGCCTCACCCCGTGCAGCAGGCGCAATACCCCGCCCAGCACGTGTATCATCCTGGCCAAGCTGTACAGTACCCTTCCCAGCCAGCACAGTTCACAGTCCAGCAGCCACACCCAGCTGCCTACAAGATTTCCCCTGATGACTGGGGGACAACCAGAGCTGGGGCACAGTCACCGTTAAGAATGACCCGAAAGGAACCATCAAGTCGTGAGAGTTCTCCAGCCCGGATGTCAACACAGGGTCGATCACAATCACCTATGGAGAGACCACAGGTACATCAGCATGTTTCAGACGAATATCAAAGTGTTTAAGAGCATAATTTACCTTTTAAATGGGAGATAATCCAATCGGAAAATGATGAACATGCTACGTACAAGCATAGTCTCCAGAGTAAACTGGAAAGCATTTCTGAATCAATTTGATTAGGAAAGTGTAACTGCAGACTCACTAGAACATTCCATGAAGCCATTTGGGAATGAACACTTTGAGCACGGATACACGGTACTGGCTGCACCTTGTTCTGTTGTGATATATAGAGAGGCAGGTAAAACCGCACGTTTACACCATGAAGAGGACAATAGTAAGGTACAAATATAAATTTGTGTCACATCAAGGCGAACTTTGTACAGTTTCTTAAAGTGGACGGGCTCCAAGAGTGAGTCTTGCCATTCTTAAGATTGCCTGCACTGCTTGTGCCAGCGACGGTATTCGGTTCTAAATTAGAAACGAGAGAGACAGTCAAGAGTGTTTTGGGTAGGATGTAATGGATTTGTAAAATTTAGCAGGCTAGTTAACTGAAGCAAATTTAAATGATTCCAGAGATGGACAGAGTATGCATAATCAACAGCCACTTCTTGCCTGGATGATAATTTGGAAATACTCCAAAAAAAGCATTAAGAATCACTGAGATATTTTACCCAATGCTCTTAAACAGAGTGCGTTCTTATAAATAGCAAGTATAGAAATTCAAAACTTAAGGCACACAAGACAGTAATAATGTATAGCAGGGGACCCAACCTCTGTTATGCCATGGACCTCTACAATTAACTGAGGGGTCTATGGATCCCAGGCTGGGAACCCCTGATATATACATTCATTTAATCAGTGCCCCAAAAAGAGAGTCCAGCCCTATTTGAAGTAAAAACAATTGAATGAAGAATAAGTATGTAAAATAGTTTACATTGTTGAGCTAATTACCTGTACATATTACATTGCCCTCCTCTCCTTCCCATTTCCCCCATCACAGGTTGCCCAGCAACGGGTACAGCATCAAGAGCCACCCAGAATGCAACAAGAGAGCAAGGCAGGTTCCTCTGGATCAGAGCATCCTCCAGCGTATATCCCAATTCAAGTCATCAGGCAGCAACCACATAAACCTCAGCCTAAACCGGAGAAAGCTGAGAGGAGTACTCCATCCCCTGCACCAGGCAGCACCCAGCTTGCAGACAGTCTGCCTGATAAACAGCCCATTGCCACTGAAGCAACTCAGAAGCACCCAGGCCTAATGAAGGTAGAGAAAATCCTTCAGAAAGTTCAGAGGCTTGAGGAAGACGTGAGTTTATTTGAAGGAACAGGAACAGATAAACACTACTTGTTGATTGAAGAACTGCTGACCAAAGAGCTGCTGGCCCTTGATTCCGTAGACCCTGAGGGTCGGGATGATGTACGACAGGCCAGAAGGGATGGCGTGAAAAAGGTTCAAAACCTTCTAGAAAGGCTGGAAGAGAAAGCCAGTATGGGCCCAGAAAACAAAAGCTTTCCTGAGCCTCAGCCAGGGAATACGGAAGGATCAACTCAGATGTATTCTGCAGAACAAGACAAGAGGCACACAACAACTCCTGCCAAAGAATCAGAAATGGAAACTGATCCAAGCAAAATCAGCCCAATGAAACCTAGTGATGCCTGCAACTTTAAAGATATTTCGGATAAAAATGAACATTAGTCCTTCAAGATCAAAAGTGTTGTGATGTTTTAACAATGCATGCCACCAGGAAACCTTTCCATAATATTCTGCCCCAGTATTATTTCTCTGTCATCAATATGGGGAGAGAAAATTACGAAAATGGAACTTTATCAGTTAATCCTTGCAAGGCATCAGTTACTTGCAATCAAAATAAAATATCATCGGTGGGTTGTTAATCACATGTTAAGCACGCATCGGATTTGCAATGTTTCCTGTGTACTCTCTCCTTTAAGATTAACCTAGCCAAAGTTACATAAGTACGCCACATGATGTTGACTTAGAAATCCTTATGAATTGCCAGAAAACAACCTGAGTTATACACGTTACATTTTGCCTGTGTCAGTTTAGTCACTGTTGGGCACTTTATGAAAGATTATTTAAGAGATTGAAGAGAGTTTGAATAGAGCCATATAGATTGAAGTTTCTATATTGTATAAAGGAAGCAATAAATATAGATTGCATTTGCATTGTGCCATATTTCTGTTTTATAAACAACCAAAAATCAATAACAGCTTATATATTTTTGCTTGCAGAGAATAATTTGCTTTCCAAATATTGTGGATTTCAATGTGCAAAAAATATAGTACTAGATTTTTACCTTACTTACTTACAGCCTATTACGTCGCTAGCGTTTAGGGCAGCAATGAAGGTCCATCTCTAATGGTGTTCAGGGCTTCCCTCATCATGTCAGTAGCTTCCTCTTGGTTTTCACTACTGTCAGTCATGGAGACTCAGTAATACCATCACACTCAGATGTAGAAGGATTCTTCATTGCTGTTTCTGGAACAATTTTGTTTTACCAGTCAGGATTGTTAGCCCTGAGCTGAACCCCCTAACCTGCAGGACCAGTGGACCACTCTTAGACTGGCCTCTACCCTCTAACCTGTTTGGCATAGGCGATCCTACCAAGAGCCAAAGCATAAATCCCTGATTCCAGCCAACATAGCTCGAGTATCCAATCTAGCCAACTGTAATTTCAAATTGGAATCACAAAGACACCCACATAAAAAGCATGGGGGCCCTTTTCAAATATACATAAGAGGCACTGATTATGTATTTGGAATCGGATCTGCAATTTAATTTGGGCATGGCCAAGCTAGCTGTTTGCTGGAGTGGAAGCCAAAGCCATTTTCTTGTGAGCCAAACCCGATCAACAAAGTGAAAATGTTTCAAGAAAATTCAGAAGTGCAAAGGAGATGAAAATCTGAAGGAAGGGATGGCTTCAAAAGAAAAGTTTGGATCTTTTCTGCTGCCCACCAAACCTTCCCTCCCCTACCCATGCTCCTGGACTTTGGGTAGCTGCCTCCGACTAGCATGATCTTAACAGTTGGGAGGCTCCTTCCCGCCAAATTCCAGGTCGCTTTTGTCATACTGTTGGCAAGTAGCATGAGTTCCAGCCGTTAAAATCAGCCAACGAAGCAGCCAGCGGGAAGCTTCGCTGCATTCTCGCTCAGAATGAGAGCTCTCGCTAGTCCTAAGAACCATTTCAATCTGGCCGCACTTAGTAAAATGCACCTCCTTTTCACATACTTTGGAGGTGTACAATCATGTAAAGTTTAATGTGTTTTATGATGAAGTTAAACATTTTGGCAAAAGCTGCTTATATATATACATTTTCAAACACATGATACAATTTTTAAAAGTCGTATCAGAATGCGCGATCATGCTGTTAGCAGGTGACACAACTTTAATGCGTTTGACACATGGCTCCTCTCCCACTGCAGACAGAAAGGTCTTGCCAAAAAGCTCAAAACGGAGACAAGAACTATTTTTTTTCTTAAAGAAAGCAGCCCTTTTGGAAAACATAGCACTCTAATCTTCCTGCTCACTCTTCATACCCAAAGGCTGGACCTGTGCCAAGCACTTGACCATTTGTACCACACTCCAATCTTCCATATCTACAAGAGTGAAAATACCACATTGGGAAAGAAAATCTACTTCGGGTCACAATTGACTCTTTTCAGTCTGGTTTGATGCAACAGGTACTGGTTTTCTTCCTGCACCAGCAAAAGCTGTACCTCAAGCCAAATAGACTTACAGACAATTCCATTTAAACGTACTTGTGTTTACATGAAATGAGTCATTTAACTTTGGAATAATATATTACAATCTGAAGTGCTTTGAGATACTTGGAAGATGTGTTAATGAATATGGCATGAACGCATGTTTGTCTTGGATAAGTGCCACGAGGAAAGAGAGCACAAGACACTTTCACCTCATTCATTATGCTGCTTCATCTAACTTCGGATTGGTTTCTTTTGACCATGATAAACATTAAGCAATATCTAACAAATTGAAGAATAGGAAGATTGACCTTCCTCAGAACAAACAATAAAGACAACATCAAATAACGATTGCAGGTATTTGAAATCCTGAAAGAACGCAGAACTAACATCAAAGCAGGAGTTCCCAGCCTGGGGTCTACGGACTCCTCGGTTAAAGCTAGGGGTTCATGGCATCAAAAAGGTTGTGAACCCCTGATCTAAAGCAACGATGGGTAAAAACCTCAGATATTCCCACTCGATGAACATGATCTGCCTTTAAGAAAAATAAAGGTGGTGCTTAATGTATGACAAAAATATTGCTACCTGCAAGCTAAATCGTGGATGGTACCTTGATAATTCATTGGATGTAATCCTTGCATATGAGCACTACATTTCACGTTATGAGTGTGTGCTAAAACATTTCTCATTCAAACTTAAATACTGTTGAAGAGCAATTCTGATTATAATTTAAGTGAGAAAGACAGAGAATATTTCCACAAACAACTAGTGGACAAATGGGTATATTCTATTGCGTTGGCAAGGACACTGGAAGAATTTCCCTGATAGGATCAGGAAAATAGCACATCATGTCCACTTGAATTGCTGGAGATAAGACTGTGGTTTGTACAATGACAATTCCAAGCACTTGCCATGGCGATTTTTACGATTTGTCAGTTGATTTAACATTCTGGTGTTTGTCTGAATTTCCAGCGTCTTTGATGCTATTTTAAAAAAATTACATATTGCTACATCCAGGCCAATTTCTTTTAACAATATCTAAATAATTAAATTGTTGCAGCATTATCTGTCTGTAGATCGCACAGCTCCTCCTGCCATAATGTTAAAAATAACCTTGCACTAGAAAATCTTATTTATACTCTGCTTGTCAATTAGTTTTATTCGCACATGACTATGCACTTTGCTGACTGAACGCAGAGATCAGCAAGTATTTTCATTTCTGTGCAGAAGCTGTCTCTTTCAAAAATAAAGAATAATTCATACCACATTTATAAACGAGTGACCTGTTCCTTTGGAATGAGTTTCAAGTTACCCAAGCATCAGTCCAGCTGATTTCAGTTTTCTATGCATAGACAAAATACAAAAATATCACCATTGTCACAGAAGTCTCATGCAGTGAAGACCTGTTCATTTGGTTATTTTCATTAAGTTATGAAATAAATGGAGAATGGGCCTGTCTGAGAAGATGATCAGAGCCATGACAACAGAAAGTCGTGAGTACAGCTGTACCCTGTTTTGAATGAAGTGAATAGGCTTACCTGAGGGATTCACCTCACTATTTCCCACTAACAATGTTTACAGCAACTATACATTAGGTGTGAAATAAGTGCTATGTTATTTGGAACAGTGAAATAACCTTATTCTCTAGTATAAAGGAATAAGTTTCTTTGAGAGATGTATGGGTGTGTACCATGTTTATCCAGGTTGATAGAAATGCACTTTCTCTGTACTAAACACCAAAGAATAGTATAGCCTCCTGTTGTGGATTCTGTATGTAATTCTGCTCTCTTACATAAAGTAACTGGTATGATGTACAAATGTAATAAAGCCATGGTGAGTGGAATGCGTGGTGTGAGTTATTTTTGGACACACAGGTCTAATGGAAAGTACTGGAACATTCATGGACTCTCTGTAGCAAATGTCTCTCCTCCTCCAAATCAGGCTCACACAAACTGGAAATAGTTGTTTAATTGCTATGTAAATTAATGTAATTAATGATAAAATTAAATTTGATACAGTATGTTTTAAATTTGAAACATTTACATGGCTTGTGTTTTTGCAGTGTAAGTAGACTAACTAGCAAAAATCAAAGTTCAAAGTAAATTTCTTACCAAAGTATATATATGTCACCATATAGAACCCTGAGATTTATTTGTGGGCACACCCAGTAAATGCTTAATAGAATAATAACTACAATAGAATTAATGAAAGGCCACGCTGACTGAGTGTTCAACCAGTGCACAAAAGACAACAAATTGTGCAAATTCAAAAAGAAAGAAATATTAATAATAAATAAATAAGCAATAAATATAAAGAAATTGAGATAAAGAGTCCTTGAAAATGAGTCCATTGGTTGTGGGAACATTTCAGTGCTTGGGTGAGTGAATTTGAGTAAAGTTATCCCCTTTGGTTCAAGAGCCAAATGGTTGAGGGGTAATAACTGTTCCTGAACCTGGTGGTGCGAGTCCTGAGGCTCCTGTACCTTCTTCCTGATGGCAGCAGTGAGAAAAGAGCATGACCTGGGTGGTGGGCGTCCCTGATGCCTTATGCCTTAAATACATAAAAAGTCATGACATAAAATGCGAGAGATTATAATAAACATTTCTTGGCTTTTAGGACGAAGAGAAATTTTTCTGATTTTCAATAAATAAAATGAGATATAGAAAATAAAATAACTGAGAAAGTTTTAGTTCATAAAATTATCACTGTCCCATAATTAATCTGGGGATTCCAATCCTTTTTGAATATAATCATTTTAAGTGGATCTTGTATACTGCTAGCTAGAAATTAGTCAGTGACCGGAAAAATGCTTCTCTGTCTGAAGGGATTGACTCAGTGTCTCCTTTCATCCTTGGCAAAGAGCAGCAATGATAAAGGGCAGTTAGCATGTCATGAACAGCTCTTCGAATGTTGAAGGGCCTAGACAGCGTGGATGTGGGGAGGATGTTTCCTTCGGTGGCAGAGTCTAAGACTAGAGGGGACAGCCTCGAAATAGAGCGATGTCCATTTTGAACAGAGATGAGGAGGAATTTCTTTACCCAGAGGGTGAGGAATCTGTGGAATTTGTTGCTATAGGCGGCTGTGGAGGCCAGGTCATTGGGTGCATTTAAGGTGGAGGTTCTTGATTAGTCAGGGCATGAAAGGTTACAAGGAGAAGGCAGGAGAATGAGGTTAAAAAGGAAATGGATCAGCAATGATGAAATGGGCTGAATAGCCTAATTCTGCTCCTGTGTCTTATGGTCTTATAGAGCTGGGGAATGAAACAAGGTCAAAGAAAGTATGAGGGTCTCATTCACCTTAAGCAGGGAGTCTTAATAGCTTGTTGTTCATTTTTAATATCAACCAGTTATGCAGCTGAGTGGCTGCACTGTGGGTATTCTTACCTCAGTAACAGTGTCGGGCGCAACACACAGAATGCTGGGAGAACTCAGCAGTCAGGCAGCTTCTATGGAGGGAAATGACAGTTTAATTTTCTGGTTAAGATCCTTAATCTGACTGTAAGAAAGAGGAGAGTTAGCCAGTTTAAGGAGGTGGAGGGGAGGATTTGAGCAATATTGGGTGGCACAGGAGCTTAGTGGTCAGCACAATGCTTTACTATCCCACCGCCCAGGGTTCAATTCCCGCTGCTGCCTGTAAGGAGTTTGTACGTTCTCCCCGTGACCACGTGGGTTTCCTCCGGGTGCTCCAGTTTCCTCCCACAGTCCAAAGGCGTACTGGTTGGTAGGTTAAATGGTCACTGTAAGTTGTCCCGTGATGAGGCTAGAATTAAATAGGGGGTTACTGGGCGGCGTGGTTCAAAGGACTGGAAGGGCCTGTTCCAATCTGTATTTCAACAAATAAAATAAAACATTTGGCAGATGAGGTGGATCCAGGTGAGGAGGGTGGTAGGCAGATGATGGAGGGGAGAGTGGGAATGATATCAGAAGTTGGGAAGTGAGAGGTGGAAATGCCAAAGGGCTGGAGATGATGGAGACTGATAGAAGAGGAAGGAGCATCAACAAGGAGAGGGAGAACCATTGGGACAAGTGTGTGAGTGATGGGCAGATGGAGATAGTGGGAGGGGTGGAAAGAGATAGGGTGATGGGACCGGTGGATCAGGTGGAGAGAGAGAAAAAAGGGGCAGAGCAGAAATGATTGCCAGAAGTTTGAGAATTCACTGTTTCTGCCAACAAGTTGGAGACTGCCCAGCCAAAATATGAGGTGATGTTTCTCAGACAAATGGCTGTCAGAGGTTACAACTGGGCTGAGAAGTGGCAGATGCAGTTCAACCCAGATAAGTGTGAGGTGGTTCATTTTGGTAGGTCAAATATGATGGCAGAATATAGTATTAACGGTAAGACTCTTGGCAGTGTGGAGGATCAGAGGGATCTTGGGGTCCGAGTCCATAGGACACTCAAAGCTGCTACACAGGTTGACTCTGTGGTTAACAAGGCAAACAGTGCATTGGCCTTCATCAACCATGGGATCCAGTTTAAGAGACCAGAGGTAATGTTGCAGCAAAGTAGGACTCTGGTCACACCCCATTTGGAGTACTGTGCTCAATTCTGGTCGTCTCACTACAGGAAGGACGTGGAAACCATAGAAAGGGTGCAGAGGAGATTTACAAGGATGTTGCCTGGATTGGGGGGCATGCCTTATGAGAATAGGTTGAATGAACTTGGCCTTTTCTCCTTGGAGCAAGGGAGGATGAGAGGTGACCTGATAGAGGTGTATAAGATAATGAGAGGCATTGATCGTGTGGATAGTCAGGGTTTTTTCCCAGGGCTTAAATGACTAGCACAAGAGGGCGCAGTTTTAAGGTGCTTGGAAGAAGGTACAGAGGAGACGTCAGGGCTAAAGTTTTTATGCAGAGAGTGGTGAGTGTGTGGAATGGGATGCTGGCAATTGTGGTGGAGGTGGAAACAATAGGGTCTTTTAAAAGACTCCTGGATAGGTGCATGGAGCTTAGAAAAATAGAGGGTTATGGATAAGCCTAGGTAGTTCCAAGGTAAGGACATGTTTTCGGCACAGCTTTGTGGGCTGAAGGGCCTGTATTGTGCTGTAGGTTTTTTATGTTCCACTTATTTCTGAATTGAGTGAGAAATTGAGGTGAGGACAGGCTGCTCCAATCTGAAATAATGAATGAGGAGGACTTGAGTCAAAGCCATCAAAACATTGTCTGCAGAATTGGTTAATAACAATTGTGTCAGTCTCCCCAAGGATAGAAAATCAACAAAAAAAGGCTGCAGGTACTGGAAATCTGAAATAAAAACAGGAGATGCTAGGAACTCTTAGCAGGCCAGGCAGCATCTATGGGAATGGAAACAGATAATGCTTTTGGTTCAGGACCCCTCATCACTACTGGAAAAGAGAGAATAAAGCAAGTTGGTTTATGGCATCAGAGAAGTTAGGGAAGAGGGATAGGTGACACCCAGGCAACATTATTGATGGAGTAAAACTATCATTTAGGAATTCAGGAGCAGTTACAGTCAGATTAAGTTCCTTTGTCCATGTAAATGTTGGTAACGGTAAAGCTCAGCAGGCTAGACTAAACAAAATGAAAGAAGAGAACGGAAAAATTTCACTGACATTCAAATGAGCCAAAATGATGACGATGGACTGGAGCGACCAGTTCTGATCCAAAGAGAATGAATGAATGTTTTATCTGAGGTCAGAGATTCCTGCTGCTTGCAACATAGCCAGATAGAAAATGAGGAGGTTTTTCTTAAGCTTGCTTTGGGTCTTCTTGAGACCACGTAA
This sequence comes from Mobula birostris, assembly GCF_030028105.1. Lineage (NCBI taxonomy): Eukaryota > Metazoa > Chordata > Chondrichthyes > Myliobatiformes > Myliobatidae > Mobula > Mobula birostris. The sequence continues at coordinate 55,959,881 of NC_092390.1, read as the reverse complement.
GAGACAAAGAAAGGTCAGAGTGGGAGTGGAATGAGGAATTAAAGTGACAGCTAACAGAAGCTAAGGGTCGCTCTTTAGAACTGAGTGCAGGCCATAGAGTCACAGAGATATGCAGTATAGAAACAATGCCTTTGTCAGCTCATCCTTACCAAGCAAGTTGCTTAACTAACCTAGTTTTATTTCCCGTGTTTGGCCCATATCTTTATTAATCTTTCCTATCCATATACTTACCCAAATTACGTTTAAAATTTGAACCTAAAATTTGAAACAGTACAGCATTCTACAGGCTCGTCAGCCCACAATGTTGTGCCAACCTTTTAACCTGCGCTAAGATCAATCTATTCCTTCCCTCCTAAAAGGCTATCAACCATGTGCCTCTCTAAGAGTTTTTTAAATGTCCCTAATGCAGGGGTTCCCAACATTTTTTATGCCATGGAGCCTTACCATTAACTGTGGGGTCCATGGATCCCAAGTTGGAACCCTGCCCAGTATACTGTATCTAATTCTACCACCACATCTGGCAGCCTGTTTCACGCCCCCTCCACTCTCTGTGTAAAAAGCTTACCAGTGACATCCCTACTTTACTTCCCTCCAATTACCTTAAATAATGCCCCCTCATATTAGTCATTTCCACCCTGGGAAAAAGTCTCTGGCTATCAACTCAATCTAAACCTCTTACCGTATATTGCCATTATACCCACCTCTACTATCTCCTCTGGCAGCTCATACCATCTACTCTCCACTCTTGATATGAAAAAGATTATGAGGTTGTGGGTCTTCCACAAAGTGATCACCCAGTGAACTTCTGAGTGCTTCCAGTGTTTCCTTCGGAGAATTCCAGCTCCATAGTCTGTCCACAGAGAGGGAGTAGAGAGGTGAAAGTCAGAGGTGAAGGAGGTGCAAGATGGGCAGGGGATCCAACTCCATTTGTTTCTTACGAGATTGGTAATATTACAAGTGATCCTGGACCATCCCTTGAACTCTTACCCAAAATAATCTTGGCTCAGTGGTGGCTCCCTTGCCTCTGATTTATAAGGTTGTGGATTCAAATTCCACTTCAGAGTCTCATGCACAAAATTAGAGAAACACATCAGCGCAGCACTGAGGGAATGGCTTTGACATTCAGATGAGACAAAGCAATAAACGGACGTCCCTTCTGTTCACTGGGAAAGACACAAAGGATCCCATGGAATTACTTCAGAGCAGGGTTCTCCCTGATGTCTTCATCAGTATAAACACAATACTGAGGAGGAACTCAGCGTGTCCAAGCAGCATCATCAAAGCTCAAAGTTCAACGAGAGCGTCCTCTGAGTTTCATTTTCTTGCAGGATTTACAGGAAAATAAAGAAATAGAATAGAATCAATGAAAAACACGACATAGCAAAGACTGATAATCATCCAATGTTGAAAAGACAACAAATTGTGCAACTAATAAATTTTTTAAAGTAAATAAATAATACTGAGAGCATGAGTTGTACAGTCCATGAAAGCCAGTTAATCATAGATGTTGCCTGGCTCACTGAGTTCCTCCAGTGTTTTGTGTGTCGTTTAACATTGCTAGCATGTGCAAAATTTCTTGTGTTTAATATCTGGTCATCAACAGATTGTTACTAATGAACCTTGCTGAGTGACACTTGCCTGCTGTTCTCCAACTTTACAACAACTAGAATTCAAATGACTCATTCACCGTAAAAAGCTTTGAGATGCCATTTGTCTGTGAAGAGTGCTATATAAATGCAGAACAATGCTCATTGACACTGGCCTGTGGTGCAATTATTTTTTTCAGCCTCTTTATTTCAAGAACAATGCAAAGTCTTAGGCACATCTATATAGCTAGGATGCCTAACACTTTTCAAAGATTCAAAGGTTCATTTATATCAAAGTATGTATGTAGTATACAACTCTGAGATTCGGCTTCTCCAGATAGTCATGAAATAAAGAAAACCATGGAAGTTCAAAGAAAATGTCAAACTCTCCCACACAAAAAAGCACTTACAAATCACCCCAAATTGTGTGCAATAAGAGCATCAAACCTCACCCCCATGCACAAAAAAAAACAAATTGGGAGAACTGCAAGAACATCAAATCCCAAATTCTCCCTGAAGAAAAAAAACTTATAGATTGCTCCACAGTTTATATATTTTTTATAGGTATCCGTTAGTCTCATGAGACCATGGATTTGTGCCTTGGAAGGTTTCCAGGGTGCAGGCCTAAGTAAGGTTGTATGGAAGACCAGCAGTTGCCCATGCTGCAAGTCTCCCCTCTCCACGCCACCGATGTTGTCCAAGGGAAGGGCATTAGGACCCATACAGTTTGGCATCAGTGTTGTCGCAGAGCAATGTGCGATTAAGTGCCTTGCTCAAGGACACAACATGCTGCCTCAGCCAAGGCTCGAACTAGCGACCTTCAAATCACTAGACGAACGCCTTAACCACTTGGCCACGTGCCAACACACTCCACAGTATTGTAGTAATTTTATGTATTGAACTGTACTGCTGCCACCAAAATAATCAAATTTCATGACATATGTGAGAGATATGTGTTGGCGCATGACCTTCCCTTGGACAATATCGGTGGCGTGGAGAGGGGAGACTTGCAGCATAGGCAACTGCCGGTCTTCCATACAACCTTGCCCAGGCCTGCACCCTGGAAACCTTCCAAGGTGCAAATCCATGGTCTCATGAGACTAATGGATGCCTATAAATATGTGAGTGATGACAAACCTGATTCTGATCTGGGTCTCTATTGTGGACTGAGAGTGGGAAGGGGGCAAGGAGAGGGGAATCATGGTTGGGAAAAGGGGAAGGGAGAGGGGAGGGAGTGAGAAGCACCAGAGAGACATTCTGTAATGATCAATAAACCAATTGTTTGGTGTCTCAGGGCTGGGTGTGTCTGCATCCATGACACCCCACCCCTGGCACTTTATCTATGCCACCCATCCCACACCCCTCCCGCAGCACTCTGCCCTCACCATTCCCAACATCCTTTGCTCCTGCCGGATTTATAAACTCGCTCTCCGCTCCACATTGACAAATAAAACACTGTGAAAAGGTCTTAGGCACCTTAGTGTGTGTGTGTGTGTGTGTGTGTGTGTGTGTGTGTCTAAATACTGTAGGTAGCCATACAAATATGAAATATACAATTCCAATGTTTGTGGCCTGAGCAGGATGTTTTAGAAACATATCACAAAAAGCAGCAGCTAATTGCTGGCACTCTTTGAGAATAGGTCTATTCATTATTCACAAATGCAATACAGTTTTTACTTCAGTGAACTTTTGTTTGTATGTTTCTTATGTATCTTATGTTTCTTATTCTTTGATGGGCTGTGGGTGTAATTGCACTTAATGGCCCCTGGAACCGAATGAGTTGCTCACACATTTCAGAGAGTAGTCCAGAGACAAACATCATTACTGCCACCAACTTTTTGATCCCAGATCTTTAATTAATTACTTGAATTGAAATTCCCCAGCTGCTCTGGCTGGAGTTAAACTCATATTTTCAAATCAAATCAAGGAAACTGGTGCAGTAATGTAGCCCCTGATTGCTCACCATACTCCTGAATGAAATTCAGAATTGCTTCTGTAAAACTCTCCTCTCTTGCCAGATTCCTACCCTCTCCGGTCCATGACCTTTCCCACCCACCTGGCTTCACCTATCACCTTCCAGCTAGCCTCCTTCCGCACACAGTTTTATTCTGGCATCTTCCCCTTTCCTTTCCAGTCCTGAAGAAGGGTCTCGGATGATCATAATATAATTGAATCCATACTGCAATTTGAGAGGGAGAAGCACAAGTCACTTGTATCAGTATCGCAGTGGAATAAAGAGAATTACAGAGGCATGAGAGAGGAGCTTGTCCAGGTGGATTGGAGGAGGATACTGGTGGGGATGATGACAGAGCAGAGATGATTAAAGTTTCTGGGAATAGTTCAGCATAGATATGTCCCACAGAAGAAGGAGTTCTCAAATGGCAGGGGTAGGCAACCATGACTGCCAAGGGAATTTGGGGACTGCATAAAATCCAAGGAAAGGGCATATAAAGTAGCAAAAGTGAGTGGGAATTTGGATGATTGGGAAGCTTTTAAAATCCAACAAAATGCAACTAAAAAAGCTATGAGAAGGGAAAAGATTAAATATATAGGCAAACTAGCTAATAATAAAAAGCAGGATACACTAAGTTTTTCAGTTATATAGAGAAAAAAGGTGAGAGTTGATATTATACTACTGGAAAATGATGCTGGTGAGGTAGTCATGAAATACTACCTCACCAGCATCATTTGAAACAAAGAAATGATAGGTGAACTTAATGGGTACTTTGCATCAGTCTTCACTGTTCAAGACACTAGCTATGTGCCAGAGGTCCATGAATGTCAGGGAGCGGGAGCGAGTGCCATTGTTTTTACAAAGAAAAAAGTGCTAAGCCAACTTAAAGGTCTTAAGGTGGATAAGTTACCTGGACCAGGTGGAGTCCTGAGAGAGGTTGCTGAAGAGATAATGGATGCATTGGTCATAATCTTTCAAGAATCGCTTGATTCTGGCATGGTCCTGGAGGACTAGAAGATTGCAAATGTCTCTCCACTCTTTAAGAAGGGAGGAAGGCAAAAGAAAAGAAATTATAGGCCAGTTAGCCTAACCTCAGTGGTTGGAAAAGTGTTGGAGTCTATTATTAAGGATGTGGGTTGCGGGGTATTTGGAGCCTAATGATAAAATAAGTCAAAGTCAGCATGGTTTCTGTAGAGCGAAATCTGCTTGACAAATCTGTTAGGGTTCTTTAAAGAAGTAACAAGCAGGGTGGACAAAGGAGAGGCAGTGGATGTCACTTACATAGATTTTCAGAAGGCATTTGATAAGGTGACACACATGAGGCTGCTTAACAAGATAAAATCCTATGGCGTTATAGGAAAGATTCTGGCATGGATGGAGGAATGGCTGACAGGCAGGAGGCAGCAAGTGGGAATCAAGGGACCTTTTCTGGTTGGCTGCCGGTGACTAGTTCCTCAGGGGTCAGTATTGAGGCCACTGCTTTTCACATTGTTTGTCAATGATTTGGATAATGGAATTGATGGCTTTGTGGTAAAGTTCACAGATGATACGAAGATAGGTGGAGGGGTAGGTAGTGCTGAGGAAGCAATGCGAATGCAACATGTTGGAAGAATGATCAAAAAGTGGCAGATGAAATACAGTGTTGGGAAATGTATGATAATGCATTTTATTAAAAGGTACAATAGTGCGGACTATTATCTAAATGGGGAGAAGGTTCAAACATCAGAGGTGCAGAGGTACTTAGGAGTCTCATGCAAGGCTCCCAGAAGGTTAGTTTACAGGTTGAGTCTGTGGTAAAGAAGGCAAATGCAATGTTGGCATTTATTTTAAGGAGAATAGAATATAAGAGCAAGGAGTTAATGCCAAGGCTTTATAAGACATTAGTTAGGCCACGCTTGGAGTATTGTCAACAGTTTTGGACCCTCTATCGCAGAAAGGATGTCATTGGAAAGTATCCAGAGGATCTGCGCGAGGATGATTCTGGGAATGAAAGGGTTAACATATGAGGAGTGTTTGGCAGCTTTGGTCCTGTACTTGCTGAAATTTAGAAGAATGCTGGGTTATCTCATTGAAACTTACCGAATGTTGAATGGATTAGATAGGGTGAATGTGGAGAGGATGTTTCCGATGGTGGGCTATCCAGAACTAGAGCGCACAGCCTCAGAATTGAGGGGTGACCTTTTAGAAGAGACATAAGGATGATTTTTTTTTAGCTAGAGAGCTGTGAATCTTTGCACAGACTGCAGTGGAAGCCAAGTCCGTGGGCATATTTAAGGTGGAAGTTAATAGTTTCCTGATCGGCCAGGGCATCAAAGGATATGGTGAGAAGCCAGGTACATCGGGTGGAGTGGGATCCGGGATCAGCCCTGATGGAATGGCAGAGCAGACTCCATGGACTGAGAGGCCTAATTCTGCTCCTTTCTCTTCTGGCCCAAAACATCAACTGTTTGTTCATTTCCATATTGTTCCTGACCTACTGAGTTCCTCCTGCATTTTGTGTGTGTTGTTTCTGTAAAAGATGGACCACTGTCCTTAATTATGTTCTCTTCCCAACTTTATCGATTTTATTCCTTTTTCTCAGGGAGAGAAGGCTGGATAACAGGCAAGCTTTGGCCATTTGTGTGATGGAAATTCACCTTACAGAATATACGAGATGCTAACCAGAAATTTGAGATACAGAATAAAACTTTCTCTCACAGAATTTATGTAGAAAAGAAAGTAAATAAATTAATATATTTTTTCAGCTCGTTTCTTATATTATGCATGTGCTTTGCATTATGGAAAGTCACATTACAGACTCTAGGAATGGAACCCCCCTGTGAAACAGCGGTCAACTGTACTCAGAATTAGACCAGTAATTATTATGCAGGACCTAAGACCACAAGTGCAGTATTACCTTAAGAACAGCTTGCATTGAATGAAATTAAACCTGATCCACCCATAGACAAATTGGTCCAGTCGTCCATTTAGTTGAATTTCATTATTATTTGATTAATTAACGCAACTAAATATATTTCCTTAGTAGGTTCCAGCAGAAGAAAGATTTATGATTTATGTAACACTTCATGTAGGATACAGAAGCTGAACTGTGAGCCTGCTGAGAATTTGCCAGATTTTTGGAGCATTTAACAATAAATAGTCATAATAATTACAAAATAATAAATAATGAACAAGTATGTAGTTAAAATGTTGCAAAATGCTTTTATATGCACATGCAATATCTACAGGATGTTTCACAGAATCATAGAATAGTTACATCTTGCAAGGAGGTCATTCGGCCAGTCAATTCAATACTAGTTATGGAAGAGCACTCCAGCTAAACCTACTCACTTGCCATCTCCCCCCAATCCAGCCAATTCTTTCCATTCTGGTGCATATCTAACTCTCTCCTGCAAGTTATAATTGATCGTGTCTCCACGCTACCCTGGCAAAGCACTCCGGATATCGCTGTGTAAAAGGTTTTTTCCCCATGTCACCTTTCGTTCTGTTGCCACAGGTCCAAAAGGATGTGTACAGTGCAGCACAAAAGTCTTTGGCATATACATATAGCTGAGGCACAGTACTGTATTTGTCAAGAGGAAGCAGAGAGCGAGTTTGTAAACCTATTGGGAGTGAAAGATGTTGGGAATGGTGAGGGTGGAGCACCAGGGGAGGGGTGTAGGACAGATGGCAGAGAAGGAATGCCAGGTCAGGGGTTGGCACGGGTACAGACACACCCAGCCCTGAGACAACAGGCAAGGTCATTTGATTCCGAACAATTGGTTTATTGATCACTACAGAATGTCTCTCTGGTGCTTCACATTCTCTCCCCCTCTCCCTTCCCCTTTTCCCAACCATGATTCCCCTCTTCCTGCCCCCTTCCCACTCTCAGTCCACAATAGAGACCCATATCAGAATCAGGTTTATCATCACTCACATGACATGAGATTTGATTTTTTTGTATGTGGCAGCACTACAGTGCAATATATAAAATTACTACAGTACTGTGCAAAAGTCTTAGGCCACCTAGTTCTCGATACGCGCCTATGACTTTTGCGCAGTTACGTAAATTAAAACCTGAGCAAACAAAAGGTCAGTCAGCTCACCTGGTAAAAGAAAGAAAGGAGCCAAATGTGACATGGTAACACAATCTTTGGATTCTGATGACTTCATCAAACAATGTGTTAATCTAATGACTTTGTTGCAAATATATTTTATCAAGTCCTTTTTAGCAATCTGATGTGTGAGGATAATTTAATGCTTTTCTTCTTTGCATACGTCTTGCCGTTCCTCTATGAGTTGATTTTTCAGACTACAACTGGGAAAAGGTGGTGTTGACATGAGGGAAAATTCAGAGGGTTGTGAGAGTATGGAACAAGCTGCCAGCACAAGTGGTGGCAACGCTTACGTGAAGTTTGAATAGGTACGTGGACGGTAGGGGCATGGAAGGCTATGGTCCCAGTTCAGGTCAATGGGGGTAGGCAGTTTAAATGGTTTCAGTGTGGACTAGATGGGCTGAAGGGCCTTTTTCTGTGCTGTACTTTTCTATGATTCTATGACACCTTAATCATAAGCGTTCCACTGTAAAACAAAACATGGTCATTCATATTTAAGAGTGGCTTACCTGTCACGGCACAGTTTGAATGGTGGTGGTTGTGAGGTAAACAGTCCTTGTTCACACACAAGATCGTACTAATGGGATTTCTGCAGCAACTGTTAAATGTCTGCTGTTACTATTTATAGAAAGATTGCTTGATGTTTGGGTAAGCAATAATATATTGCTAATTTAGTTGAGCTTAATAGAAGGAAAGAAAAACGGGCAGCGGTGGTGACACTAGATTGGAAAGTTGCTCCCTTGAGGGTAACAGCTAAAATTCACACAGCATGCCGTCATAATGGCACAAAAGCAGCTTTCAATGTCCTTTGCAACAACAAGCAGATCAGCAAAAAAATGTTACTATCTTAGACTTGCAATATAAAGCTACTTAACTTTTTTATAAATTATTTGGTTGATGCACATATGACTTGAAAGGGTTCTCTTCAACCTCCCGAAGGCTGACTGAGTCTACAGCCCTGACACTGTTTCTCGAACCTGCGTCATATCATTGTGGAGCAATAAGGAATATTCTGTTCAGTTGTGGCCACAAAGCAGGCCTCCAGCTAAGCCTGTTCCATTTTAAACAGCTCAGGCACGACTTGAAAAATAATTTCTTAGCTTTTGAAGCATCTAGAATTTCACTGCTTTATATCTGATTGCAAGACCAGATGACAGAAATGAGATAAAAGTTGCAGGATAGGAGCTCTGTATAACTTATGTGTAATTTATATTCTCTGTGGTGTCTGTAGCTACTTGCCTGTGATGTTGCAAGCAAGGTTTTCACGACATCCATAGCTCCCCCTTTCTTTGCACATGAGAACAATCTTGACTCGACTTGACTTGCTGAATTTAAGGCCCTTAATCAGCTAATGTTTGGCTCAATTCATAATCATTCCCTTCTAACATAAGGCTCTTGAACCAGAGGGCATATTTCACTCACCCCAACACTGATTCCACAACCTATGGATTCAATCTTAAGGACTCTACAATTCGTGCTCTCGATATTTATTTATTTATTTTAAACATTTGCATAGATTGTTGTCTTTTGCACGTTGTCAATCTTTGTCATGTGCACTTTTTCCTTGATTCTATTCTGTTTCTTTGTATCTGTTGTGAATGCCTGCAAGAAAATGAATCTCAGGGTGATACATGATGACAGATATGTACCTTGCCATGGTTGGCAGCTCATCTAGGAGAAGGAAAACTCAGATCCCAAACCTCTGCTGCCTTGCGGCTAAACCCACTCACGACGAAGGCTTTAGGAGTAAATCTTGAGGAAAAGAATCAGAGCTGGAGTCTGTAAGGCAGTCCTACATTGAGTTCAATGGTGACTGGCAACTCCTGCAATACTGCTGGTACCAAACAGTTTCGGTCTCTGCCGTTCCTTTGGGTTCATCAGATGCGTGGAGAGGGGGTGCTTGCAGATAGGCAACAGCTTGTTCTCCATATCGTACTGCCCAGGCGTGCGTACTTTGGCGGCCAGGACACAAAATCCTTGGTCGACCCTTACTGATGGAGGCCTCGCACATACAGTATGTACTTTCATAACAAACTTGCTTTGAACTTTGAACAATTCCCACATCCCCTTTCTCACACAGTTCCAGATGGATGACAGTACAGTCACAGAAATACTATATACCATACTTTGTCATGTGAACTCTGTTGCCATTTTTACATTATTGCAGGCTTGGAGAAATGGACTGCCAACACTGTGGGTGATTCAAGGCAGAATAGTGCAATGTGCTGTTCTCACCAGCGTTTGTATGTGTCAGCACAGCTGCACACACAACAGATTTGCGGAGACTGAGCACCAGAAGATAATTCTAAGTGACTTGCAGTGCTGCGCTCAAGTCCAATCCTACGTCCCCATTGTGAGAGGTAGAAATAGATAAGGCCGGCCAACATAGCTCTGGTGAAGCTGTATAGGCCAATCCCCTGTACGGTGGATGCAATGGATCACAGACACATTGATGAACTCCAACCAGACCATCAACTTTGGACAATGGAGACAGGACGTCATCAATGGCCTAAGGTAGACATCCTACCCTGCAAAAACTCATTTCAGGGAGGTAGCATCCCCCCCACCCCCACCCGGTCCAACTCCCAGGGTGCATGTAAAGCAACACACATCAAAGTTGCTGGTGAACGCAGCAGGCCAGGCAGCATCTCTAGGAAGAGGTACAGTCGACGTTTCGGGCCAAGACCCTTCGACAGGACTAACTGAAAGAAGAGCTAGTAAGAGATTTGAAAGTGGGAGGGGAAGGGGGAGATCCGAAATAATGGGAGAAGACAGGAGGGGGAGGGATGGAGCCAAGAGCTGGACAGTTGATTGGCAAAAGGGATATGAGAGGATTATGGGACAGGAGGCCTAGGGAGAAAGAAAAGGGGGAGGTGGGGGAAGCCCAGAGGATGGGCAAGGGGTATAGTGAGAAGGACAGAGGGAGAAAAAGAACGTGTGTATATAAATAAATAACGGATGGGGTATAAGGGGGAGGTGGGGAGATTGTTTCACTGAAGCGAGACCCGATGCAGACTGGGAGATTGTTTCGCTGAACACCTACGCTCTGTCCGCCAGAGAAAGCAGGATCTCCCAGTGGCCACACATTTTAATTCCACGTCCCATTCCCATTCTGATATGTCTATCTACGGCTTCCTCTACTGTAAAGATGAAGCCACACTCAGGTTGGAGGAACAACACCTTATATTCCGTCTGGGTAGCCTCCAACCTGATGGCATGAACATTGACTTCTCAAACTTCACCTAATGCCCCACCTCCCCCTCGTACCCCATCCGTTATTTATTTATATACACACATTCTTTCTCTCTCTCTCCTTTTTCTCCCTCTGTCCCTCTGACTATACCCCTTGCCCATCCTCTGGGTTCCCCCCCCTTTCTTTCTCCTTAGGCCTCCTGTCCCATGATCCTCTCGTATCCCCTTTGCCAATCACCTGTTCAGCTCTTGGCTCCATCCCTCCCTCTCCTGTCTTCTCCTGTCATTTCGGATTCTCCCCCTCCCTCTCCCACTTTCAAATCTCTTACTAGCTTTTCTTTCAGTTAGTCCTGACGAAGGGTCTCTGCCTGAAACGTCGACTGTACCTCTTCCTAGAGATGCTGCTTGACCTGCTGCGTTTACCAGCAACTTTTATGTGTATTGCTTGAAATACCAGCATCTGCAGATTTCCTCGAGGGTGCATGTAATACTTTCTTTAGTGATTTTGTCTAATCTGTAAACCAAGTTGGGTATATGCAGAAAATGTGACATTAAAATATGTACTTATATAAAATTATCATGCTTCTTCTATTACAACTTTAAGCAAGTCTACAGGGAGTTTGGTCTCATCACGTAGGAGATCAACAGAGTAGCTCCTTAGCAGCTAGCCAGCTAGTTTAAATAACGTTAGCTACACTAATGAACGAATGACACCTGTTAAACTCACCTCAACATGTCTTTTACATTTTAACCCACCATGGGCAATAGAAAAGTCACTGTTGTAAACAGTGCAGCGAGCAACACTGTCATTATTTTTGAGGTCGACTGTAAAGCCCGCCCACAGAGAAAACTGATAGGTCTACTTAGCACGAACAGAGACCAATCAGGATGCTCGTTCTCCCTTTCCCTCTCAAAAACATCGATTTCCGGGATATTGTATATAATTTCTGGGCATCAGGGAGCCACTATCAATATGCGGGAGACTCCCGGAACCTCTGGGAGAGGTGGGATGTCTGCTAAGGGACTGAAGGGCCCGAGAAGAAGAAGAGGACTTGCAGTGCATGGATGAAGGGAAATGAATGATAATGACAAAGAGATATCAGGAAGCAGATAATCATTGCAGAACAGTAAACAGCGCAGAGCAGTGCAGTGGGAAGTCATACAGACGATGCTATTTTTTTGAATTGAATTGAATTGAATTTATTAAAATCTTGCATCCGTCCCACAATGTGTGAGATTAAAAATCTTTGCATTATGACTCCGTCGCAATGTACAGGCATGTGAATTTAGAAGCCTAATGGCTTGTAGAAAGAAGCTGTCCCATAGCCTGTTGGTCCTGGCTTTAATGCTGTGGTATCGTTTGCCAGACGGAAGCAGCTGAAACAGTTTATGGTTGGGGTGACTGGTGTCCCCAATGATCTTCCAGGACTTCTTTCTGCACCTGCTGCTATAAATGTCTTCAGTGGAGGGAAGTTCACATCCACAGATGCGCTGGGCCGTCCGTACCACTCTCTGCAATGCCCAGTGACCAAGGTTTGCGCAATTTCTGTACCAGGCATTGATACAGCCAGTCAGGATGCTCTCAATGGTGCCCCTGTTGAAGGTCTTGAGGATTTGGAGGCTCATGCAGAACTTCTTCAGTCGCCTGAGGTGGAAGAGGTGCTGTTGTGCTTTTTTTGCCACAAAGCCAGTGTGTACAGTCCAGGTGAGATCATTGGTGATGTCTATACTGAGGAACCTGAAACCACTAACCATCTCAGCTGCAGTCCCATTGATGTCGATCGGGCCGAGCCTGTCTCTGCTCCTCTTGTAATCCACAATCAGCTCTTTTGTTTTTTGGACATTGCTATCTTGGCACCACTGTGTCAGGGTATCAACCTCTCCTCTGAAAAGAGGAAAAGAAGATGGAACACCCAGCTATGATATCCAATGCACCTCATCTCATTCAAGCAGACAAGAGTTGCAATGGTTGGTACCACAAACGATCCAAGTTCTCACTTAGAAGGAGGTGAAGACAGAGAGCTGACATTGATGGCCATTTATGGAGCTGAGTGGTGACAGGTAGCCCATCTTTAACGGAGGCTTTCGGCTGATCTCGCTTGCTTTGCCATTGTGAAGCAGGGATGCTGAAACAACGTGATAAAGTTAGCCATCTGTGTGTGGCCTCGGTACAGTGATCTTTCTGGTTTGCTTACGCCAAGAAGAGCTGCATTGTATGGCTCAGCCACGGTTGCATAACAGCTAGCGCGACACTGTTACAGCTCAGGGCATTCTGGAGTTTGGAGAACAATTCCATCGCTGTCTATAAGGAGCTTGCATGCTCTCCCCTTGAACTACCTGTGTTTCCTCCAGATGCTCTGGTTTCCTCCTACAGCGTATAGGTGTACCGGTTAGTAGGTTAATTGGTCTTTGTAAATTGTCCTCTGGTTAGGCTAGGGTTAAATCAGTGGTGTGGCTCATTGGGCCTAATTCTGTGCTGTATCTCTAAATAAATAAATGGCTCAGAGCCCATGGAAACTTACTGTGGAAAACCTTGTGAAGTATTTCAAGACATTTTAGCTACATAAAGTTCAAAGTAAATTTGTTATCAAAGTACATGGATATCACCACATTCAACCCTGAGATTTATTTTCTTGTGGGCATACTCAACAAATCAAAAAAATAATAGCTATAAAAGAATCAATGAAAGACCACCCAGCCAGGACTTTCAACCAGAGAGCAAAAGACAACAAACTCTGCAAATACAAAAGAAGAAACAATAATAATAAATAAATAAGCAATGAATATCAAGAACACGAGATGAAGTCAATGAAAGTGAGTTCGTAGGTTGTGGGAACATTTCAATGATGCGGCAGGTAAAGTTGAGTGGAACTATCCCCACTAGTTTAGGAGCCTGATGTTTAAGGGGTAATATCTGTTCTTGAACCTGGTGGTGTGAATCCTGAGGCTCTAGTACCTTCTTCCTGTTGGCAGCTGTGAGACAAGAGCATGTTCTGGGTTGTGTGGTTATTAAAGGATGTTATGCAAATATAAATTATCATTATATCATTGATATAATGATAACATATTTGCCAACATATATCAACCTTCTTTGGAAGCATATAACACAGAACTGTTTTCCCTCAGGGTTGGTTGAAGCAAGTTTGCAGTGAAGTAACATGAGATAAAATTTCCCTTTCTTAAGTCTCTCCAGCAAAGTTTACTACAAAAATAATCAATTATAACAAGCAAAATATAAACTCAAAATGAAGAGTTAAAGTGACAATTTTCAAAAATATCTACTAGGTCTTTATTATCCTCATTAATTTCTTGGGGCTTGAAGTTCCATATGGCTCCCTGGTGGTGAAATGTGGTCCACAATAGAGGAATAGTCATTGGGTGTTTATTAAAGAATTAGGAGCAGGATAAGGTCATATGGCTCCTCAGGTCTGGTCAACAAGAACTTGGCAGATCTGATTGTTGACCTCAAACTCCTCAACTTTGAATCCCTTATGTTTCACAAATTTGTCTTAGCCTTAATCACTCTGAGGTACAGAATTCCAAAGATTCACAATCACCTGAGAGAAGGAATTCCTTCTCACCTTAGTCTTAAGTCAAAGTCCAAGTCCTCACATTGTGCACACTCCATGTTTTCAATGCTCCCATGAGAGAATTGCCTTCTCAGCATCTACCCTTTTGACTTGTTCAATGTAGTCCTCTTGACTTCAATGCTATCATTATCCATTTAGGAGGATGGTGTACCAGGGTGTACAGCCATGTCGAGCACCTTTCCGCTACATCTTATAACAAATGATTAGCTCAGAATGGGTCAATCATAAGTGCATTTATTTTACTTGCTGCAAGGGAAGACTAGCACCGCACAAGAGCCGATGATAGCTTTGAAAACACAGGCAGCATAGTCACTCCTTTATACACTAATGTTATCTACCCACGCCAGTTCAGGGACAGGGTGCATTCTGTTAGTCTGTTTAACTGGTGTACTTGGCATTCTCCCAGTAACCAAATCTGCTTGTCTTTTTGCAGTTTGTCATATACTCAAGGTCCATTGGCATAACGTTGCACGAACACTATTAGGAAAGCACTCTGGTGTAATGCAGGTTCCATTTTGTTATAGACAAACATTCTATTTTGTTACTATGAGTAAAGTACATTTCCAAAGTCATAATTGTAATTTGCCTAAATTACTGTACGACTCAATAAAAAGAGTGCATGACTGTAATCTGGACTTGTAGATAATTCCTCTGTTAATGATTGTCATTCTGCCAGAATTCTGGGTTCATAGAAAATACATCTGTGCATTTCTTCAACAGTTTACTGAATTCCTGTGTATTAGAGATATTCTGCGTGCCTGTTGTTGGGAATGAAATGGTTTGTCTGCCTACACACCACTTTCTCTGCACTGTAGCAATATATTCTGCAAGCTGTTGTCCTTTTTACTGCCTCAATGCATGGAATGATCTGTCTCAGTGGTACACAAACAGCATTTCCCTGTTTTTTAGTGTATTTGATAATAACAACATACATAGTCTTGTGAGTCCATTTGTCACCATAGACGTGCACTGTATAGGTGTATTGAATATTCAAGACTACTACTTAAACTTGGGATTTTTTCATAGGTAGAGTAATTGAAATCTTGCAACATCTAGCATTTGGTACCATAGTGTAGCAATCACTTTACAGCGCCTGTGATTACCATTCGGGGTTTGATACCCACCACCGTTTGTAAGGAGTCTGTACATTCTTCCTACAACCCTGTGGGTTTCCTCCAGGTGCTCTGGTTTCCTCCCACATTCCAAAGATGTACAGTTAGGGTTATGGTAAGTGAGTTATAGGCATGCTCTGATGGTGCTGGGAGTTCAAAGGTTCATTTATCAACAAAGTATGTATCCATATGCAACTCTGAAATTCATCTTCTCCAGATGTCCATGAAACAAAGAAAGAACCTAAGGGTCGTTCAGAGAGAATCATAAAACCCACCCCCCCAACAAAAAAAGAAGGGCATTCCGATCATCAACTCTCAAGACCCCCTCCCTTCACACAAAACAGAACAACCGACCCCCAAAATCAACCCCTCCCCCGCACAATCAAAACTAACAGAACACAAAAGAACATCAACCTCCAAACACACTCCCCTCGCATGACAAAACGGAAAAAGAATGGGCGATAAAAAACATGGAATATAAAAGCTGTAAGTCTGGGTAAGACTCTAAACTGCAACCGGTGATGAGGCTCTGATTGGGGACTTTCAGAGCTCTGGGGAAAGTGGAGTTACCCCTTAGTCATTCATTGCTTCCAGGGCCGCTCTGACCCAGAACACTAGCACCTGCAAGGATTCCTGCTCAGGATACGAGCGAAGGCCAACGGCGGATCTGGCAGGTTCAGTAACTGAACTTATGATGGAGAAGGTGGATGAGCTAGGACCTCAAATGTCAACAGTTATAGTACAGGCGGATGAACATTTGGGAGGAGAAATGGCGATTTCTTTAGTTCGCCCAACAGAAGGCAATAGCAAACCACCGCTGTTAGATACTAGGTTTCCTAGAATCCATTTGCTAAGAAAACCATGATCAAACTCACAAAATGTATCACACAACAACAGTGTCAAGAGGATCTTCAAGACAATTCTGCAGATGCTTTGCTCGGTAGGGTTGATTCTGGGCAGCAGGGGATCCCTAACTATCATCAAGCTACTGCTCATAAAATTCAAGTAACAGAAAAGAAAATTATTGCCACTTGGAATGTAAGAACTCTATATCAAGCAGGAAGATTGGACAATGTGATAAATGAAATAGAAAGACTGAAGATTAACATCATGGGAATTAGCGAAGTTCGTTAGATAGGTGCTGGAACATGTCAGAATAGAAATAAAACACTAATTTATTCTTGTGGAACATCCTATACTAATGGAGTAGGAATTCTTATGGATGAAAACATGGCAAAAAGTGTTTTAGGACATTGGGCAATATCAGAAAGAGTGCTCCTTGTTAGATTCAGAGGACAACCATTTTATTTAGCAATTATACAGGTATATGTACCAACAGCAGATGGAACATATGAGGATATAGATAAATTCTATGAAGAGCTTGAACAAGCAAAGAATGGATGCAAATCTCAAGATATTGTTATTGTCATGGGAGATCTAAATGCTAAAGTAGGACAAGATGCTGATGGAAATACCATAGGAAAATTTGGACTAGGGGAAAGAAATGAAAGAGGCAAGAAATGGGTAGAATGGTGCAAGATGAATAATCAGGTCATTTTGAATACCTACTTTAAAAACCAATTGAGACGCTTAAGGACCTGGAAAAGTCCGGGTGACAACACCCGAAATCAAATTGACTTTATTACTATAAACCAAAGATTTAGAAACTCAGTGACTCAATGCAAAACATATCCAGGTGCAGACTGTAATAGTGACCATAACCCAGTAATATGTCATGTAAAAGTAAATCTTAAAAAACTAAAGAAGCAAAAACCTGAAAATCCCTTGACTACTGGCAATTAATTAAAGAAGAAAACTTAAGACAAAAATTTACAATTGAAGTAAGGAATAGATTTCAAAGTCTAGAAATAGAATCTGTTGAAGATGATAGCAATCATGTAGAAATGAAGTTTAACTCTCTAAAGGATGCCTTGGTAGAATCAGCCAAGTCAGTGATTCCTAAAAAAGAAAAAAACACATAAATGGATGACAGATGAAATCAAAAATCTAATGGAAGAAAGGAGACAGAAGAAAGCAAATCCTATAGAATATAAGTTCTTAGATAAAATGTTAAAAGCTTATGTCAAAAAGCCAAAGAAGAACGGTTAAACCAGGAATGTGAGCAATTAGAAAGAATCCCTATTACTGATCCAAAAAGGTTACATCAACAAATCAAGAATATCACTGGTAAAAAGCTCCTCTGTTCTTCAGGTGGATGTTTGAAAGCAAAGGACGGTACCATTATCATGGAAAAAGATGAGATTATGAACAGATGGACTGAGTATATTCAAGAATTGTTTGAAGACGATCGAGCGAAAAACCAGAAATTAAGAAGAACATTGAAGGTCCAAGTATTTTTAAATCTGACGTTTGTAATGTAATAAATAAGATGAAGAAAGGAAAAGCAGCGGGTCCTGATGAATTAGTAATAGAACAAATTATCGCCCTTGAAGATTATGGAATTGAAAAAACTGACTTAATCAATGACATTTATGAGACTGGAATAATTACCAGAAGAGATGAAAAAATCAGTATTTATCACTCTTCCTAAGAAACCTGGAGCAATAGAATGTGAATTACATAGGACCATAAGTTTAATGAGTCATATCAGTAAGATACGTCTAAGAATTTTGATGACAAGAGCTAAAAATAAGATACAAGCTGAAATAGGTAAAGGACAATGTGGTTTTGTGAAAGACAAAGGCACAAGAAACGCAATATTGATGTTAAGGATACTATTAGAACGAGCTATTCAAGTGCAGAAAGATTTATTTGTTTGTTTTATCGACTACACAAAAGCATTTGATAAAGTGAAACACAGTAAGTTATTCGAAATATTACACCCTGGGTGAGGGGGCAACACTTTATATTCTGTCCAGGTAGCTTCCGACCTAATGGCATGAATATCAATTTCTCCTTCTGGTTAAAAAATTCCCTCCC
Organism: Mobula birostris; assembly: GCF_030028105.1. Taxonomy (NCBI): domain Eukaryota; kingdom Metazoa; phylum Chordata; class Chondrichthyes; order Myliobatiformes; family Myliobatidae; genus Mobula; species Mobula birostris. Next base: position 55,941,413 of record NC_092390.1, on the reverse strand, counting down.
CCTCCCCTCTTCTTCCAATCCCCACCCCAGCCTCTTAAGTCTTCTCACCTGCTTAGCACCTCCTCCTTCCCTTTCTCCTATTGTCCATTCATCTCCTATCAGATTCCTTCCTCTCCAGCCCTTTACCTTTCCCACCCACCTGGCTTCACCTTTCACCTTCTAGTTATCATCCTTCCACTCCTCTCACCCTTTTATACTGGTGTCTTCCCCCTTTTCGGTCCTGATGAAGGATCTCGTCAACTGTTTATTCAGTTCCCAGGTGTCTATCCAAAATGTCTCTCTAATGTATTTGCCTCTACCACTATACCAGGCATCACATTCCAGGCATCCACCACTCTCTGAGTAAAAAACTTACTCCTCACATCCTCCTTGAACCTACCCCCTCTCACTTTCAATGCATACCCTCTGGTATCAGACATTCCAACCCTGGGGAACAGATACTCTCTGTCCACTCTCTCTATGCCTCTCATAATTTTGTAAACCTCTATCAGATCTCCCCTCAGCCTCTGGTGCTCCAGAGAACACAATTCAAGTTTATCCAGCCTCTCGTGATAGCACATGCCCTCTAAACCAGACAGCATCCTGGTAAACCTCTTCTGCACCCTCTCCAAAGCCTCAACATCCTTCCTATAGCAGGGTGACCAGAACTACATGCATTACTCCAGATGTGGCCTAATCAGATTTACAAAATTACAACATAACCTCCTAACTTTTGAACTCAAAGCCTTAACTAATAAAAGCAAGCATTCCATAAGCCTTCTTAACCACCTTATCGACTTATGTTGCCATTTCAAGGAGCTATGAACTAGGATCCCATTGAAAGTGGTATTAATCTCAAAATCCTGCTTTGATCTCGTTTTTTTCTTCTCCCCCCATCCTCATTAACTTCCCCCAGATTCTACTACTCGCCCCCACACAAGGCTCAATTAACCATTGCGTCTGTGATGTGGAAGGAAAGCGGAGCACCCAGAGGTCCCTAGCGTGGTCAGTCAGCAGCTCATCAGACAACTCCCTCAAAATGCAGTGAATATGGCCGTGTGTGAGGATCCATGCAAAGAGGCAAGTGCAAGGGACTTGGATGCAGTCCTGGATGAGGTTCCATTGAGGATGGGACTGGTAACTTGCCTCACTTTCCAGTGTTGCATAAATCACTGAGTGGAGCTAGGTAGGGACATAAAATATATTTAAAAAAACTTTAGGCTTTGCTAATCTTCAAAGCCAAGGTTAGAGTCATTCAGTTAATTGATTGAGCTATTGAGCAACTTGGAAAACAGTGGAAACAGCAACCAATTGAAGGATTGTTTTTATATGAAGTAAGTATATAAAATCAACTTGAGTCAAGCCAGATTGGCAGAGGAATTATCAACGTCACTGCAACTGTATACAGTGGAAGTTTGTTTTGGTTGAAACAGAAGGGTCATTGTCCTGAAATGTTTTTCTCTCCACATATGCTGCCTGACCTACTGAGTATTTCAAATACTTTCTACTTTATTCCATCTTTGCAGCCTTTGTTCATATTGTCTTCATACTTCCAATCTTTTCATACTTCTCTATATTAAACTTCACCTGTCATGTGAATGTTCTTCCACTTATTTGTTCTTAGGCCTCTTAATCTGTTATGATTCTTCTGTTTATTATAGTTCCAGGTTTTGTGTGAGTTTCCCACATTGAAAGATTTCCAGGTATGCAGTACAGTATGTACACACCAGGAAATAAGAGTGGCCCCAATAGTGACCCCTGCTGGAGATTACTGCACACTTCTCTTCAGACGACAGGCATAATTCTCTTTCTATTGCTTAGCCAATTTTATCCATGTGAACATTGCCTTTTGAGTCCCACAGGAATTAATGGTGCTGAGTCATCTGTTAGGCATTATTTTAATGTTCACTTTTCCTTACGTTCTTAAGCAAATTACTTTCACCCATTATTTCAAACAAATTTGTCAAACAAAATCGACACTAAATACGTCTGCAAAATCCACTGATCTTTAACACTTATTTTTCACAATGCTATCTTGTTTAGTCCTGGAATAATTCCCTCAAACTTTCTCATTCTTCAACTGTCTTCATTTGACAAATGAAATCCTTTCCTGGCTGAGGGAATAATACTGAAATCATAGCACCACTCCCATATCCAATGTGGACTCTTAGGATCTGGCCAGAGCTTTTGTAACATCTGCCTCTACTTTGTTCAGCAACTTCGGATTCATCCCATCTAGACTGGGCAATTTCCCACTTTGACTTACAACCATCTTTAAAATATCTCCTTGTTAATACCATCATCTTCATCTTCAATTTCCAATAACTCCTCCCTCATCCATTGTCTTGACCATGAAGACAGATGAGAGTCACTCATTTGCAAGCTCAACCCTGTCCTCATCTAACTAGATTTCCCTCCTCGGTTCCTGGTGAGCAATGGCTTTCATTCAGCTTCTTCATTTCCAAAGTAATTTTTAAGTCGCTCTCTAGCTCCTTGTAGATATTACATTATAACCAATGAGGCCCAAGTAATACAAATGACTTTCCCTAATTTATCAATCGTGTTATACTTATCTGAATCAGAATCAGGTTTAATTATCATTGGTAGCAAACTTAACTTCTAAGGTACACAAAAGAAAGTTCATCTTCATCAGCCATGTCTAATGGAAGATTATTTTACATAGTTGCACATTAACACAGGGAGCAGAGCAATTATTTATTCATTTGTTTTATGAATCTGTCTGACCAGCAGGGTGTGTCAAACACCAGTCACAAAACTCAGAAACCTGAAGGTGTAAGAGATGCAAATACTGGAATCTGGAGCAAATATCAATGTGCTGAAAGATCTCAGTGAGTCAGGCAGTATCTGTGGGGGCGGGGGGGCAGAAGGAACTGTCGACATTTCGAAGCGAGACCCTGCACCAGAACTGAGAGTAGAAGAGAGGGTAGATAGCCAGCTTAAAAAGGAGGGGAGAGAGTTGAGGCGGAGGCCTGTAAGTGATAAGTGGCCAGAGGAAGGGAGAAGGATGATTGGCAGGTGGAACCAGGAAAGGTAGAGTGGAGTTGGGCAACAGATGTTGGTGTGTGACAGTCAAACATGACAGTAATCCTACATTAATCTCAGAAAACAGATGACTGGCTCACTCTCAACATGTATTTCTCAAAATGTATTGCTTTTTATGTATTATTGTTATTTCTTTACTTTTATATTTGTACAGTTTGTTGCCTTTTCACACTAGTTGAAAGCCCAAGTTGGTGTGGTCTTCAATTGATTCTATTATGGATTTATTGAGTATGCCCACAAGAAAATGAATCTCAGCATATGTACTTTGATAATAGATTTACTTTGAACTTTTTCCATTAACACTTAATAAAATGTTTGTGAAGCAACAAGTTTTATGCCTCTTTCCTGACTGCCAAAAGAATTTTGGATTAGAAACATCAGAATCAAACAAGGTTTAAGTTATGTTTTAGACTCTGGATTGGGATCCTTACCACAACATGTCCTTCTGCCCATTGACCAACTTCAAAGCCTCACCTACTGCTCTTCTGGGTCATTAATGTCAATGGTGAGCAATTGAGTTAGCTCCGTCCACTGTGAAAGAACCTATTTATTCCAGCTCTGTTTTCTATGAAACTTAACTCTCTGTAGATTACTACCCAATCCGAGTATTTTGCTTGTTCTTCTATAAATGATCTTTTTATTATCTCCTTCATTCACAAGAGCATATCTAATAATTCAAGCATTAGTTCTACTCCATCTAGTCACAGGTTTATTATTTTATTCTACTTGTCACCAATTCCTGACCCTGCTTTCACTTAATACTTATTTTCCTATAATTCTGATGACTGGTTAACGATGTGGAACATTATCGCAACCTTCTCACTTTACTAGTTTTTCTCATATTTCTTCGTGGAATGTAGGTAATGCAGGCAAGTCCAACATTTCTTAGCCACCTACTTGTCAGGCCTCCACGGGCAGGCTCCTCCCAGTCTCCACCCATCTAACAGGAGTCACCCGCCACTCGTCACCTGCAGCCTATTTAAACCCAGCTCTCATCCACAGCCCTTGATCACCCACCAAACCAGCCGGCCTCAACCAGTTGCTCCTAGCCTTCAGTTACCTAGTTGCCTTTTCATGTTAAGTTTCAAATCTCTCCTGTCTTGTGGCCTCTTGCGACTTGTTATTTTGCAGTTTATTATTAAAGTGATCATTCAATGCTAAGTTGTCTTCACTGCTCTGCGTTTGGTCGAGCCTCCTCTACATTTCAGGACGCCTCTTTAATGGACCTTGAACTTATTCATTTGTGGGATGTGGGCATCGCCACCATTTATTGCCCATCCCTAGTTGTCTTTGAGAAGATGGTGACAAGCTGCAATCCCTGAGGTGTAGGCACACCCACAGTGTTATCAGGGAGTGAATTCTATGATCTTGGCCCAGTGACAATGAAGGAACAGTGATATGTTTCCAAGTCAGGATGGTGAGCGACTTGGAGGGGGACTTCCAAGTGGTGGTGTTTCCAGGAATCTGCTGTTCTCGTCCTTCTAGATGGCAGTGGTCGTGGGTCTGGAAGGTGCTGCCTTAGGAAATTTGGTGTGTTGTTGCAGTCCATCTTGTAGCTAGTGCACACTGCTGCAGCTGTTCGCCGATGGTGGAGGGATTGGATGCTAGTGGAAGGGGTACCAATCAAGTGGGCTGCCTTGTACTGGATGGTGTCAAGCTTCTTGAGTGTTGATGAAGCTGCACTCATCCAGTCGAGTGGCGAGCATTCCATTACACTCCTGACCTGAGCCTTGTAGATGGTTGACAGACTTTGGGGAGTCAGGAGGTGAGTTACACACCACAGGATTTCTAGCCTTTGACCTGCTCTGGTAGACACAGTGTTTATATGGCTGGACCAGTTCAGTTTCTTGTCAATGATAAGGATATTGATAGTAGGGGAATCAGTGATGGTGATGCCATTGAATGTCAAGGTACAATGGTTAGAGCCTCTCTTGTTGGAGATGGTCATTGCCTGGCACTTGCGTGGCTCGAATGTTACTTGCCACTTGCCAGCCCAAGCCTGGATATTGTCCATGTCCTGCTGCATTTGGGTATGAACTGCTTCACTATCTGAGGAGTCACGAATGGTGCGGAATATTGTGCAGCCATCTGCGAACATCCCCACTTCTGACCTTATGATGGAAGGGAGGTCATTGTTGAAGCAGCTGAAAATGGTTGGTCCTAGGACTCTTCCCTGAGGAACTCCTGCAGTGATGTCCTGAGGATGAGATGATTGACCTCCAACCACCACAACCATCTTCCTTTGTGTCAGGTATAATTCCAACCAGCAGAGGGTTTTCCCTCTAATTCCCATTAACTCCATTTTAGCTAGGACACCTTGATGCCATACTCGGTCAAATGCTGCCTTGATGTTGAGGGCTATCACTCTCACCTCACCTCTGGTATTTAGCTCTTTGGTCCATGTTTGGACCATGGAGGTGAAGAGGTCAGGAGCTGAGTGGCCTTGTTGGAACCCAAACTGGGCATCTGTAAGCAGATTGTTGTCGAGTAGGTGCTGCATCATAGCACTGTTGATGGCCCTTCCATTACTTTGCTGATGATTGAGAGTAGGCTGATAGGGCAGTAAATGGCCGGGTTAGACTTGTCCTGTCTCTTGTGTACAGGGATATACCTGGGCAATTTTCCACATTGCCGGGTAAATGCTGATGTTGTAGCTATACTGGAGCAGCTTGGCTAGTGGAGCAGTAGGTTCTGGAGCACAAGTCTTCAAGACTATTGCCAGGATTTTGTCTGGCCCCATAGCCTTTGCAGCATCTAGTGCTTTCAGCCATTTCTTGATATCACATAGAGTGAATTGGATTGGCTGCACACTGACATCTGGGATGCGGGGGACTTCTGGAGGAGGCCGAGCTGGATCATCTACTTGGCACTTCTGACTGAAGATTGTTGCAAATGTCTCAGCCTTACTTTTTGCACAGGTATGCTGAGCTCCTCTGTCATTGAGGATGGGGAATATTTGTGGAGTCTCCTCCTCCAGTGAGTTGTTTGATTGTCCACCACCATTCACGGGCAATGTAGCAGGACTACGGAGCATAGATCTGATCCGTTGGTTGTGGGACCACTTAGCTCTGTCTATTTCTTGCTGCTTACGGTGTTTGGCGTACAAGTCATCCTGTATTGTGGCTTCACCAGGGTGACGCCTCATATTGAGGTATGCCTGGTGCTGTTCTTGGCATGCCCTCCTTCACTCTTCGTTGAACCAGGGTTAATCCCCTGGCCTGCTGGTAATGTTAGAGTGGGGGATATGCCGGGCCATGAGGTTACAGATTGTAGCCAAGTACAATTCTGCTGCTGCTGATGGCCCGCAGCGCCTCACAGATGCCCAGTCTTGGGCTGCTAGGTCTGTTCGAAATCTATCCCATTTAGGACGGTGGTAGTGCCACACAACATGGCGGAAGATTTCTTCAATGTGGAGACGGGATTTAGTCTCCACAAATACTGTGGGTGGTCACTTCTACTGATGCTGTCATGTTCAGATGCTTCCGCGGCAGGCAGGTTGCTGAGAATGAGGTCAAGTGTGTTTCTCCCTCTTGTTGGTTCCCTCTCCACCTGCTGTAGTCCCAGTCTAGTAGCTGTGTCCAGTAGGATCCGACCATCTTGGTCTGTGCTGGTACTACCGAGCCACTCTGGGTGATGGATATTGAAATTCCCCACCCAGAGTACATTCTGTGCCCTTGTCACCCTAATATAATCTGATGCTAGAACTCCAAGTGCTGCTCAACATGGAGAAGTACTGATTCCTCAGCTGAGGGAGGACGGTACGTGGTAATCAGCAGGAGGTTTCCTTACCCGTGTTTAACCTGGTGACATGAGACTTTACAGGGTCCAGAGTCAATGTTGAGAGTTGCCAGGGCAACTCCCTCTCTACTGTATACCAGTGTGCCACCACCCCTGCTATGTCTGTCCTGCCGGTGAGACAGTATGTTCAGGAATAGTGATGGTGGAATCCAGAATGTTAACTGTAAGATATGATTCTGTCAGTACAACTCTGTCAGGGTGTTGCTCGACTAGTCTGTGAGACAGCTCTCCCAACTTTGGCACAAATCCCCAGATGTTGGTAAGGAGGACTTTGCAGGGTCAACAGGGCTGGTTTTGCCCTTGTTGTTTCCAGTGCCGAGTTCGAGGCCAGGTTGTCGGTTCAGGTTCATTCCTTATTATTTTCTTTTTAGGGGTTGGACACAACTGAAAGGCTTGCTCGGCCATTTCAGAGGGCATTTAGGAGTCAATCACATTGCTGTGGGTCTGGAGTCACATATAAGGCAGACCAGGTAAGGATGGGAGAATTTCTCCCCTGAAGGACATTAGTGAAGCAGTGTAATAATATCATAAGGCCATAAGATATTGGAGCAGAATTAGGCCATTGAGTTTTCTCTGTCATTTCGTCGTGGCTGTTCCATTCAAGAGTCAAGTGTATTTCTGTGAAAAGTTGCCCAGTTTCTCCAATATGCTTTTGTTATGCTTTGGATTTTCAGCATCTGTGGATTTACATTTCCAGCTGAATGGCAAATTTGAGAAACATTTGATTGAACTGTTATCTTGCATGTTATTCTATTAATTATTAAATAGTATTCAGACTGCAGTAAAGTTGATCATCTGCTGTCTGATTATTCAGAGATCCTGATATTTACATCTGACTCATCAGGTGTTCATCATATTCCCTTTAAATTCACAGTCTCCTGCTTCCCATGTTCATTTGAAACTTACTTGGGTTCCACCTCCCTCTCTCCTATTAAACTCACCAGGATCCTGATTCCCCTGCTCAAACATCAGAGATTCTGCAGATGCTAAAAATCCAGAGCAACACACACAAAATGCTGGGGGAACTCAGCAGGTCAGGCAGCATCTAAGGAAATGAATAAACAGTCGACGTTTCAGGCCAAGACCCTTCTTCAGACCTGAAATGTCGACTGTTTATTCGTTTCCATGGATGCTATCAAATATCTGCCAATCCAGCACAAACAAGTAACCAGTTGTTTAAGATATTCCGAGTAACACAGTATTACATTTTTAATAAAAAAAATCCTTGATCTGTGTAGTTAGAATTGAATTTGCCATTAAGAGCATTCATTTCCAATCAAAATGACAAAATAAAACAGATTGGATTCCATTCATGTGTAAGTTAATTTATTTGTTATTTATATTTATTCTTAGCAGTGACTCTGTTTGTTTTCTGTTTAAGCAAACTTAATATAATCTGATGCTAGAATTCTGACAGTGGAATTAACAAATGAAATTGTAAGTCCCACATTTTATGACTATCCATTGACAAAGGAATATTTCTCACCTTGATGAGGGAGGAAAAGACAGTATGGTCATATTTAACAAACTGTCTTCAGTAGTTTCAGTGATGGTTCTGCATGTTTGAAGATCCATATTGGGTTTTACATGATTGCCAGAATTTTGCCAGAGTTTTTCATTTCTGTTGAAGAATGGAATGTGTTCCTTCTCAGGCTCCTCTTGGTATCGGTTAGAGCACAGATGTGACGAGAGCCCTTGACGAGGATGGCGTGGACCCAGATGCAGAGTATCTGAAGCAATGAGCGAGAACTCAGCACAAAGCAAATGCTAGATAAAATCATTAGCAAGGCTTACGATTGAGCAGGGAACCTATGTGGAGGTGTTCCTTAAATACTTGATTCCTGGTGCCCAAAACATAATTATCGATGAACGGGAATGACCCATGCCCTTAAGGAGGCTACGCCAGCTATCCATACTCTGGAGAACTGGAGCATTTAAATTTCGGAAGCTGCCATGGCTTGGAGAGTCTCGTAATAGGAGCCCAACCCCTATAGCCGACTCCTGTCGACGCCGGTTGGTCAGAGAGGTGGTGATGGTAATCATGGATGAGAGACAGATCCAGGATGTCTCCTTGCGGCATGCAGCACCTTTCCTCTGGTCCAAGTCCCTCCCAGTCCACCAGGAATATCTCTCGTCATCCCAGACCACTGATACCTCCTCTAGATAAACTCAAGGTTCCTGGCAGTCCCTGGATGTGCAGTCATTCTTGAAGACTGTCCCCATTGCAACACCTGGCACTAGGTGGAACTTGGGATGAACAGCTGACCTGGAGGACCGCTCTCAGGAATCTCCCCTTGGGCTTTGTGAACAAGAGTTGATTCCCCGACAAATTGGTGCTACCACCCTCCCTCGGGGCAAAATGGTGGTAGGCTGCTCCTCTCATTACGGTTTGTCTAACTGGCGGGACATGGCATCCGGCTTCTGGTTCTTAGACCCCTGTCATTAGGTCAGGATGAAATTAAACCAGTTAAAAACAAAGACCACCTGACCTGCCTGGAATTCAGCCTCTTGGCCTCCTGAATGTAGGCCAGGTTCTTTCAAATGATAAAAAGGTTCTCTGGCCAGTGATGCCATTCCTTCAAAACTAACTTAACCACAAGAAGCTCCCGATTCCCAGTATTATAGTGCCTCTCTGCCAGGGATAGCCACCTGGAGAAGAATGCACAGGAGTGTAGGTTAGTGTCTAAAAGTGATCATTGAGACAAGACGGCATCAATTCCAGTGTCTGAGGCATCCACCTCCACTATGAAGGGAAGGTCCGGGTTAGGAGAAACCAAGATGTGAACTGTAGTAAACCACTGATTAAGTTCTGCAAAATGAGATTGCACTGCACTGGTCCGTACTAAAGGACTTGCAGATTTTTTAGTTAGGGCTGTCAGTAGAGCTGCCTCCGAGCTGAAGCTCCTAATGAACTTTCAGTAGAAGTTAGCAAAGCCAAAGAATTGTTGGACCTGTTTGATACTGGATGGTGGTGGCCGGTCTCTGACTGCCTGGGTCTTGGTAGGGTCCATCTTGAGATAAGCGTTAGGGATGATGAAACTCAAAAATAAAACAGTCGTCACATGAAACTTGGACTTCTCCAGCTTGACGTACAGTCCATGGTCTAGTAGACTCTTTAAAATGTCCCTGATGTGAGCGATGTGCTCCTCCATGGACTTTGAGAAGATTAAGATATCATCCAAGTAGATGAAGGCATTCTTATCGAGAATAGCCCCGAGCACGTTGTTTATAAAGGCCAGGAAAACAGCTGGGGCAAGGGCATAACCAGGTACTCATAGCGCCCTGTCAGTGTATTGAATGTTGTCTTCCACTCATCGCCTTCCCTAACACGGAGCAGATTGTTGGCACTCCAGAGGCCTAATTTTGCGAATACCCTCACCCCTTGGAGCATCTCGAAAGCCATATTAATAAGAGGAAGGGGGTAGCGATTCTTGGTTGTTATGCCGTGTAATCAATGCACAACCATAGGTTTCCATCTTTCTTTTGTAAAAAGAAGAAAGCTGCGCCAACGGATGAGGTAGAGGGCTGAATGAAGCCCGTGGCAAGAGTTTCCTTTATACACTCCTCCATGGTACTTCCCTCCGGGCCTGAGAGTGCGTACAAACAACACCGTGGAGGACAAGTACCGGGCAGCGGATCTACGGCACAGTCGATGTGGTGGAAGAGTCGAGGCCTTTCCCTTGCTGAAGACCTCCTCTAAGTCCTTGTAAACAGAGGGAATTTCGACCGGTTTGGGCCTTCATTTGAGGACGGCTCCTGAGACTTCCTTGGTGACAGGGTGATTCAACAGGTTTCAGAGTCCTCTCTCTCAGCTCACAAAGTTCATCTATAGAAACAATGGCCAAATCGGAGTCCGACTCCCCGTCTGTATCCTCAGGCAACGGCAGCAAAGTGTTACAGAGGGTTCTTGCATCTCCGGGAGTAGGCTTCAAGGATCGGTGTAAAGGAGTCTTTCCCTTCCTTGGGACCTGGCGGTTGGTTCTCTTCAGCAAGTCTCCCAGACTGCTCGGGCAACTCCTTGGTCTTCTCCTGAACTAGGAATTCCCTCCCTCTGTGGGATCCTGACTAGACTGTGTCAGGACTCGCATTGTCCCATTGGCCAGAACCGGCTTGTCAGCTCATGAGGACTAGTTCTCCAGAAGGTCTCGGGTTCCCTTGCAATGAAGCCTGGCCCTTTGTACGTTGCTGGTCACTAGAGAGTCTGGGTGTCGGAACACCATGCTGTAAACAAAGCCTCTTACAATGACTGGACTGAGCAATGATTCTCCCCTCTCTCCAGCCCACGGATGGGTTCTGCTGAGACAGCCAACCTCTTGGGCCAAGATCCAAAATTTGATTGTTTGGTCAGTCGCTGACCGTCCCCTCCATCAAATCTTCAATAGGCGGTCTGAGGCTCGACTGGCCCCAGCAGAGTGATGGAGCACCTTCCTCATGTGGCCATGAACTCCTCTAAATCCATGCAGAGCTGACCAACGTTCCCAATGCATGGTGGCCCAGGCTAGGGCTCTTCCAGTCAGGAGAGATAATGAAGGACACTTTTCTGTGCTCCAAAGGGAACCGGGGTGGCTGAGGTTCAAATACTAATGAGCATTGGATGAGGAACCCGCGGAAAGAGCCTGGGTTACCATCGCATCTCTCCGGGGTTGGAAGATATATTGGCTCTGGAGTGGGACCAACTGGTTCTCCCAAACATCTCTGGCCTCCTCTTTGCAAAAGTTGACCAATGGCTACCTGGAGGTCGTGAATCTCCAGGCTCTGTCTGGAAATATCGTCGCTGTGGCTGGTCACGGCGGATGATAAGACTCTGATATCCTGCTGGGTCCATGTCAGCTCCATTGCACTATGGCAAAAGTCCTCCTTGACAAGGATGGCTTGGACCCAGTTGCTGGAGAATCCGTAGCAAGGATCAAGACACAGTACCAAACTGAACTGAGAACTGAGCACAAAATAAACGCTAGATGAAATCATTAGCAAGGCTCACGTTTGAGCACCGAACCTCAGTTCTGGTGTTCCTTAAGTACTCAATTCTTGGTCCCCAAAACATCAATTAATGGGAATGTCCTAAGCCCCTAAGAGGTGCACCAGCCACCTGTACTCCGGAGAATTCGAGTGTTTAAATCTCGGAAGCTGGCATGGTTGGGAGCGTCTCATAACAACAGATGAAGTGCTAAACCCTGTGCAAAGTGAGGCGACGTTAACTGTGCCTTGGAAATTCACTTTTGGGGTTGAGCCTCTCCCATTGCATGAGGACCAGATTCTTTTATATGTACACAGCAGTCCTTCCTCAGCTAGTGTAAGAAATGTTGCCAACTGGTGCGTGGACGGTTGATAGTTGTTGTTTTATGTCCTGTTGGTCATCAACAAACTATTTTTACGTAGCCTGTAAGCACTTTTTGTTTGTGCCGCTGGCAGCCAAAAGCCAGATGATATATTTCACCCAGCTGGATTTGAATAAAACTTCAATGACCCATTGCTCCATAATCTGGGTTGAGTACAGCGCAATATTTGGGAAGTACGACGGACCTTTCTGATGACACATTAAACTTCAGCCATGACTGCTCTCTCTGGAGGATGCAAAAGGTTGCATGTCACTAACTTGAGCTAGAGCAAGGGAATGACCCTAAATAGCCTCAACAATCAGTCAGCTGGTGTTACTGGAAAGCACATTCTAAGTCCGTTGCTTTTGTGGAAACCTGCTGCTTATAAATTGCCTGTCATATTTCCACACTTCAACAATGACTACACTTCACAACTACTTCATTGGTTGTAAAGTGGAACACCCTGAGGGAGACATGAAAGACAATATCAGAATCAGAATCAGGTTTATTATCACCGGCATGTGATGTGAAATTTGTTAACTTAGCAGCAGCAGTTCAATGCAATACATAATTGAACTGCTGCTGCTAAGTTAACAAATTTCACATCACATGCCGGTGATAATAAACCTGATTCTGATTCTGATAAGTAAATCTTATTCAGTATAATTTATATGGTATATGTATATTGAATAGATTCAAAATCATGCAAAAAACAGAAATTATATTTAAAAAAAGTGAGGTAGTGTCCAAGGGTTCAATGTCCATTTAGAAATCTGATGGCAGAGGGGAAGAAGCTGTTCCTGAATCGCTGAGTGTGTGCCTTCAGGCCTCTCCATCTCCTACCTGATGGTAACAGTGAGAAGAAGGCATGCCCTGGGTGCTGGAGGTCCTTAATAATGGACGCTGTATCAAGTCTGTCCTTGACCAACTATTCACAGAATCAGAGTCAGGTTTGTTATCACTGTCTTTCAAGATGGGAAATGAGCTGTGTTGTGACAACAGTACAATGCAAAGGCACAAATTGCGGGGGAAAAGAATCACAAGATAAATAGATAGAAAGGAATAATGAGGTAGTTGATGGACCATTCAGAAATCTCTTGGCAGAGGGGAAGAAGCTGTTCCTCAATCGCTGAGTCTGGGTCTGCAGATTCCTAGACCACCTCCCTGATGGTTGCAAAGAGAAGATGGCATGTCCCAGATGGTTGTCACGTTCTTGATGCACTGCCTCTGGAAATGTCCTGAATGGAGGGGAGTGTTGTACCCATGATGGAGTTGGCCGTGTCTCCAACCCCCTGCAGCCTCCATACCGGACTATGATGCAACAAGTCAGATTCCTCTCCACCAGACATCCATAGAAATTTGCAGAGCCTTCGGTGATTTAGCAAATTTTCTCAGGCCCCTAATGAAGTAGAGCGGCTGGCATGCTTTTTTCATGATTGCATCAACGTGTTGGACCCAGGACAGATCCTTTGAGGTGTTCACACCCAGGAACTTAAAGCTGCTCATTTTTCCACCACTGACGGTTAGTGCAAGTACGTCTGCCTTTCTGATGTTCACAATCAGTTCCTTGGTCTTGCTGACATTGAGTGTGGGATTCTCGTGGTAACATCACTCAAACAGTCTATCTATCTCATTCCTGTAAACCTCCTTGTTGACATCTGGGGGATTTTGCTAACAGTGAATTTATAAATGGTGTTTGAGCTGTACTTAGCCATGAGTGTAGAGAAACTAGGGTGATGGGCTAAACAGACATCCTTGAGCTAACCCCTGTGTTGATTACCATTGAGGGGATGTTATCAGTTGTCTGTTCTGATGCTGGTCTCCCAAAGAGGCAGTCAAGGATCCAGTTACAGAGACCCAGGCAATTGTTAGAAGGTTGGTGACCAATAGAAGCTTAGTAATCTAGTAATCAATACAGTGGGAATGATACTATTGATTACTACAGTTTGCAGAATACAGATAATGTGCAAAAGATTTAGGTGTGCGTGCGCGCGCATGCGTGTGCACAAACACACACATATATATATAGCTAAGGTGCCTAAGACCTTTGCACATTACTGCATTACCGTGGCAATTTTATGCATTGCACTGTACTGCTGCCACAAAAAATTCTTTAGATATGTGAGCGATGATAAACTTGATTCTGATATGGGTCTCTATTGTGGACTGAGAGTGGGAAGGGGGCAGGAAAAGGGGAAGGGAGAGGCGGGGAGCAGGAAGCACCAGACAGACATTCTGTAATGATCAATAAACCAATTGTTTGGAATCAAATGACTTTGTCTGGTGCCTCTGCATCTGTGTCACCACACACCACCCCCCCCGGGCACTCCTTCTCGGCCACCTGTCCCGCACCCCTCCAGCAGCGCTCCACCCTCGCCAATCCCAAACATCCTTTGCTCCCACCAGGATTACAAACTCACTTTCCACTCCACGCCAACAAATGCGGTACTGTGTAAAAGTCTCAGGCATCCTAGCTATATACTGCACGTGCCTTAGACTTTTGCACAGTATTATAAGAGTCATAGCAATACCATGACTACTTTGAACACTTTGCACAAAAAAAGGATTTTGTTTTATTTTTGTTCGAATTCTGTTCTTTCCTGTAGAAATTGTGCATAATTTATAATAAATTTGTTTTTTCTTGGCCCTTCAATATTCGATAGGTTTCAATGAGATTCCCCCTCGTTGTTCCAGTAGTACAGGCCCAGAGCCATCAAACGCTCCTCATTTATTAACTCTTTAATTTTTGAGGTCATTCTCATAAACCTCCTCTGGATCCTTCTTAATGGCAGCACATCCTTTCTCAGATAACACTGCTCACAAGACGTCAAGTGAGGCCTCACCAGTGCCTTATAAAGCCTGAACATTAGATCTTTGCTTTTATATTCTAGTTCATTCAAATGAATGCAAACATTGCATTTGCCTTCCTCACCACAGACTCAACCTGCAAATAAACCTTTAGGGAATCCTGCACAAGGACCTTTGCACTCAGATTTTTGAATTTTCTCTCCATTTTGAGTTGAGACCCTTCTTCTAGACTGCCACACAGGGGGAGCAGTGAGAGAGAGTCTCTCAGAACTTCCATTGAAGTGAGGAGAAAAACTTTTTCAAAGTGGGAACACCTTGAAGAGACTTTGGAGTGAAGCAGCAAAACGGAAACACAAGAAACTGCAGATCAACAAACAAAATACTGGAGGAACTCAGTGGGTCAGGCAGCATCTGTGGAGGGGAACGGACGCAGACGGCTTAGGTATGATCCTGGAGTGGAGACTTTGTCTTGTGACTGAGGATGACTTGTTTCCACTTCAGTTCAATGGGTTCAGGAATGACATAAAAGTTACCAGAAGTTACCCTAAGAATATATTAAAAAAATAGAAAAGTAGTGCAAAAAGAGTTCAGATAGCGAGGTAGCGTACAGGGACCATTGAGAAATATGATAGCGGAGGGCAAGAAGCTGTGCCTAAAGCGTTGAGTGTGCATCTTCAGGTCTGTGCACCTTCTCTCTGATGGTAGTGATGAGAAGAGGGAATATCCTGGATTATAGTGAATTATAATGACAGGTAAAATGTATGGTTCTGCACTTTGGCAGAAGAAATAAACGGGCAGACTATTATTTAAATGGGGAAAGAATTCAAAGTTCTGAGATGCAACGGGAATTGGGAGTCCTCGTACAGGATACCCTTAAGGTTAACCTCCAGGTTGAGCCGGTGGTGAAGAAGGCGAATGCAATGTTGGCATTCATTTCTAGAGGAGTAGAGTATAGGAGCAGGGATATGATGTTGAGGCTCTATTAGGTGCTGGTGAGACCTCACTTGGAGTACTGTGGGCAGTTTTGGTCTCCTTATTTAAGAAAGGATGTGCTGACGTCGGAGAGAGTACAGAGAAGATTCACTAGAATGATTCCGGGAATGAGAGGGTTAACATATGAGCAACGTTTGTCCGCTCTTGGACTGTATTCCTTGGAGTTTAGAAGAATGAGGGGGGCCCTCATAGAAACATTTCGAATGTTGAAAGGCATGGACGGGGTGGATGTGGCAAAGTTGTTTCCCATGATGGGGGAGTCTAGTACGAGAGGGCATGACTTAAGGATTGAAGGGCGCCCATTCAGAACAGAGATGCGAAGATATTTTTTAGCCAGAGGTTGGTGAATCTATGGAATTTGTTGCCACGGGCAGCAGTGGAGGCCAAGTCATTGGGTGTATTTAAGGCAGAGATTGATAAGTATCTGAGTAGCCAGGACATCAAAGGTTATGGTGAGAAGGCGGGGGAGTGGGATTAAATGGGAGAATGGATCAGCTCATGATAAAATGGCGGAGCAGACTCGATGGGCCGAATGGCCGGCTTCTGCTCCTTTGTCTTATGGTAACAGGGCACCCAGGGTGACTTCTGCGGACTGTAGTCTTGGTATGGTCTTTCATTGACTCTGTTCTGGTTGTTATTGTATTATGGGATTTACTGAGTATGCCCACAAGAAAATGAACCTCAGGGTTGTATAGGGTGACATAAACGTACTTTGATAAAACATTTACTTTGAACTTTGACTGAACATAACAAAACAACCACTTAACCTGCATCAGGGTTTTCCAGTGTAGAAGAGACCACCCAATTGTGAACACCGAATATTGTACACACTGGAACAGATGTGCAAGTTCTGCTTCACCTGGAAAAGAACATTTGGGTCTCTAGATGGTAAGAAGGGAAGGAATGAAAAGACAGATGTTGGACTTACTCATGAAAACAGAGAAAACAAGTCATCATGCTCCTGACTAATATTTTGCAGACGGTAGAAGACTGAGATGCTATTAGATGAGTCACTTACCTTGAGATACCCAGCTTCTGACTTGCTTCTATAAGCACAGTATTTACAGTATGTGGTTGTTCTCAAAATTCAAAGTGAATTGAATATTAAAGTAGATATATGGGCATTTACAGTAAATAACAAGAAACACAATGGAATCAATAAAAACTATATACAAAGACAGACAAACAACCAATGTGCAAAAGACAACAAATTATGCAAACACAAAAAAGGAAAGAACAAATAATAGTAATAAATAATTAAGTAATATTTAATGAGAACATGGAAGTGTTCCCTTGAGTTCTGGCCAATTTTCTGACCATCTGAACACACCCCAGCAGTCTGATAGTTAATGATACCTGATAGCACAATGGTCAGCATCTTCCATTCCCCTCCAAATGCATATATAGCTAGGGTGCGTAAGACATTTGCACAGTACTTTGTCATCATGGAGTGTGAACAAAGGATGTTGGGAATGCTAAGGTAGAGGAGCCTCAGGACTCACACCACCCAGGTCCAGGAGCAGCTACCTCAACCATCAGGTTCTTGAATCAAAGGGGATAACTTCACTCAACTTTATTTGCCCCTTCATTGAAATGTTCCCACAACCAATGTACTTCACTTTCAAGGACTCCTCATCTTATGTTCTCAATATTTATTGTTTATTTACATATTATTTGTGGTAACTTCTACTTTGAAAAAGGCACACTCAACAACTTCATGCCCAAAGAAACAACTTTATCTCGAACATCAAAACCGATATCTATATACAGAAGCTTTCACAACCCGTATGGCATGGAGGCACACTATATACAGAGCACACTGGAAGTAAAAAGAACGGAAGTAAAACCCTTGTTATCCTAATTAGTATTAACTTACTTTTAATAATGCTCACATTACAACACTTCTCCCCCTTTAAAATCCAACATCCCCCAAATGTAAAAAACTAGGAAATAAAAAACAGTGGTGTTATTAACTTGTGTACCCCTGAAAACTTATACTAGTATCTCAGCAACAGTTTACCAGTACAAAACATCTGGAAAACATGACAGATTCAACATTCAATCTAACAACAACAAAAAAAACTGTCCTGTCGAAGATTCAGTCTGTCAGGAGGTTTACGAGTGCGCTGCGATCTGCGCACTACCCCCAGTGACCCAGCAGGCACCGCTGGTGAGGGTGTTTTGGGTGGATCTGGTTTTGGGGGCATGAGAGGGGTCCGTGTGTCTGCGTGAGAATGTCCATCCTCCTCAGGGGACCCCGACCCCTCTGCCAGCGTCTCGCCCTCTGGCAACATCACTGGTGGACATGCTTCCACCGTAGTCTGACTCACAAATGGAAACTCCATGGAACTGTCTGCCTCTGAGCCGGTATCATGACGCAGACGCACATGGTCCTGATGTCTGCGGAAAACACGCCCATCAGTCAGCTTAACAACGTAGGAGACGGGACCACTCTGCTTAAGAATAACCCCAGGCAGCCATTGCTGGTTGTTTCTCACATAGACATTGTCATCCGGTTTTAACTGCCTCTCTCGCACATGTTGATCATGTCCCTCCTTCTGCTTTTCCTGCTTTCTCTCCACTTTTGCTTTCATGTCCGGGCGCAGCAGGTCCAATCTTGGCTTGGGTCTACGCCCCATCAGCACCTCTGCGGGAGTGCGGGCAGTCGTAGTCTGTGGCATGAGGCGGTATTTAAACAGGAAACGTGAAAGCCGAATGCTAAGAGAGTCCCCTGGCATCCGCTTCAGGCCTTCCTTCACTGTCTGCCAGCCCGCTCAGCCAAACCATTTGAGGCTGGGTGGAAAGGGGCCGTCTGAATGTGATGAATGCCATTCTGCTGCATGAACTCACTGAACAGTTCACTGGTGAACGTTGGGTCATTATCAGTGACCAGAGTGTCAGGCAACCCGTGGACTGCAAACACTTGCCTGAGTTTGTCTATGGTTGAGGGGGCTGTGATGTTGCTCATGATCTGAGCTTCGATCCATTTAGAATGCGCATCTTACCATTACAAGAAACATCTGCCCCATAAAAGGGCCAGCAAAGTCCAAATGTAGCCTAGACCAGGGGTGGTCTGGCCACTCCCATGGGTGCAAAGGAGCTGCTGGTGGCATATTCTGATTAGTTTGACATTGCGTGCATGATTTTACCTTGTTCTCCAGATCCATTCTTGGCCACCAAACGTAGGATCTTGCAAGGCTTTTCATTCGAGACACTCCTGGGTGAGCCTCATGAATTTCCTCCACAATCTGTGAACGGCCAGGGGGAGGCATGATGACCCTCGTGCCCCCCCCCCCCAGAAAATGCAGCCATCCTGCAGACTGAGTTTTGTCTTGTGTTTGGCATAAGGCCTCAGTTCCTCTCCTTCCACGACTCTGGGCCAACCTTGTAAAAGAAAAATCTTTGACTTGCTTGACTTGGGACAGGACTGGGTCCTTCTCTGTCCACTGCTTGATTTGGGTCGCCTTTACAGGTGTCCCTGACAGCCTCTCCATTGAAAACACAGTCTCTGGAGGCACATATGTAGTAACAGGTGTCTCAGGTAAAGGTAGTCAGCTCAGTGCATCAGCATTTGCATTATTCCCACCCGCCCTGTACACTATAGTGTACCGGTAGGCTGACAATGTGAGAGCCCAACGCTGTATCCTGGCTGAGGCTAGCGGTGGGATGCACCTAGTCTCACTGAACAGGCTCATCAGTGGTTTATGGTCCGTATAAATTGTAAATACGCGTCCATAAAGGTACTGATGAAAGCGTTTGACCGCAAAAACAATGGCCAGACCTTCTTTGTCTAGCTGTGAATATCCCTTCTCAGCAGCTGTCAGGGTATGTGAAGCAAAACCAATAGGCTTCTCTGAACGGTCCTCCGTTACATGTGAGAGAACTGCCCCAACTCCATAGGGCGAGGCATCACATGCCAGGGTGACCTCCTTGTCTGAGTCATAGTGAACAAGCAGCTTCGCTGAGTGGAGATGTTCTTTCACTTCCTTGAAAGCTTCCTCCTGCTCTTCACCCCACTGCCACTTAGTGTCATTGTGAAGCAGCTTATACAGTGGGGTCAAAACCCTTGAGAAGTCAGGAAGAAACTTGCCATAATAATTCACCATGCCCAAAAATGATCTGAGTTCCGTGACGGACTTAGGGCTTGGGGCCTCCTTAATAGCTCTCACTTTGTCCTCCACAGGGCAGAGCCCCTCAGCTGTGATCTGGTGTCCCAGGTAAGTCACACTCGATGCCAGGAACACACATTTTCTGCGTTTCAACCGCAGCCCTGCGTCTGAGAGCCTCTTCAGCACCCGTTCTAAATTAGCCAGATGCCCCACCTCCGTAGCCCCCGTGATCAAAATATCATCAAGATACACTGCTACGTGCGGAATCCCCTGCAGCAAAGTGTCCATTGTCCTTTGGAAAATGGCGGAGCTGGACGCCACTCCAAACACCAGGCGATTGTACTTGAATAATCCCTTGCGCGTATTAATTGTGATGTACTCCTTTGAATCCTTGTCAAGCAGCAGCTGTTGGTAGACTTGGCTCGTGTCCAGTTTTGTGAACAGCTTACCCCCTGACAGGGTTGCAAACAGGTCATCCATCCGTGGCAATGGGTACTCCTCCAGCTTAGAGACCTGATTCACCGTAAGCTTATAATCCCCACATATCCTCACCGTATCGTCTGCCTTCAAAACTGGAACAACGGGAGCAGCCCACCTTGAAAACTGGACGGGCTCAATGATGCCCAGCCTCTGTAAATGTTCCAGCTCCTCCTCAACTTTGCCTTTCATGGCATAGAGCACCGACCTGGGCTTAAAAAAACGGTGTAGCCTCAGGGTCGACATGGAGTTTCACTGTCACGCCCTTTATTGTTCCTAGCTCGTCCCTGAAAATGTCACTGTACCGCTGCAGAATGTCCTCCGTTGTGTGTGCATACTTAATTTCATGCCAGTTTAGCTGGATTTTGCGAAGCCAATCGCAGCTCAAAAGACTGGGACCCTTCCCTTAGCGATTACTAGCCTGGCTTCAGCCTTCTGACCTCCAGCTGAAATGTCCACATATAACACCCCTAAATGAGGTATGGGCTGCCCCGTATAGGTCCTGAGTTTGAGCTTTGACGGTCTAATGGGAGGCAGGTTGGACCCCCATGTCCTCCTGTAGGTCTCCTCACTAATGACCGATGCAGTAGCCCCTGATCAATCTCAAACTTAATGTCCTTTCCCCTGACAGTGACTGTGGCATAATATGGTTCAGGTGGTTCCTCATCTGTTTCCACTCCAAACATGCTGTAGGCCCATGCTGCCTCTTCATCTGCTTCTTCTAGATGGTGTGTGGCTGCCTGAGCCTGTTGAGCTTTCCCCTGCCCAGGCTTAATCTTACCCTTTGAACTTCTGCACTTTTTAGTTAAATGTCCCTTTTTGCTACACGCATGGCAGACAGTGTCTTTGAAGTTGCAATCATTTACATAGTGCGTCCCTCCACACCGGAAACATTCCACCCACTTTGCCTGTTTACCAGTCTCCCTCCTGACTTGATGACATTACTAGCAGCCATCTCCATGCCTCGGGAAATCTCTAGTGCTTTCTTGAAAGTCAACGGTGGGGTTTCCCCTAACAGGCGGCATTGTATGTCGTCATTATTAATGCCACATACCAACCGATCACGGAGCATGTCTTCCAACACTGCTCCAAACCACAATGCTCCGACAGCTGCTGAAGCTCAGCCACAAAATCGGCCACAGGCTGACCTGGCTTCCTGAAACCGCTGTGAAACTTACACCGTTGGACTATCACAGAAAGTTTTGGATTGTAGTGGTTCCCCACGAGCTTGACCAGTTCATCATATGGAATGTCCCCCGGTTTCCACGGTGTGGCTAAGTTCCTTATTAGCTTGTAAGTCTTTGCCCCACACACACTCAGGAGAATACAGCGCTTCTTAGCCTCCTCAGTAATTCTATTAGAACAGAAAAAGTGTCCCAACCTTCCCTCATACTCCGCCCAGTCCTCCATTAACTGCACAAAATCAACGATAGTCCCAAACGTAGCCATCTGAACGTGAGGCCCCTTATCGGCGCTGCTGCTCCCATTTGAAACGCACCGACACATCCACAAAACCAGTTCACCTCGTCGCCAAAAATATGTGGTAACTTCTACTTTGAAAAAGGCACACTCGTCAACTTCATGCCCAAAGAAACAACTATCTTGAACGTCAAAACCGATATGTATATACAGAGGTTTTCACAACCCGTATGGCATGGCAGGAACACAGTATACAAAACACACCAGAAGTAAAAAAAAATGGAAGTAAACCCCCCATTATCCTAATAAGTATTAACTTACTTTTAATAATGCTTGCATTACAACAATTATTAACTCTTCTTTGCATTTGCACAGTTTGTTGTCTTCTGCAGTCTGGTCGAACCTTCCCTGTTGGGTGGTCTTTCATTGATACTCTTCTGGTTATCATTCTATAGATTTATTGAGTATTACCACAAGAAATTAATCTTAGGGACGCATATGGAGATATATATGTAGTTTGATAATAAAATTTACTGAACTTTGGAAGGCCATGGGAGTGGTGTAGTTAATGAGGCAGAGAAGGAGTGCCTAGGGTGGGGGTGGTGTGGGCACAGACACTCCCAGCCTGAGACACCAGGCAAGGTCAGTTGATTTCAAACAATTAGTTTATTGATCTTTGCAGAATATCTCTCTGATGCTTCTCACTCCCTCCCCTCTCCCTTTCCCTTTTCCCAACCATGATTCCCCTCCCTCAGTCCACAATAGAGACCCATATTTGAATCAGGTTTATCATCACTCAGATATGTCGTGAAATTTGTTTTATTTTGCAGCAGCAGTACAGTGCAATACATAAAATCACTAGAGTACTGTGCAAAAGTCTTTGGCACCCTAGCTACATATATGTGCTGACTGTACTTTGGCAAATTTTCCCATTGCTAGGTAGATGGCAGTGTTGTTGCTGTACTGAAACACTGCAGAGAGAGGAACGACCCGTTTTAAGTCCAAATCTTCAGCACTACAGCAATGACATTGGCTGGATTAATTTGATCTATTGATCTACTAATTCTGTCTATAAAAGGTTCCATCTTATCTTTATGTGTCCCTGCTGTTACTCTAACATTCTAGTAGGTAGCCAGAAGAGAACTTTCATTCTCCAGAAAGGATTTTGATCAAAGAATGGAGCACAATCACCTAGGATGATAGTTTGGTCCAGTACTGAGGGACTGACATAGAATTGATCCTGCCATTTGTCAGACAGGATGTTAAACCAAGGCTCACCTGCTTTCCCATACATGAGGAATGCAAGGGATTAGGAGCATCAGGACCCACACCACCAGCTCCAGGACAGTCATTACCCCTCAACCATCGGGCTCTTTAACCAGAGGGAATAACTTCAATCTACTTCACTCATCCCATCACTGAACTGTTCCTGCAACCTAAGGGCCCAGTTTCAAGGACTCTTCATCTCATATTCTCGATACTTACTGTTTATTTATTTTTATTATTTTTTTTTGTATTTGTAGAGTTTGTTGTCTTTTGCACATTGTTTGTCCATCCTGTTGGGTGCTGTCTTCTATTGATTCTATTATGTTTCTTGTATTTCTTGTGAATACCCACAAGAAAATTAATCTTAGTGTTGAATATGGTGACATATATGTACTTAGATGATAAATTTACTTGAACTTTGAGTTATCCTGCTGTTCTGATCAATATTTATCTCATTAAAATAGGTTACCTTGACATTGACACAAGGGTTTCTGCTGATGCTGAATATCCAGAACAACACACGCTAAGTGCTGGAGGAACTCAGCAGATCAGGCAGCGTCTATGGAAATGAATGAACAGTCAACATTTTGGTCCAAGACCCTTTACGGGACAGGAAAGGAGGGGGGAAGATGGCAGGATAAGAAGTTGGGGAGAGGGGTAGGTGGGCAATCTAGAAGGTTATAGGTGAAGCCAGGTGGGTGGGGCTTGGGGGATGAAGTTAGAAGCTGGGAGGTGATAGGTGAAAAAGGCAATGAACCAGAGAGGAAGGAATCTGGAAGTGGTGAATGGACCATTGGACCACAGGAGAAAGGGAAGGTGGAAGGACACCAGGGGGAGACAATGGGTAGGTGAGAAGAAGAGGACTTTGCTTCAATGAAAAGTCCTCTACAAATGAAAATCACTGTTTTTTAAAAAAAAATTAAAGTTTCCTTAACCAAAAGATTGAATGGACAGTGTCTCAAGTGATTTTCCAAAAAGTTGTACTGAATTAAAACAACACACATCAAAGTTGCCGGTGAACGCAGCAGGCCAGGCAGCATCTCTAGGAAGAGGTACAGTCGATGTCTTGGGCCGAGACCCTTCGTCAGGAGTAACTGAAGAAAGAGCTAGTAAGAGATTTGAAAGTGGGAGGGGGAGGGGGAGATCCAAAATGATAGGAGAAGACAGGAGGGGGAGGGATGGAGCCAAGAGCTGCTCCTGCCTTCTCCTATCATTTTGGATCTCCCCCTCCCCCTCCGACTTTCAAATCTCTTACTAGCTCTTCCTTCAGTTAGTCCTGACGTAGGGTCTCGGCCCGAAACATCGACTGTACCTCTTCCTAGAGATGGTGCCTGGCCTGCTGCGTTCACTGGCAACTTTGATGTGTGTTGCTTGAATTTCTAGCATCTGCAGAATTCCTCGTGTTTGCATTACTGAATTAAAAGTATGTTTTATTGTATTAAATATAACTACAAGACAGCTGTAATGTTGATTAAAACAATAAAACATATGATAGCTACTTCAAGTTTAGTGCGCTGTGTTACAGAATTAAAAACACTTTTTGTTCTTTTGCACATTCTTTAAATCTAACACAGATCAAGGAAAAAGTATTCATGAGAAAGAGAACATTGACCTTGCTGTTCTTAAGACTACCTAACTGTTTCTCTAACTTTTATCATGTCCCTGCTTCTAATGTACTCAGCTATCTTTTGCTATTCTGTTAAGCTCCTATAGAAACTTCAGCACAGTTAAGTATCTGAAACAAATCACCAAGATTTAAGAGGAGATATATGTTTTGACAGAGAGGGAGACTCATGTGGCATATTAAAAAAGGAAGGAGGGGCAGAGAGACCAGGTCAGATACCAAAGTTTGGCTCCTCTGCAGTTGAGCATATTATTGTCAATGACAGAGTGATTGAGCAAGAGGCCAGAATTAGAGGGGAGCTGAGATCTGACAGGGGGAAATAAAGATCAGGATTTCATAAAAGAAAATCCTTTATGAGAAAGATTTTAGTCATCAAACCTGCACACAAAAGCAGTGCCGCTGTAATCTGACGGACTCATCTCTTCCTTGCAGAAGCTAAATTACAGCTCTTAGATATTTTGTCATGCCAACCTTGGGACCATGACTCAACCAACAACCACCAGGTCAGCATCTCCTGCACTGTCAGACAAATCACTCTTCCCTCTGCTTCCCTCCAGTGCCCCAAATCTGCACTTCCTCATTCTTTGTGAGAGATTGGTCAACTTGCTGGTGTATTTTGGGGTGCTGCTTTTAGAAATAAATATTGATAAAATGAAAGACTTAAATATTTAAAATGTTTCATTGCATTTCCTTTAGCTTTTATATACAGACCCCCTTTTTGAGGGGCCGTCTTCAAAGCAATTATATTAACAGCAAATATTTTTAAAAAACAGAAATTAAAGTTCAAATTTCAAAGTAAATTGATTTATAAAAGTACATGCCACTACATATCACCCTGAGAGAGTTGCAAACCTAGACAGCTCCATCGTGGGTACTAACCTCAGCAGTATCCAGGGCATCTTCAAGGAGCGATCCCTCAAAAGCGGTGTCCAGTCATTGAGGACCCCTATCACCCAGGCCGTGGCTTGTTCTAATCGCCACAGCCAGGAAGGAGGTACTCACTCCATGATCCCTGAAGGCACTCACTCAATGATTCAGGAACAGTTTCTTCCTGTCTACCATTAGATTTCTGAATGGATACAGTATTGAGCCCACTAACACTATCTCACTACTTTTGTATTTCTATTTCTGCACATCTGATTTAACTATTTAATATATATATTTACTGTAGTTCACATTTTTATTATTATGTATTGCATTGTACAGCTGCCACAAAGACAACAAATTTCACGGCATAAGCTGATTATATTAAACCTGATTCTCTTCACCTTTTTTTCCCATCAGTCCTGACGAAAGGTCTCTGCCCGAAATGTTGACTGTACTTTTTTTCCGTAGATGCTGCCTGGCCTGCTGAGTTCCTCCAGCATTTTGTGTGTGTTGCCCGGATTTCCGGCATCTGCAGATTTTCTCGTTTGTGATTTAAACCTGATTCTGATTATTTTCTTGAGGGCATTCACAGTAAATAGAAGAAACACAATAGAATCGTTAAAGAACGCACCTGAAAGCACGGACTAACAATCAATCTGCAAAAAAAAACGAATTGTGAAAATACAAAACGAAAGAAAAAAGTAAATAATAATAATACTAATAATAAGTAAGCAATAAGTATTGAGAACATGAGATGAAGCGTCCCAGAAAGTGAGTACATTGGTTGTGGGAACATTTCAATGATGGGGTGTCAAGTTGAGTGAAGTTATTCCCTGTGGTTCAAGAGCTGGATGGATGAGGGGTAGTAACTGTTCCTGATGTGAGTCCTGTACCTTTGTTCTGATGCCAGCAGTGAGAAGAAAAACTGAAATGTTATCCAAGTGTACTTCAGTCACAGCGGCATCGTGCGAACACTGTCCTTTTACCTTTAATTTGGTCCGCAGGATTATTTTTTGGGCGGTGGGTTGGCTGGCTCCTTTAAGGGGCGGGGCAGGGCGGTGACGCCATGGGTCACGTGGGCCGAGGAGCTGCAGGAAATTAGCGATCGGGAAAGGAGTGGGGCAGCGCCGGCAGAACCGGGGGCTGCTGCTCTGGCATCGGTCAGCGCTCCCCCGATCCCCGTCTAACATGTGCAGCCGCTGACCAGACATGGAGCTCTTCCAAGCCAAGGACCATTACATCGTGCAGAGCGGCGAGGAGGCGCTCTGGTGCAGCCGAAAGGACGGCTCGCTGCAAGTTCGACCCGGTGAGATTGCACGCTTATTCCTTCCACAGTCCCTTCTCTCCTTCCCATCTTCCACAGTCCCTTCTCTCCTTCCCGTCTTCCACAGTCCCTTCTCTCCTTCCCGTCTTCCACAGTCCCTTCTCTCCTTCCCGTCTTCCACAGTCCCTTCTCTCCTTCCCGTCTTCCACAGTCCCTTCTCTCCTTCCCGTCTTCCACAGCCTCTTCTCTCCTTCCCGTCTTCCACAGTCCCTTCTCGCCTTCCCGTCTTCCACAGTCCCTTCTCGCCTTCCCGTCTTCCACAGCCTCTTCTCTCCTTCCCGTCTTCCACAGCCTCTTCTCTCCTTCCCGTCTTCCACAGTCCCTTCTCTCCTTCCCGTCTTCCACAGTCCCTTCTCTCCTTCCCGTCTTCCACGGTCCCTTCTCTCCTTCCCGTCTTCCACAGCCGCTTCTCTCCTTCCCGTCTTCCACAGCCGCTTCTCTCCTTCCCGTCTTCCATGGCCCCTTCTCGCCTTCCCGTCTTCCACGGCCCCTTCTCGCCTTCCCGTCTTCCACGGCCCCTTCTCGCCTTCCCGTCTTCCACGGCCCCTTCTCGCCTTCCCGTCTTCCCCAGTCACTTCTCACCTTCCCGTCTTCCCCAGTCACTTCTCTCCTTCCCGTCTTCCACGGCCCCTTCTCTCCTTCCCGTCTTCCACGGCCCCTTCTCTCCTTCCCGTCTTCCACAGTCACTTCTCACCTTCCCGTCTTCCACAGTCACTTCTCACCTTCCCGTCTTCCACAGCACCTTTTATCCCTCTTGTCTTCCACATCCACTTGTCACCCTCCCGTCCTCTGCGTCCCCCTCCCCGCCTCCCTATCCTCCGCGCCCCCCTCCTCACCGAGGTAATTCTCAATATGTCCAGGACTCCATGAGATGCCAGTGTGTGACACAGGCAGTTTGCTTGTTTGCCAGCTTGCACATTTCGAACAGGTGGATACCAGCTGATGGATGGTGTTTTGGTCACTGTGGATATTTTCTGAAAGGCTCTATGATATTGAGTTTGTACTTGTGTTACTGGTGACACTAGGTTTTCATCCCTGTTCTGGGAGTTTGTTCAAGGAAGTGCCATATATGTCCTTAAATGAATTAAATTCTTCCAGCATACCTTTGACAGTTTTTAGTGTGCCTTCTTGATGCTCTTAGATTGAAGAGAACTTTAAAAATAAAATTCTCAGCAGTCTTGAAATGCGACATTTCATTAAATTGCATGTAACTGAAGGACACTTCGATGCAAACTGGATATCCTAAATTTACTGGTGATTTCAAAAATTTGTAGCCCTGTATTCCACTCATGATCACATAGAGTAGAAAATCACTTGAGTCCCTATTGTTTTGTGTTGCTTCATAAATTAAAAAAGCTATTCTAGTGGTAGATGTGTGATTTTGTAGTTGTCATTAGTCTGCTTTTTTTTACATCCTTTTGGGTCAACAGCAGATATTTTGGAATGCTGGATGTTAAACACGATAGTTTGTTTTAACCAGAGAGCTGCAGTAGGTTCTTGGCTTTGCTGTTGGAAATGACTTCAGTTGAATATTCATGTTTTCATCTGCTAACATTGTGTCCTCAGCTGCACTTGATTTTTAAAAATTTGCTGCTGCACTTTGATAAGAAAAAGGGGAGAAAATATAGTGTTTCATGTTAAGACATACAGTACCATGTGAAAGTCTTGTATTTATAGAGATTCATAGAGTCTCAGACTTCTGTGCAGTACTGGTTACCATCTCAAGCTGAAAATCCTTCAGTGGAGAGGAAATGCCCTTGAGGGAGGGAGGGAGGCAAGTTGAAATGTTAATTTAAATTAAAACTCAATATTGTCTTTCAATGGTATTAACTTTTAAACTCCAATGTGAAGATCAGAAACAATTTATTTAAATTGTATCCTACACATGTGATTTCTCAAAAATACATCAACTTGCACTTGCAAATCCCACCTGTCAATGCTCCACCTAACTTTACAACTGAATGAAATCTTGTTGCTTTAGACGGCGTTCGCGTTTATATATCTATCTGATCTCGAAACAGCCCCTTCCAGCCCTTTGAGCCACACCGCCAGCAACCCACCAATTCAACCCTAGCCTAATCACGGGTCAATTTACAATGTCCAATTAATCTACCAACTGGTACGTCTTTGGACTATGGGAGGACCCTGGAGCATGCTGAAGAAACCGACGCATTCCATGGGGAGGACAAACAAACTCCTTACAGAGGATGCTGGGATTCAACTCTGAACTCTGACGCGTCATGCTAACCACTGCACTACCATGGCGCCACAACATTACCCATGCCTTCTTCAAACAATATCACACCTCCTATGGTCAGATCCAAAGCGTAGGAATGTGGCTAGAAGGTGAAGTGAAGGATTCGCCAAGCTTTGAGTTTGCTGATTCAGGTGACGTACGCTGCTGCTCCCAGTGGTCGACAGGATGCTCAGCTTTGAGCCGATGCTTCCGTTTTAGAACTGTCCCGATCTAATGAGACAGGCCACACAACACAATGGAAGATGTTAAACAAAACTCAAAACTGCTCATGTTGAAAATTGAAGGGAGAATGCTGGAGTTACTCAGTTGGTCAGCCTGCATCTGTGGAAAGTAAAATGTATCCTGATCCCCTGAGTAGGTCAATTACTTTTTATTTTTACTTTTCACAAAGGAAGGTGTGTTCAGTGTAAGAGCAGAGCTTACTGTAGGTCACTTCTGCCATTATGTGCATCTACCTAGGTGAGATGTTGAGGATGATAAGAGTGTTGGTCCTGATGAAGGATCTCGGCCCGAAACGTCGACTGTACCTCTTCCTAGAGATGCTGCCTGGCCTTCTATGTTCACTAGCAACTTTGATGCATGTTGCTTGAATTTCCAGCATCTGCAGAATTCCTCGTGTTTGGTCCCTTGTTAGTTCACCCAGTGCTTGTTGCAGAACCAGTTGGTGTTATGAAGCCACCATGAGGGATGGATTCTGATATCTGATAATGACAATGTTCTGTGTACGTGCTACTTTCAGAGCTGTTTGGACACAGGGAAGCACTGCTGAGGTAGGATTGGTGATGGTAACCTGGGGGCAGCTTTCCTTGGCCGTGTTTGACTTGAGTCCACTTACCTACTGCCTGTACACACTGTTACCACCCTGGTAGCTTTTTTTGCCACCAGTACGTACTACCCGTTACACTGCTGCCATTTTGGGCAGCAATGTAGGTCCTCCATCTCTGGCAGTGTTCAGGGTTCCATTCGTCACGTCAGTAGTTTCCTCTCAGTGTTCACAACTGTCAGTCATGCAAGTCCTGGGTGGAGACTCAGGAATACTGTCACACTCAGATGCAGAAGAACTCTTCATTGCTGTTTACGTGATAGTTTTGTTTTACCACTCAAGGTTGTTGGCCCTGAGCTGAACCTCCGAACCACGCATTCCGGCACCAACATCATTTGCTTCTGGTGCTAGGCAGGTCAACACAGAACACAGCACTCACAAAAACAACGACCGTAAAACGAGCTTCGTACCACCACTCCCACCCACCCACGTATGCAGTCCTCAGCCCCGGGACAGTACATGAGTAATCTTCAGCTTCCAGTGGATCCGGATTTGGACGTGGACTCCCATACGTTGGGCCTTGCAGACTCGCAGAGATTGGCATTGGCAGAGCCAGGATCTGGTTAATGGGCCTCAACTTCCAATCTTCCGATCTGAACTTCTGCATCAACCTCAGGACCTGTATCTCTGGCAAGCAGTCCACGGACTCCAGATTCGTTGATGATAGCAATATGTTGATATTCCATTAGAGCACTAAACAAATGTGGATTAAAAAGCCCCCTCTATTGTATACAAAAAAAATTAAATTCAGGGGAGTGTGACATAAATATTGGTTTCATGTTCTCCCACTGAGGATGCAGAAAAAATGAAATAAAAATAAAATGCATCAGATCATCAATCTTTTATCAGAACATCTAATTTTCTCTACAGATGCTCTTTGAATTGTTGATCATTTGCATCATTTTCTGTCATTGAGAGACTGCATTTGCACCATCCTAGAAGTTGTTTTTATTGCTGAACCTTCCTGTTAAATCGCTATTGTAGGTTTTTTTTCTGACTAATGGATTTTCTTTCCTATTTTTAGTCCTTTCTCTCACTGTACGATAAGATCTTGTTCCCTAGAATCTATTTTGGGAGACTTGTCCCACGATGCGATATTAAGGTTGGACTTCAGCAGAATGTGAGGAGATCTCACTGAGATTTGCCAGATTATGAGAGGTTGTTGACTTGGAATGGAGAACTTAGACATAGAGCACGTAACTGCAGGGTAAGGAATTGCTGTTTAGGATGAGGAAGAGGAACTTTATGCGGAGGGTTGGAATTAAGCACTTGAAAGTTGTGGTTGCTTGCTCACTTTGCATATTTCAAGCTTAGGTGAACGGATTTTCAG
This sequence comes from Mobula birostris, assembly GCF_030028105.1. Taxonomy (NCBI): domain Eukaryota; kingdom Metazoa; phylum Chordata; class Chondrichthyes; order Myliobatiformes; family Myliobatidae; genus Mobula; species Mobula birostris. Next base: position 55,909,958 of record NC_092390.1, on the reverse strand, counting down.
ACTCCAAAGGAAATGGGGATCAAGCTAGGTGAGGTATATGATTGAAGTAACAATTATTTCATTTCTGACGATCTATCCTGGGCTCAACATATCAATGTAGTTGCAAAGCATGCACAACAGTGGCAATATTTCATTATGGTTTTGAGGAGAATTGGTATATCACCAAAGACTCTTTGCAAATTTCAGCAGGTGGTACTGTGGAGACATTCTAACAGTCTGCATCACTGTCTAGCATTGGTGGGGGGGGGGCACTGCGCAGGATCAAAGTAGGCCGCAGAAAGTTCTAAACTCAGCTAGCCATCGTGGGCCGAAGCCTCCTCAGCACCCAGGACACCTTCAAATGGCGATGCCTCAAAGTGGCATCCATCATTTAGAAACCATATCAGCCAGCACCCAGGTGTTACGTAACCGGCAACAATGAATATCAATTGAGTCAGGTTATATAAAAATAACCAAACATTTATTAAACACGGATACACAAAAAAAAAACAAAGGAAAACCTTAACCAGAAGTTGACCGCTATGCGGCCATTCAACAAATCGCCACTCGGTACTGGTTCTTAAAGCGATCAATGCGAAAATAGTTCTTAAAGCGGTGAAATCAAGCACAGTTCTTAAAATGGTGAATTGGAAAGTCCAACAGATTTATACATTCAATTGGGAGAGACTTCTCTGGAGAAGGATTTCTTCATAGACGCGACTTTCCTGCTGGTTCTGTCCAAAGGATTCACGATGAAGGAAATAAACGGCTTAAAAATAACTGACCTTTCTTTATAGAGAGCAAACCTTGCATGAACTACCTTGTCTTTTTGCAGGAGTTATCTTCGATGCAGGTCGCTACTTCTTTGACGAAGACTCAATAAGGTCAATCCTTTATTAAACTGCCGAACATTCCCGACTTCTCTTAATCCTTCATATCCTGTACTTCAATAAAGTCTCCACTCTCCAATACTACTGAAAAGGTACATCGACAAATTTGGCAGAGATTGGCAGTCCAGCACTATTGTACCTTACAATAGTGGCACTCAGCTCTCACCTGTGGCTCCCCGTAGCTGTTTGCATGCGACAGCGGCCACACCCCGGGCAACGGCTTCGACAAGCCGGCTAAACCAGGTGAGGGTAGCTGACGGGTCTCAAACCCTCGGTGAGATAGGGAGTTGTCTATCCCAGCATGTGAAGACAGACTCTGGCGGATTGAGCGGACGAGATCAATGGAAGGTCCAACGGTCAAGAAGGCGGTCTCTGCAAGCGTCGTGGAACGTGTAGAGCAGGACAAGACACAGAAGACGTCCTGGTCATCCACTGCGCCTTGTCCCATCTCCAGCCGTCTCGACTCTGTCTTGCCACTGGATCCAGATGGGAATTGGGAAGAGAGAGTGAGGTTGACGCTGCGCAACTCTCTCTCACTTAAATCCAAGCCACGCGCTAGTCTCGACACCATCAATAATGGTGTCGAGGTCCTCATCAACGTACGATGGACGAACAACAACAAACAACCTTACAATAGAACGTAAAACTCTGTTTTAAAAATGAAACTGCGTCATAAAGCAAATCCGCAACGGAACAGAGACACTGACTAACTTTCTAGCTGGAAAACTAACTGCGTCACCAGGGGTCTTTTCTTTATACCCGTGGTGAGCATGTCATCACATGACCTCACATCGGCAGGAAAATTACATCAGGTGACCTTCAAAAGACCATTACATCATTCTCACAAGTCACAAGATCTCCTTGAGGTATGTAACACCAGGACATGTCCTTGTCTCATTGCTACCATCGAGGAGGAGGTACAGAAGCCTGAAGGTACACAATGTTTTAGGAACGGTTTCTTCCCCTCCACCATCAAATTTCTGAATGGACAATTAGCCCATGAACACTATCTCAATATTTCCCCCCTCTCATTTTTCATTACTTATTTATTTTTCATTTTTATATATACTTTAATTTTTATTATCATATATTGCAACGTGCTGCTGCCACAAAATGGCAAATTTCACGACCTTTGTCAGTGATATTAAACTTGGTTCTGACTCTAATTCTCCTTCACACTTGTGCACTGGAAATGATGGTAAAGAATCTCGAATCTTGAATACAAAGAGCAAAGTGGGACTGAGGGGATAGAAAGGCTACTGAAGCTATTTCTAATAACCCTCCTTTCTGAGGTGGGCTGTGCTGGCTTGTGGCGCTACTACTTGGCGATCTTTTCTCAAAGTACCTTCTGAATCGTTATCACAAAGCCATAGTTTCCAACCTCATTGTCAAGTACAGTTCCATTTCGGGCCTTGTACTCTGTCAAGTGCTTTTGTACCAATAGGGTTGCCTTTTGTGCTTTGAAGCCTGTACTTGGAGAACCTGATCTGATGTGGGATGATGTGTATAAACATACATCCTGTTACAATCAGCAAAATGGTTGGATATATATTGTCACTGCCAAAGGGGCAAGTCCCTTCTGATATGTGTGAAAATTTAGTTTCGTGCTTTGCTTTTCATAGCAAATAATTTCAAGATGAAGTAAAAGATTTCAATACTTGTCCTGGAAGGGATGTAGGAAAAAACTAATATATTGTAAATGCAAAAAAAAAATACAATTTTTAAAATATTTATAACTGTAAGGCTGAGTTGGAGTACTGCTCCAATGCCTATTTAAATTTGCTGACGACATGGCTGTTGCTAGCCAAATCAAAGGTGGTGATGAATCAGCATATAGGCAGGAGATTGAAAGTCTGGCTGAGTGGGCGCCATAACAACAGCTTCTTGCTCAGTGTCAGTATGACCAAGGAGCTGGTGATTGACTTCAGGAGGAGGAAACCGGAGGTCCATGAGCCAGTCCTCGTCAGAGAAACACAGGTGGAGAGGGTCAGCAACTTTAAATTCCTCTGTTATTATTTTGGGGGACCTCGCCTGGGTCCAGCACGCAACTGCCAGTACAAAGAAGGCATGGCAATGCCTCTACTTTCTTTGGAGTTTGTGAAGATTTGGCATGTCACCTAAGACTTTGACAAACTTCTATAGATGTGTGATGGAGAAGTATATTGGCCAGCTGCATCATGGCCTGGTGTGGAAGCACCAATGCCCTTAAATGAAAAAGCCTTTTAAAAGTAGTGAATACAGCCCAGTCCATCACGGGTAAAGCCCTCCCCACCATTGAGCACACCTGTAAGGAGTACTGTCGCAGAAATCAGCATCCATCCTGAAGAACCGCCATCATCCATGCTACCTTCTCGCTGCTGCCATCAGATAGGAGGTACTGTGCACGAGCCTCGTATCCTACACCACCAGGTTTAGGAACAGTTATTTTCCCTCAGCCATCAGGCTTTTGAACCAGAGGCTTCACTCATCCCATCACTGAACTGTTCCCACAACTATGGACTCACTTTCAATGGTGCTTTCACTCGTGTTCTCTATTTATTGCTTATTTATTTATAATTTATAATTTTTTTTCCCTCTTTTTGTATTTGTACAGTTTATTTTTTGCAAGTCGTTTGTCTGTCTTTGTGTGCGGGTTTTCATTGATCTTATTGTGTTTATTTGTATTACTGTGAATGGCCACAAGAAAATGAACCCATGGTGACATATGTGTACTTTGATAATACACTTTAACTTTGGAAAATGTGACCCAAGCAGGTTTGTGATCTGTGGCACCATTGAAGTGAAGGCATCTTCTTAAACTTGTAATTTTACATGAGTTGATTCAGCTTTTAAGGATATTTATTTATTTTTGGCAATGCAGAGTGGAGTAGGCCTTTCTGGCCCAGCGAGCCTCACTGCCCTGCAACTCACCTATTTAACACTAGCCTTGGACAATTTACAATGACCAATTAAGCTACTAACTGCTGCATCTTTGGACTGTAGGAGGAAACCGGAGCACTTGGGGGAAACCCCACACGGCCAGGGGGAAAACGTACAAACGACACAGTGCAGACTATATTGCTACCTGCTGCGTTGGAGTTGGTGTGTGAAGGCGATGCTCAGTCTAACAGTGAATGATTGTCTTAGTCGCTTTTCTTTGATTGCAAGGCCCTGTTGGACATTGGTAATGTGGAATGCTGCAAATCTGGTTTACTGATTTATTGGTAGGGCAGCTGTGTGGCCTCGGTTGTCGTGTGGCCTCGTGCTGGGATGTCACCTGTTGCAGCTGCCCAGGACTGATGATGCTGGGGCAGTGTGGTGCGGCATCTACACTGGCACTGCCTTCTAGTGTTCACTCGGTGGGAGAAAGTGGAGTTGCTCTTGTCAACAACATTCATGGACTCAGGGACGGGCAATATTAATTTTTTTTGTGTGACAATGTTTACTGCTATTTTATGTGTTATATGTGCCTTGTACTATTTCTGTTGGTGCTGTGTTTTGCGCCTTGGCTTCATGGTAACGCTGTTTCATTTGGCTGTATTCATGAGTATTCACGTATGGTTGAATGACAGTTAAACCTGAACTTGATGCTTTATCTACCCCAGCTCTTATACAACGTTACCTTGATTACTTCTAGTTCGTGGTCCTCTGGAGATTCGCTCACTCATTATGTGCTGTGTTGTGTGACGTGGGTGATCATGGTCTTCCCATGACCTTGACTGTTCGTGGCAAATTTTTCTACAAGAGTGGTTTGCCATTGCCTTCTTTTGGCCAGTGTCTTTAAAAGACAGGTGACTCCCAGCCATTATCAATACTGTTCAGAGATGGTTTGCCTGACATCAGTGGTTGCATGTTCAAAGTAAAATACCATATACAACCCTGAGATTCATTTTCCTTCGGGTATGCTCAGCAAATCTATAGAATAGTAACTATAACAGGATCTTTGATGGATTACAACAGTGTTTCATGTAGATGTAGTTGGGAGGGCTTACCAGTGATGTACTGGGCCAAATCTACTACATTTTGCAGGATTTTCCACTCAAGGGTATTGGTGTTCCCATACCAGGCTGTACCGCAGCCAGTCAATACACTTTCCACTACTCATCTATGGAAGTTTGTCAAAATTTCTGATGACCTGCTGAATCTCTGCAGGCTCCTAAGGAAGTGGAGGCACAGTCATGTTTTCTTTGCAATGACATTTGTATGACTTAGGCTTGTGATATGCACTAGCTGCTCATTGGGGTGGGGGGGCTAAGCAGGTGTTATATCTTGTCTAACGGTGACCTGCCTGCTAGTGGAGGAAAGGAGTGCCTTACACCTCTGGTAGAGACGTATCTCCACCCCACCATCTTCCCTTGGAGATTAGAACCTCAGAAAATTGCTTTTCCAGGTTATTTAGCTTGGTTAAGACAAGTTGAGACTCATAAGAACTTCAGACAAGTTGGAGCACTCCTTGGTTGTAATTGTATGTAGGAATTTTGGTAAAACTAATGGTTGGTGTTGTTACTTGGCCACCAATATTGTAAGATTTTGGGTCTGGCAGACATGTTTTGAAGATGTACTCTGAAGTTTGCCTCTGAGTTGTTCTGCTGTTTCTCTGGTAAGGTAGACGTGGCAGATCAAGTGGTGACAAGTTTGAGCTTGTTCACCCGCCACAAACTGATCCTGCTACAGAAATTAGAATCTTGTCCTTTTCATCTCAAATATGTTTACAATTTGATCAGTGTTGTTTACTGCCAAATTACCACTCTGAAAATCTGCTCAGTCATGGAGTCTCAACTCTTGGGGTTTTTTAAATTATTGGTACTGCTTGCTTTGTGTGGTTTTTTGATCGGGGTGGACTAGCTCTGCGGCTTGCAGTCAATGAACGACAGCACTAAATTGAACCGAACCACACTGAACATTCCTAGACTGCTTCAAGGACTGTGGTTTGTTGTTTAATGTTCTGTGTGTTATTCGCTCAATCTTTGCCATTTGCATGATATTTGTGCGCATTGGGTGTTTGATGTTTTTCTTTGAATGGGTTCCATGGTGTTTCTTTGTTTCGTGGCTGTCTGTGTGAAGATAAATCTCAGGGTTGTACACTGCATACATACTTTGATAATAAATGTATTTTGAAGCTTTGAGTCATTAATTGCTAGGTCTTCCTAGGCAACAACGTGTTGATGGAGCTTTCATGGGTTCATGAAGGAGGCAGGCCCACGGCTCTACTTCATTAGGAATTTGAGGAGGTCCTCTATGTCAACAAGCATTTCTGTAGTTTGTATGACTGCAGCTGTGCTTTCTGGTTGCCTCACTGCCTGATATGAGGCTCCAAAATGCACAGGATTGCAAGAGGCTGCACGGTTGTAGATTCAGCCAGCTCTCCCCACTACTGAAGATGTCTTCACGAGGCAGTGCCTCAAGTAGGGAGCATTGACACTATGGACCCTCGGCATCTGGGTCACGGCCTCCTCTCATTACTACCATCAGAGAGGAGCCTGAAAACCCACACTCAATATCTTAGGAACAGTTTCTTCCCGTCTACTGTCAGATTTCTGAACAGTCCATAGACACTACCTCGTTAACACTCTTGTACTGTTAACTTGTAGTTTTGTATCTGGCACTGCACTGTCAATCAACAACCAATTACATGTCAGTGACAAACCTGATTCCGACAAAAGAACATCATGCACGCATGCCTCCATGGAATTATTTATTGATATTTTTCTTTCTATGCCTAATTTGTCATCAAGTCGTCTGCTGTAGACTATACACCTGTGTTTAAACCGATTACTTGAGACGGTTCCGAATTGGATGTCCTGATGGCATGGATCCCAAATGCCTGATTTCTCTTTGGGCATTATCAGTTCACATTTCCTCCACGACCTGGATCAACTCGTTGACGTCATGTGGAGGTTTGCCTGCTTCAAGGACTCCGTCAGGTGGTGCCAACTTAGACCCACCCATGTTGGAACGGCTGTGGACGAGATGCCAGACGAAGATCAACCCAACCCCGGCTCCCGAGCAGACAGACTTGTGTCTGCCCCTCCCGGACCATGCTTCAGTTAGTAGGGTGAGTGCCATACGAAACAACAGCAACAAGAAGTTCACATTTCAGCAATTTGGAGTGCCAGACCCACTGTGGTTAAACAGACAAGTGCGCTCCAAATTAAAAATGCAAATACTGCAACCCCAAAACATGGCATGGTTAGACATCGTTTGTGATCTTGACTCGCTTGTCACCGGATGAAACTTTATGCTCCCCGCCCCACCGCACAAAGTAAATGCTCGCTTGGCCTAATATAAAAACATACCTGATCTGATAGTTCCACTGCCAGCATTTCTTTATGCAAACTTGAGATTTCCACTTAGAGAGAAAATCTTGATCTGGCTGCTGTTTCAGATTCTCCTGACTGCTGTTGGATGGATTCAAGAATAGACAGGAAAATCTACTTGCAACACACACAGAACTGCTAGAGGAACTCAGCAGGCCAGACAACGTCTATGGAAATGAATACGCATTTGACGTTTCGGGCCAAGACCCATCTTCAGGACTGAGAGGGAAGGGGGGCAGATGCCAGGATGGGGAGAGGGGAACGAGGCTAGCTGGAAGGTGATAACTGAAGCCAGGTGGGTGGGAAATGTCAAGGGCTGGAGAAGAAGGAATCTGATAAGAGAGAGGTGAGTGAACTCTCGCAGAAAGCGGAGACGCAGGGGGAAGGTGAGAAGAGGTAAAAGGTCAGAGTGGGGAATAGGGGAAGGTGGGGGAGGGGTGGCGAATTTGTTTACCAGAAAGACGAATTGATATTCATGCCGTCAGGTTGGAGACTATCCAGACAGAAAAATAAGGTGTTGCTCCTCCACCCTGAGGGTGGGCTCATTGTGCTGGGCAACCACAGGGAAGCTGAATTGAGAGTGAGGCATCAGGAAGATATGGGAACAGAATCTTTTGACAGCCAGCTAGGTTTAAACAATGCATTTTGAGGATTGGAGTCTGTAGTTCATGTTTTGTGTTTCTGGTTTCTGGTTGCTCCTTTGTTGCTATTTTAGGCAATTTTGATTGGGGCGGCCTGCGGATGGTGAACACTGAGCTGAACTGAATAAGCCTGGACTCTTTCGACTTTGTGTTTATATTCGGTGTTCTTCCCTTGTTTTTTTTCCCTCCTTTTATTTGCTGTTTGTGTGTTTTTTTTTGAGTTGGTGGTGGAGGGGGGGTGGGGTTGATGTTTTCCAGGGTTTTCTTTGTTCTGTAGCTGGCTGTGGAAGATGAATCTCAGGGTTGTATACTGCATACAACAGGAATTCTGCAGATGCTGGAAATTCAAGCAACACACACAAAAGTTGCTGGTGAACGCAGCAGGCCAGGCAGCATCTTTTACAAACTCATTTCAAAATTGAACTCTGAACTCTGATGCCCAGAGCTGTAATAGTGTCATGCTAAATGCAATGCTACCGTGGCAACTTACAGTACCCGTTTCTGTTACCCCACGTGCTTTTAAAAACAAACCAAGCTCACAGGAAAATACCGTCCAGTATCTTTAAAATGTGAAGGGCTGGGGCAAAGACAGAAGTTATATCCATTAGTCCGAAGTGATAGATTCCCAGAGGGTTTTTACAGTATCAAGATGCCCATCTGTTGTTTTATATCTTGGCACCTATCCAAGTCTATCCCAGATTGGGGATCACAATCACAGGCCCAAAAATGTTCTACCACCGCAAGTCAGCACTGAGCAAGAAGCGAAGTTCAGATACACCTCTGCGCTGGTCCACCATCATCGATTTGCCAACCAAAATGGACCGAATGCTCAAAAGGTTGTGTGATGGAGATGCATCATTAGCATAATTGTAACTCGGGGGGGAGGGGGGAGGCCTCAACAGTCTCTGGTCATGAAGCAGAGGCAAAACAAAACTGACCCCACCCAAGTTACATTCTTTGATTCAAAGTACATTTATTATCAAAATGCTCATGCAGTATACAAGCAACACACATCAAAGTTGCTGGTGAACGCAGCAGGCCAGGCAGCATCTGTAGGAAGAGGTGCAGTCGACGTCTCAGGCCGAGACCCTTCGTCAGGACTAACTGAAGGAAGAGTGAGTAAGGGATTTGAAAGTTGGAGGGGGAGGGGGAGATCCAAAATGATAGGAGAAGACAGGAGGGGGAGGGATGGAGCCAAGAGCTGGACAGGATCCCACCACTAAGCACATCTTTCCCTCCCCCCCCCCCTGCATTCCGCAGGGATCGCTCCCTACACAACTCCCTTGTCCATTCGTCCCCCCCCATCCCTCCCCACTGATCTCCCTCCTGGCACTTATCCGTGTAAGCAGAACAAGTGCTACACATGCCCTTACACTTCCTCCCTTACCACCATTCAGGGCCCCAAACAGTCCTTCCAGGTGAGGCAACACTTCACCTGTGAGTCGGCTGGGATGATATACTGCGTCCGGTGCTCCCGATGTGGCCTTTTATATATTGGCGAGACCCGACACAGACTGGGAGACCGCTTTGCTGAACATCTACGCTCTGTCCGCCACAGAAAGCAGGATCTCCCAGTGGCCACACATTTTAATTCCACATCCCATTCCCATTCTGACATGTCTATCCACGGCCTCCTCTACTGTAAAGATGAAGCCACACTCAGGTTGGAGGAACAACACCTTATATTCCGTCTGGGTAGCCTCCAACCTGATGGCATGAACATCGACTTCTCTAACTTCCGCTAAGGCCCCAACTCCCCCTCGTACCCCATCTGTTACTTATTTTTATGCACACATTCTTTCTCTCACTCTCCTTTTTCTCCCTCTGTCCCTCTGAATATACCTCTTGCCCATCCTCTGGGACCCCCCCCCTTGTCTTTCTTCCCGGACCTCCTGTCCCATGATCCTCTCGTATCCCTTTTGCCTATCACCTGTCCAGCTCTTGGCTCCATCCCTCCCCCTCCTGTCTTCTCCTATCATTTTGGATCTCCCCCTCCCCCTCCAACTTTCAAATCCCTTACTCACTCTTCCTTCAGTTAGTCCTGACGAAGGGTCTCGGCCTGAGACGTCGACTGCACCTCTTCCTACAGATGCTGCCTGGCCTGCTGCGTTCACCAGCAACTTTGATGTGTGTTGCTTGTATACTGCATGAGCATTTTGATAATAAATGTACTTTGAATCAAAGAATGTAACTTGGGTGGGGTCAGTTTTGTTTTGCCTCTGCTTCATGACCAGAGACTGTTGAGGCCTCCCCCCTCCCCCCCGAGTTACAATTATGCTAATGATGCATCTCCATCACACAACCTTTTGAGCATTCGGTCCATTTTGGTTGGCAAATCGATGATGGTGGACCAGCGCAGAGGTGTATCTGAACTTCGCTTCTTGCTCAGTGCTGACTTGCGGTGGTAGAACATTTTTGGGCCTGTGATTGTGATCCCCAATCTGGGATAGACTTGGATAGGTGCCAAGATATAAAACAACAGATGGGCATCTTGATACTGTAAAAACCCTCTGGGAATCTATCACTTCGGACTAATGGATATAACTTCTGTCTTTGCCCCAGCCCTTCACATTTTAAAGATACTGGACGGTATTTTCCTGTGAGCTTGGTTTGTTTTTAAAAGCACGTGGGGTAACAGAAACGGGTACTGTAAGTTGCCACGGTAGCATTGCATTTAGCATGACACTATTACAGCTCTGGGCATCAGAGTTCAGAGTTCAATTTTGAAGAGTTTGTAAGGAGACTGTACGTGCTCCCCGTGGAACGTGTGGGTTTTCTCCGGGTTATTCCGGTTTCCTCCCACAGTCCAAAGCCGTACTGGTGGTAGGTTAATTGGTCATTGTAAATTGTCCCGTGATTTGTCTAGGGCTAAAGTCAAGGGTTGCTGGGTAGTGCGGCTCGAAGGGCCAGAGGGCCTATTCTGCGGTGTATCTCAACAAATAAGACCATAAGATATGGGAGCAGAAGTAGGCCATTCGACCCATTAAGTCTGCTCTGCCATTCAAGCATGGGTTGATCCAATTCTTCCCGTCACCCCCTCTCCCCTGACTTCACCCCATACCCTTTGATGCCCTGGCTAATCAAGAACCCAGTTCTAAATAAATAGATAAACAGATAAATAAATAGTTTAAAAAAAACAGGTGAGCCAGATACTGGAGCCACTCTGTGCAAACAAGGGGAAATGAGGTTTTAGATGCACAGGTATTGAGGTTGGTTGTTTGGTTACCTTTGATCAGACATCAAAATTGAATTTTGTGCCCACTTGGAAAGCTACATTTAGAAATTACTTCCGATGCCAAGTAGGAGCAAACTGGTTTTGAGGTGGCATCATACCAAGTTGTTTAAGACCACTCTGAGCTCAGCAGGCTTTGTTGCTGTCAGTGAGAGTAGCAGACGGAATTGTTGAAAGGGATGTTCCACGGTGTGAAAGAAAACCTGCTGCTGCAGAAAGCTGCTTTTCGTGACCCGTACACTTGATGTATGAATGCCTGTGGCAATAAAGTTGAAATTGAACAATTTGTGTGCGATAGAAGGACAGGAAACACCTTATAGTTGTTGCTTGGATGGGTTGTGTTCCTTTGAAAGTGATAGTGAAAAGAACAGGTGCAGCCTTGCATGCAGAAATCAAATGACTAGAAAGGCAAATCTATAACATTTTTAGAAGACAAATTTGCACTATCTGAATTGGGTGAGTATAAAGTGGAACTCCAGGAGTTGACCAACTGTTGGCAAATTGATCTGTAGAATATAAATACTGTTATGTATTTAATATTTCAATAATCTTGTAAAGATGTTGATTAAGCATTCTTTGTTTAAGAGATTCATTATGGGTTATATGCCATGGCGTTACGACATGATGTTGTTAGCGCCTCGCTTAAAATAACAAATTCACGTCTCTCAGCTCTCCTGTTTTCTTTTGAATTAGTTTAATGTTTTGAAGTTACAAAATGTAACAAATACCTTTTTGAACCTCAGTGGATTTACAATGACTCGTAATTAAAGAGTCATTCTGTTTGGGCAGCGTCTGTGGATCAGGAAATGGGGTTTGCGTTGCAGATCATTGACTTTCTGTTCGACACAAGTTGAATGTGAATCCTTGTAGCTCCAGCACAATAAATCCCCAGGGATGATTCAGTTCACGAGTCTTGTGCATACTTTAACTGCCTGTGTTAAAGTTGACTTCTTTTGACGGGCTAGTGTCACGTTTCATCCCCAGCAGCTGTGTAACTGAGGACTCTCTGATCTACGGGCTGTTCCCGGGGACGCACACGGAGACCAGCATCCGGTGCTGCTGGCAGATCATCAACTCGGTGAAAGACGCTCTTTGGTCAGCCTGAAACTTGATAATCTACCAGCACATGGAGATGTCCGTGGGAGAATGCTGCCGACTGGCACATTCTCGGCTGCAGGAGTACGTGCTGAGGGACGCACTGAAACTCGGTGCAGCCACCGCAAGGGCCCGGTGGGGAAGGACCACAGTATAGGTTTCTTCACCCGCCGGAGTGGGAAGGGTCGGGTGGCGGGGAGTATACCCCTCAACAATGATGTGGTAAGGTGAACAACTGGAGTGCCACGTGGGTGGCCATAAGTATATGGATATGTACTGACTATAAGGAAAACGTATGTAAAGGATGGAAAGTTATTGAATGGTTTACTGTATATAATTTTATTTTTGAATAAAGTATATTTTGAAATAAAAAAAAGTTGACTTCTATTTGAGTTGGCCATGAGTTTATTAGATATTCTGAAGGAAGTGTCAGACAGATGCTAATTGTCCTCTGACAGAGCCTCTCTGATTCTCTGCTACCTCTCCTCACTCTTGTTTATAAATGTCTACAAGTTTTTTTTCCTCTAACTCCCATTGTTGGCTTTGTCACATTAGCTTTAAAGCATCACATAGATCTTTGTGATCAGCGTGTTAAGACTTTTTTTTACAAATGACAGAAAAATAGATGAAAGTTTGCTGCAACACACATCAAAGTTGCTGGTGAACGCAGCAGGCCAGGCAGCATCTGTAGGAAGAGGTGCAGTCGACGTTTCAGGCCAAGACCCTTCGTCAGGACTAACTGAAAGTTTGCTGCTCTTGTTTGATAGGAATTCTATTTAATGTTCACCTCAAAGGGATACCTTCAGGAGCAATGCCTCAAAGGCAGTATCCATCAGTAAGGACCCTCACCACCCAGGACGTGTCTTTGCTACCATCAAGGAGGTGGTACAGGAGCCTGAAGACATGCACTCAACATATTAGGAGCAGCTTCTTCCCCTCTGCCCTCAGATTTCTGAATGGACAGTGAACCCATCAGTCGTCATTGTTGTCGTCATCATCATCATGTGAACATGGTCTTTCCATGACCGTGATTGTTCTTGGTAGATTTTTTTACGGAAGTGGTTTGCCATCGCCTTCTTCTGGACAGTGTCTTTATAAGACACGTGACCCGAGCCATTATCAATACTGTTCAGAGATCGTCTGCCTGGCGTCAATGGTTGCCTAACCAGTACTTGTGATGTGCACCAGCTGCTCATACGACCATCCATCACCTGGTCCCATGGCTTCACGTGACCCTGATCGGAGGGCTAAGCAGGTGCTACACCTTGCTCAAGGGTGACCCTCAGGCTAGTGGAGGGAAGGAGCGTCTTGCACCTCCTTTGGTGGAGATGTATTTCTACCCTGCTACCCCCATGAACGCTATCTCACTAATTTTTCCTGCTCATTTTAAACTACTTAATTATTTTAAAAAATTGTCCTTATTGTAATTTGTAGCTTTTATTATTATGTTGCACTGTACTGCTGACACAAAACAACAAATTTCATGACATATGCCGGTGATGTTAAATTGGTTTCTGATAATAGATGAGCGTAAATGAAGGACATTACGGCCTTGGTCTGGATTGTCATAATGGAGGGACATTTGCATAATTTGTCTCTGCGCAAGCACTGTGCTGAGATCATGGAGACCTTGAGTACATTCAGTAGAATATGACACTTGCAGCATGGTAGTAAAAGCAGACCTCAATCACACTTTAATGCTGTGAACTTTGGTGGGGGGTGGGAGAGAAAAGGTCATAATTAAGTGGTCATATTCAAAATGTGTTACTTTTCAAGGCTACTTTGCCAACAGGAAACTGAAGTGCAATTTATTTTATCCTGTTATTCAGTTAATTAGCAATCGGGAAGAGTAAAATGAAAGGTGGAGCACTGGAAGTTACCTATAAAATCGTAAGCAGTAAGACTTGGCAAGATTGCGGAACAAACTTCAAAATATTGTTCCTGAAGTGTGTGCAAAGCAAGCTATGGAATAATCATATACCCATTCCATTAGTTGTGGGAATTGCTGAGAGTGGAATTGTGGACCTGGTGAGATTGAAATGGTGGGTTAATGGTTAAGTCCACTGTTGGTTAAGCCTGTATATTGCTGGATTGTTTTCTGAGTGGTTTTCAAAGGTTCTTGGCAGTCTATACATTCACTTGTACATCCGATTTGAAGTGTGCACTGATTTATTTACTTTATTTAGAGATACAGTGTAGAGTAGACCCTTCCAGCCCTTTCAAGCCGAGTTGCCCCAGCAATCCCAGGCATCCCCTGATTGAACCCTAGCCTAATCATGGGACAATTTACAATATACCAGTTACTAGGTTAATTGGTCATCTTTGGACTGTGGGAGGAAATTGGAGCACCGGGAAAAACCCACACATTCCATGGGGAGAGCGTACAGACTCCTTACAGAGGACGCTGGGATTGAACTCTGAACTCCACTCCTCACCCCCCCGCCCCCAAACTGTAATGGCAACGCCCTAACAGCTATGCTGCCATTACACTGTAATATGTATGTAGCTGTCATTTTTGACCATTCTACCAGTGAGGCTAAACACTCAGTAACTTCCCATTCATAATGCACCCTAATTCATGTATTAAATGATAGAGCCTTCCCAGATCAAAATCTGAATAGTAGGACGACTTGTTCGCAAAGGACTTTGTGCAGTCAAGTTTGCTGTTCCTGTTTTTTCTTGTCCCTAAGCCTACTTGGTTTCTGAATTAGGAAGTTAGCCGTAAGCTGTTGGTTTACTACATTACATGCGTGAATGCACCTGTAAGAACTGTGTGTGTCCGATGTTGCCTGACCGTTGATACATTGTTGTGGTCTCTGCTGGTACCTGAGTGACTGGCACTATCTGGAGTGATATTGGCCATGTCATCTGTGTCACTGTGTCACTTCAGTAACCATTTAATGTATAGAACCTACGGAAGCTCAAATCTCAGCTGAGACTGAGGGTAGGGAAGGAGGCTGGGTTTCCTCTGGTTAGAGCTGCTTTTAGCTCAAGGTCTCAGAGATCAGGGGATTGCCGCAATCCTACACGTACAAAGTGCTGGAGGAACTCAGCAGCCTTCCTCAATTTCAGCATCTGCCCCAATCTTCTCTGGCTCTAGTTCTGTAGAATTCAACCGGAAGTCTGAGTTAAACATGATGAATGAATGAACTGCACCTAAAATTGACCATTTGGAATATAATTTGACCCACAAAAGCCATTTTCTGCGCAACCCGACCAGCTCCAACTGTTCCAATGAAAAGTCATGTAATCATAGGTGGATTTAGGCCAATTGATCCCATAGTGGGCGGCATTGTTTTCTCTCTCCCCCCCCCCCCCGGGGGGTCTGTGGAAGTTTCTAAGGAGGTGGTAGTGGGGGGCAGGGTGCTTGGTGGCAAGGGAGGCAGTTAAGAGATTATAGGCTTAATTTAAAAAATGAATTACTTACTATAAGCACTTGACCTTTGGTGCCTCATAATTGATTATAATGATCATGTAATCACCTTCTCTCTTTCTAACCTACCATTCTCTTAGACCTTAAGCAAAGTGCATTATAATTGTTGAAAAGCAATGTGGCACTTCTGTATTCGGCATCTTATGAAAAATCTGGACTGAAGAAATTGTGTGCAACACACACAAAAATTGCTGATGAACACAGCAGGCCAGGCAGCATCTATAGGAAGAGGTACAGTCGACGTTTCGGGCCAAGACCCTTCGTCAGGACTGACTGAAGGAAGAGCTAGTAAGAGATGAAGCCACACTCAGGTTGGAGGAACAACACCTTATATTCCGTCTGGGTAGCCCCCAACCTGATGGCATGAACATTGACTTCTCTAACTTCTGGTAATGCCCCACCTCCCCTTTGTACCCCATCCGTTACTTATTTAATTTTAATTATTATTAAGTTTTTTTTCTCTCTTTTTTTTTCTCCCTCTGTCCCTCTCACTATACTCCTTGCCCATCCTCTGGGCTTTCCCCCCCGTCCCCTTTCTTTCTCCCTAGGCCTCCTGTCCCATAATCCTCTCATATCCATTTTGCCAATCAACTTTCCAGCTCTTGATCCATCCCTCCCCTCCTGTCTTCTCCTATCATTTCGGATCTCGCTCTCCCCCTCTCACTTTCAAATCTCTTACTATCTCTTCTTTCAGTTAGTCCTGACGAAGGGTAGATTTCCTCGTGTTTGCGTGAAGAGATTGTGTTATTTCCAGCCCCAGCCCATGTATTATTGCCCTGTTGGCATTCAATGGGGTAAAGTTCGGAATCTGCCCTCTCGAGTGGTCATGACATCGTTTCTCTAGCCCATGGCCCAATCGAGGTATTGCTGCCTCACTTTATGTACCTCCATGTAGTGAGTCGGGTTTTGCCTGAGCTATGATAATGTCATAACTTTACCCTTTATTGATCACAGCGTTTAAGGTTGGACTTATTCACCATAATGAAAATGGAAGAAGTGGACCAAACGAGAAAGAAGTGTAGTTAGTATAGTGTAGTGTGGGGCATCTGAGATGTGGATTTACACCAGAACCAAGCAACCAACAGCAGCCAATGTGTCTGTTGTGTGAAAAAGTTTTTCAAATGAGGCAATGAAACCTCCAGGCTCCTTCAGCATTTGAAGTGAATGCACTCTGACAAAGCAAGCAAGAACTTTGCTTATTTTCAATCATTTCACGAAAACTGTCAGAAATGGAAAGCACTTCAAAACATGTTTTTCAGCACTTCACAACGGAACAGTGACATTTTGCGTGTTTCATACAACATTTCTTTGCTCATTCCTAAATCTGGAAAGCCGCACACAATTGGAGAACTGATTCTGCGGACAGTAAGGGAGTATGGTTTTGCATAGTCATCAGACCAAATAATTAAAGCGATTCTGCTCACTGGCAGCTCTGTTCAAAGATGAATAGATGAACTATCTGGGATTGTGGAAGACACATTGGGCAACATACTTGGGACAACAGAATTTGCACTTGCAGTTGGTTGGGTCAACTTTGTTCTTGGTTATGTTTGCTTCATAAAAGGTGAAAGCATGGTCCAAGGGTTGTTATTTGCAAGGGGACTGGAAGGGGGAATTGATATTTTTGGACTGAACAATTTTTTTAAAGAGAAGGACACTCTGCTTACCAAATACTTGTGCAAAAGATGGGGCACCATCAATTACAGGGCACTGCCGTGAGGTTATTACTTCCTTGACAAAAGCTGTACCTAGCGTATTTACTATTCACTATGTAATTCACAGACAACATCCTGTTGCAAAAAAGTTGCACAAATCATTAAATATTGTTATCACGGTGGTAAATAAAATCAAGTTCCATGCTTCATTTCAGGACCTTCTGTCGATCCAAGTTCTTGACTATTTCGAGAAATTGGTATTGAGAATGATGAACAGTTTGAATGTGAATGGTTGCGCACAAGTCAAATGGCTCTCAAAAGGTTCTGCCTGAGACATTTTTATGTGCTTTTGGATGCTGTGATAAAATTCTCTGAAGATCCAATTCTTCATTCAGTAATTAACTTAAGAATATTAAGCCTGACGTTACTTATTTGTCAGAATTATTTGCAAAGTTTGATTAAATCAGTCTTCCGTTGCAAAGAAATGATGTGAATCTTATCAAAGTCAAATTGGTCGCCTTCACGTTTCTATCGAAGTTAACCCTATTTTAGTGCAACTTTGGCTTTCCAATTTTTTTTAGATTATGAAGACAGGCAGTCCTCTTTTATTGTCATTTAGTAATGCATGCATTAAGAAATGATACAATATTTCCTCCGGTGTGATATCACAAAACACAGGACAGACCAAGATTGAAAAAACTGGCAGAACCACATAATTATAACATGTAGTTACAACAGTGCAACGATACCATAACTTGATGAAGTCCGTGAGCACAGTAAAAAGTTCAAAGTCTCTCAAATGTCCCACATCTGACGCAGACAGGAGAAGGAAGAAAAGCTCTCCCTGCCACGCCCGACCACAATCCGTCACTGAGTCATCCGAAAACTTCCGAGCCTCTCTGTGTTGGAAGAGGCAGAAAGAATATCAGAAGATGATCTTCAAGTATACTATGTCCATCTGAGTGAGCTGCATAAAGACGTGTCAAAGAGATTTCAGGATCTTCTCTCGATCCAATTTCCAGATTGGATAATATATCCATTCTTGGAACACTCATGAGGAATTAACAGGAAGGGTGGAGAAAGAGTTGATCTTACTACAAAATGACGTTGAGCTGAAGCTGTGGTTCGAAAATCCCTGCACTGTGGAAAAAGGTCAAGATGTTCTTTATTGTTTTTCCAACAATTATTTAGTGGAGCACTGTTTCACGACCCAGCTTCTTTCAAAGCAATGAAACAGACTGCACCTAACAGAACGTGGGGATCTGCGACTCCTCCTGAGTGACAGTCAGCCTGATGTTGAGAAGCTGATATCACTGCACCAAGCCCGTCCATCTCGTCGAAAGGCAAAAAAAGCAATGAGGCAGTGAGTAGTTGGACTACTAATGTATGCTCTAAAACTGTTAATGAAAATTGTTTTTACTCTAGTTATGAAATAATATTATTTGTAGCTTTAAATAGATTTGAGTACTTTTTGCAATTGTTTGTCACTGCTTTCAATTTTCAGTTCCAATGTACTTTCAGTCTGCATCATAAATCAAAATTCTTTATTGTTTTTATGTAATGGCTGGAAAAGGAGGAGAGGATGGTGGCACTGGGGCTCTGGTCTGGAAGCTAAACAGGTGGTAACCTAAAAAAGTTTGGGAATCGCTGGTTCAGACTGAATCCCCAGGGCAGTTCTGGCTGGGTCTGGACATCTTCCTCTACCTTTCCAGTGCTGCACCCGCCTTATTGCGTGCAATCCTTGATTTTGATGAGGTGTCACAAAGGAGTTACAATCAAATGGCTAGTCATCTTGACATGAGGAAGATGATGGGTTTATTAATATAAAGAAGGGAAGTTATGATTGCTTCTCATTTTGGAAGAATCTGGTCTCCAATTAGACAATGGATTGTTTCTATTAGTCGGGCCTGCAAATTTGAGTTGGTTTTAATCTGCCTGGTATTCCGAATCCTGATGAGTCATGTAGTAAGCATCTGTGGGAAAGGAGCAACGAGAAATGCTAACTTTCCATACGAGCTTTGTTTGTTATAGTTGCATGGATTAACCCAGAAATTTGCCGTGACATTGCCAGAAAAGAAGGGGCCTCATCTATTCTACTCTATTTGTTGTCATGTGGGTTGGCTGATTTTTATTCAGTAAAACTGTGAATAGATGTAATCAACCATTTCATTTGAAAATAAAAACAGAATGCTGGGAGTACTCAGCTGGTAAGGCAGCAATGTGAAGGGAAACAGTTAACAATTATTCGACAAACATGAGAAAGTCTGCAAATGCTGGAAATCCTTGTTGTTCACAATTATTTGAGGTGCATTGGGTCTGACGAGGGTGGAGTGGTTGGAAAGTCAGTGTTCTGAATTTAAGAAAATATTTTTCCCTGGATGCCCTGAATATTTCCAGCACTTTTTTATTTGTAGCTTTGTTTTTGGGTTTTGATGACTACAGTGGATTCAGGCTAATTGGGCCATTGATTAATCAGGGTTGCTGTTCATTTGGGACGACTCTTAAAGAACAAAAGCTAATCACGAAAACAGTGGGATCCCCTTCGTTTATTTGGGGTACTGTGCTGACACGGTTCAGCAGGCATCATCTACCTGCTGAACCGTGTCTACGCCCACCTGGACAAGCCAGCGAGCACTGTGAGGGTCATGTTTTTTGACTTCTCCAGTGCGTTCAACACCATCCGCCCTGCTCTGCTGGGGGAGAAGCTGACAGCGATGCAGGTGGATGCTTCCCTGGTGTCATGGATTCTTGATTACCTGACTGGCAGACCACAGTACGTGTGCTTGCAACACTGTGTGACCGACAGAGTGATCAGCAGCACTGGGGCTCCACAGGGGACTGTCTTGTCTCCCTTTCTCTTCACCATTTACACCTTGGACTTCAACTACTGCGGAGTCTTGTCATATTCAGAAGTTTTCTGATGATTCTGCCATAGTTGGATGCATCAGCAAGGGAGATGAGATTGAGTACAGGTCTACAGTAGGAAACTTTGTCACATGGTGTGAGCAGAATTATCTGCAGCTTAATGTGAAAAAGACTAAGGAGCTGGTGGTAGACCTGAGGAGAGCTAAGGTACCAGTGACCCCTGTTTCCATCCAGGGGGTCAGTGTGGACATGGTGGAGGATTACAAATACCTGAGGATATGAATTGACAATAAACTGGACTGGTCTAAGAACACCGAGGCTGTCTACAAGAAGAGTCAGAGCCGTCTCTATTTCCTGAGGAGACTGAGGTCCTTTAACATCTGCCGGACGACGCTGAGGATGTTCTACGGGTCTGTGGTGGCCAGTGCTAGCAGGCTGAGGGTAGCAGACACCAACAGAATCAACAAACTCATTCGTAAGGCCAGTGATGTTGTGGGGATGGAACTGGACACTCTCAGGGTGGTGTCTGAAAAGAGGATGCTGTCTAAGTTGCATGCCATCTTGGTCAATGTCTCCCATCCACTACATAATGTACTGGTTGGGCACAGGAGTACATTCAGCCAGAGACTCATTCCTCCGAGATGCAGCACAGAGCGTCGTAGGAAGTCATTCCTGCCTGTGGCCATCAAACTTTACAACTCCTTCCTTGGAGGGTCAGACACCCTGAGCCGATAGGCTGGTCCTGGACTTATTTCGTAATTTACTGGCATAATTTATATATTACTATTTAACTATTTATGGTTCTATTACTATTTATTATTTATGTTGCAACTGTAACGAAAACCAATTTCGCCCGGGATCAATAAAGTATGACTATGACTTAATTGGGACAGGAGGCTGTTACTGAACAGTTGCTAACGCGTATCAGTCCTTGTGTGACAGATAGACACTACATTGTGCTTAGAGCAAACAGTTTTTAAATAGTGTCAGTTGTGTGTGTTTGTGTTTAAAAACGCAGTGATTTTTGTCACGAATAGTAGGCGAGAAATAAAGCAGTAAGACAATTCAGAACTGTTCTGCTCACTGCGATTTCAAGCATTCAGGCTTGAAAATGCCAGAAACGCTGGGAATGAAAATGAAACGATTTCACTACTTCGAGTTTGGAACTGCAAAGAATTTGAAAGCATCTTCAATTACCTTGAATGTTACAATGAAAATGAAGATTTGGAGAATACAATCGTCGACAACATTGTATGAGGACAGTTTATTATCTGCACTAGGTGTCTGCACTAATTGTGTTCATTTACAGTCAATCATGGCAGCACAGTACAGGATCTGTCAGTAACCATTAGGATCTAGTACAGTCTTATGGTCCTGTAGAGGTGTTGGTAGTGTTGTAATATGTTCTGTGTTTCACTTAAATACATAATTTATTACTCAGTTTGTGTTTTTCTTTAAATACCATTTTAGCTATTTCCATGAAACCAGTTAATTGGGATAGCCACTTAATTGGGCCAAAATATACTGGTCCCGTAGTGTCCCAATTAACTGTAATTCACTGCATTTTGTTTATTGGGAGACTGATACTTCAGTATTGGGGCCGAATAACATAATCAGGTTCACTAGACAGTTTTGAAATAAAATTTAAACATTGTGAACCTGGGCAAACAATAAACACTTGTTCCTGAGTCCCCAGTGAGCTCTGTGCTTACCAGGGGCAGTCACTGCATTAATGATTTCCAGCAGCAGATGGTATTTCACAATCAGATGGGACAATCCCCAAGGCACTGAGTCCTCATGTACAGCCAGTATGGGTAAATCTTGACAAGTACTCTGCATTTCTTCCTAGACTTGCCTGGGAAAAAGGCATTTGTCAAGGATATTGCAGGGGTCTCAATTCTAGGTCAGCTGTCAAGCATTGTTTTGCCTTGCCATGTGGGAAAGATCTGACAGGATGGGCCTTTGAAACTACCGAAAAAATAAGTTCTTGCTGCTTGGACGACACCTTTTGAGGCATTTTGCTAAATGATGTTTGGGTGCTCGGTCGTGGAGCTGCCCCACCAAATCCACTAGGTCTTTTTCCTACAGGGTTCTGCAGGCCACTGTCTATGTGCAACCAAGGAAGACCCCAGTTGTGATAACCACACGTCCCACTGGACCCAGACTTCCAAGGTCAAGAGAGTGGAACTGCTCCAGTTCAACAGCTTTGCCCCTTTAAAAGTTTACCCACACGCGTCTCCTGTCATTGTTGGATGCGATGGGCGACCAACATTCCAGGAGGAACTGGCTAAGCTAAAAGGAACATCCCAGGCAAAATTGCCAGGCAGTTGTGGGGTGTGGGCCATTCCTGTGCTGAAGTATCACTCAGAGGGCCTCGTGCACGTGATCAATGGTGGCATGGTAGCGTAGTGGTTAGCACAACGCTTTACAGTACCAGCGACCCGGGTTCAGTTCCCACCACTACCCATAAGATGGTACATTCTCCCTGTGACCGTATGGGATTCCTCCGTTTGCTCAGGATTCCTCCCACAGTCCAAAGACCTACCGATTGGTAGGTTAATTGGTCATTGTAAGTTGTCCCGTGATTCGACTAGGGTTAAATCGGTGGGGATTGCCAGTTAGAGTATCCTGAAGGGCTTTTTGTGCTGTATTTCAATCAATCGATAAATCAAAAGTGCTGTTGACATTTCTATCATCTGTAGTTCCTGATGAAGGGTCTCGGTCCACAGTGGCGACTGCTGATTCATTTTGGTAGATGCTGCCCGACCTGCTGAGTTCCTGCTGCGTTTTGTCTGTCTGTCTGTCTGTCTGTCTCACCATGCACTTCATGACCTGGCTGCTCTAATCATTTCCCCACCGCATTTAGGTAACGCGACCTGATGGTGAAAGAGGAGAATAGTTGGACAAGCTGCCAAGAAATGTGGCCCTGATTTTTATTGTGCTTGACTTTGGCTTCCTGGACCAAACTGGACTGTTTGCAGATACACATCAAACTGATTAGCCGGTCCTTCCGACTGTCCTGCTTCCCTGCTTCAGAGGTCAACGCCAATCAATCCGTTCCCATTGGGAACACGAGAACGCCGTCGCGGGAAGAACGTGCAAGCTCCTTACAGGCAGGGCCGGGAATCGAACCTGGGTCGATGGTACTGCAGAGCATTGTGCTAACCACTACGCTACTGTGGCCCCCCTTGATCATGTGCAAGAACCTATGTAGCAAAATTGCTGTGGCTGGCTGTTACAGTTGGAAGCATGGTGTGGGCGATGGTGCTGGCAGATTGAGGGCTTGGTGCCTTTACATCTGCGTTCAGTTCTGATTTGGCTGCTGTCTGAATGGAATTTGCGTGTTCTCCCTGTGACCACAGGTTTCCCCTTGCTTTCTCCCGCAGATATTAGTGGTGTGCCCATAATGGATCCAGCAGCCCAGTACTCTCTGCGGCTTCTTGTGGTCCTGCACATTCGAACTGCTGTCCCAGATCATGGTGCAGCCAGTCAGGATGTTTCGAACAGTCTGGAAAGCCCTTGCAAGTTGGAAAATGCAGCACCCGATCCCATCCATCAGAAGACGGAGAGTGTCAGAAGCTCAGCAGTGCAGTAGTTAGCCTGAGGCTGTTCTAAGCCAGCAGCCTGGGTTTATTCCACTGCTGCCTGAGGGGAACTCTTGCGTTCTCTCCATGACCATGTCGTTTCCTCCCGGTGCCCCAGTTTCTTCCCACATTCCAGAGATGAGTTGGTCGCATGGGTGTAATTGGACAATGTGGGCTTGTTGGGCCAGAAGGACCTGGTATTGTGCTGTATCTGTAGGCCTGTGGGGTTGGAGATGCGTCTCCACCAAAGGAGGTATAAGGTGCTCCTTCCCTCCACTAGCCTGCAGGTCGCCCTTGGGCAAAGTGTAGCACCTGTTTAGCCCACCTCATCAAGGTCAAGTGAAGCTATGGGAGCAGGAGGTGGATGGTCATATGTGTAGCTGCTGTACATCACAAATCCTGGTTGTGCAACCACTGATGTCAGGCAGTCATCTCTGAAGAGTATTGATAATGGCTGGGGTCACCCGTCTTGTAAAGACACAGCCCAGAAGAAGGTTCAAGGGTCAAATTTAATGCCAGAGAATGTATACAGTATACATCCTGAAATGCTTTTTTCTTCGCAAACCCAAAGAAGTGCCCCAAAACGAGAGTTAAACATGAGAACCCCAAAGTACCCCCCCCCCCAGCTCCCCCCCCCCCCGGTACGAAAGTGACAGCGAGCAACAATTCCCCCTCCCCCCCCCCCCACCAGCAAAAAAAAAGGCACACTGGTACCGTCACCGAGCCCAAGCGTGTGCTAAGCAACAGCAAAGACACAGACCAGAGTTACCCAAAGGCTTCGCACTTTTTTTTTTGCGTGTGCCTGCGTGCGTGCGAGTCTGTGTGTGTGTGCGCGTCCGTGATGATATCTTTTTCATGGCTTTTACAAAGCCGGAGCGAGAGGGAGACTGTGTGGCGCGCCACTCCTCACACAGACATTTTTTGCAGTATCTTTCCCTTTATTTTACGAGGTCGAGTTGCGACCTCTACAGTCAACCTGGCACGGATGGAAAGCATACTCGGGAGTGGACCCGACTGGTTTCGAACCCGGGAATCTCCGCTCCCAGGTCCGGCGCCAATGTCGTTGCACCACCAGCCGGCCCAAGGCTTCGCATTTCATCCAAAATTCGACAACCCACAGGTTCCCTCTCTCCCTGGCGAGGGAGAGGGAGGTGTCCCTCATTTTCACAGCAAGTGGGAGACATTACAACAGCCCGCTGGCAAAGGCAAACCACTTCTGTAGAAAAATATTTGCCAAAAATGATCATAGTCATCAGACCATGATCACCTACATCATACAACACGGCACGTAATGAATGATGAAACAATGTACAGGGAGGAGGTCAAACACCTAGAGAGCCCGTGCAGTGATAACAACTTGATGCTTAATGTCACCAAAACCAAGGAGATGATCGTCGATTTCAGACGGTCTCAGCCTGAGCACACGCCCCTCAGCATCAGCAGCTCCACAGTGGAGAGAGTGGAAAACATCAAGTTCCTTGGGGTGCAGATCTTGGACAATCTCACCTGGTCCAGGAACACCACTGGAATTGTGAAACGGGCCCAGCAGAGATTGCACTTTCTGAGGAAGCTTAAACAAGCATCACTCCCCACTAATATCTTAACTACGTTCTACAGAGGCGTGATTGAGAGTGTGCTGACCTTTTGCAACACGACCTGGTACTCCAGCTACAGTGCTGTCGACAGAAAAGCCTTGCAGACGGTGTTTAGGGGAGCAGAGAAGGTTATTGGGGTCTCCCTACCTTCTGTCCAAGACCTCTTTCAGAGTCAATGCCTCCAGAAGACACGGTACATCATTAAAGACCCCTCACACCCTCTCCATGAACTGTTTGTTCTTCTGCCATCAGGCAAGCGTTGCAGGAGCATCAAAACTAAAACCACAAGGCTACTAAACAGCTTCCTCCCACAGGCAGTCAGACTGCTAAATAGCTGCTCCATCTGACTCTGCTTTGGACACTTTTAACTTGCACTGGACAATTATAACTTGATTTTAACTGACATGTGGCTGTTATGTTTTACTATTTATTGTTATGTTTATTATTTAGTGTTGCATTTGTTATGTTATGATTGCTCTGCTTCTGAGAAACGCTGTCTCATTCTGCCCTGCAGAGCTGATGTACGGTTAGAATGACAATAAAGTTTTTTGAATCTTGAATCTTTAAATCAAATCTAAATCTAAAATCTAGGTAGGTTTTCCCAGCATCTCAATGATGTGTGGCTTGGCAGATTGGCCACTGTAAACATGCCCTAGAATTTTGAAGGGAAATGATGAAAAAAAAAAAGAATGAAAAATGAGCGTAATTCTGTGTTTAATGGAATGCAGAGACTTGAATGCCCATAGGGGCTGTTTCTTAACCCAGACATTCTGAGAGTGTGGGGAAAGCAACGGCTTCCTGGCAGGAATGCACAAAATGCCGGAAGAGCTCAGCAGCCTCCACAGATGCTGCCTCACCCGCTGAGTTCCTCCAACGTCAGAGTCGGGTTAATATCAAAGGCATATGTCGTGAAATTTGTTATGTAAAAGCAGTACATTCCAATACACAAAAAATAATTAGTGCAAAAATAGAAATAATAAAAGAAAGTAGTGAGGTAGTACTCATGGCTTCAATGTGCATTCAGGAATTGCATGGCAGAGAGGAAGAAGCTGTTCTTGAATCATTGAGTGTGTGCCTTCAGGCTCCTGTACCTCCTTCCTGATGGTAGCAATGAGAAGAGGGCATGACCTGGGTGATGGGGGTCCTGAATGATGGGTTCCTGCTTTTTTTTTTCTAAGGCATTGCTCCTTGAAGATGGCCTGGCTGCTGGGGAGGTGCATGTGTGTTGCCCTATAGTTTCACCATCTTTTATCTCCTGGAACGAAACAGATTTGCTAATTACTTTTTGGGACTTTGGATAATTTATTCATCAATTTAGGGAATAATGAGTGTTCTGCTAATGATTTCGATTAGTTAGCTTTGTTACTTAGAATTGACAAGTTTACAATTCATGCTTGGGATTTAAGTACTTTGCTGCAAGAGACAGACCTTGGCACAGGATTCTAAATTGTTGTAATTGAGATTGGATTAACGACGAAAGTACCAATCCTGTCAGTTTGGCTGAAGCTTTGTCAATTTTCTTTTGTGCTAAGTATACTATTCATTGATTCTGCTTGCGTTTCCTCTTGGACCAGATCTCCTCGCTGGAATATCCATTGTGCACTGACTCCCAGTTATTTTATCTGGAGATACAGTGTGGAGCCCAATGGGCCACGCTGCTGGCAACAGACCTGCCGAAGGGTCTCGGCCTGAAACGTCAACACTGCCGCCTGGCTACTGAGTCCCTCCAGCACCTTGTGTGTGTTGGTAGGACACAGACCAGTCCTGCAAAGTCCATGTTACAGATTTCTTTCTTTCTTTCTTTCTATCTCTCTCTCACTCTCTCTCTCTCTCTCACACACACACACACACACACACACACACACACACACACACACACACACACACACACACACACACACACACACCATAGCTGAGCAATTAGCCACTGGCACAGCTTGTTTTTACGACAAGTATTTCCAGGAGGGTGGAAGACTGTTGGTGGTTTCAATAGTCGAGAGTTCCTGTTACTTTTTGGCAGCTATTAGCTGTTTGAAGGAACTATTGCTTTGAATACCAATCTTTCTATTTCTACTAGAACAACTGAACTGAAATTGGCACGGGGAATCAACTACTTGATGGCATGTTTGCATTTTGAAGAAGTGATTCATGTGCTGCAGTTATTTCCCTGATAGAGAGCGTGCAGATCTATGATTTTTTTATTGATACAGTGCGCAACAGGCCCTTTCAACCCAGAGAGCCTCACCGCCCAGCAACCCACCTGTTTAACCCTAGCCTAACCGCAGGACAATTTACAATGACCAGGTAAGTTCTTGCAAGACCATGGATCTGCGCCTGGAAGGTCTTCGCTCTCCAGGGCGCAGGCCTGGGCAAGGTTGTATGGAAGACCGGCAGTTGCCCATGCTGCAAGTCTCCCCTCTCCACGCCACCGATGTTGTCCAAGGGAAGGGCAAGGGCCGGTACAGCTTGGCACTGGTGTCGTCGCAGAGCAATGTGTGGTTAAGTGCCTTGCTCAAGGACACAACACGCTGTCTCGGCTGGGGCTTGAACTCATGACCTTCAGGTCGCTAGTCCAATGCCTTAACCACTTGGCCACGTTGCCCACACAATGACCAATTATCTTGCTAACCGCCTTTGGACTGTGGGAGGAAACCGGAGCTCCCGGGGGAAACCTCACGGTTGCAGGGAGAGCGTACAGGCTGCATACTGATGGTGCCAGGATTGAGCTCTGACGCCTAGCATCGAGCTAACCGCTGCTTTTCACTCTGCGGTTATGCCCCTCTTTCCAATCTGCCTGGGAAACCACACTGAGTTCACCCGATCCGTATTGTTAATAGTTTACACTTGGTTTTGCTTAAATCCTGAATACAAAACTGGATCTTCAGTGTTCTCTGTTCTCCTCCTTTTGGTAAAATATTTTTGCCAGCTTGGCACTTGTGTGCCACTACTCTTTTCAGCAATGCCTTTTCATGTCAACTGCTGGAGAAGTGGAGAGTTCTGCTTTATCTCCTTTGTTAAACTTGGTATTTGCAGTAATATTCCAAGTCCATGTTATTCACCTCCCAACTCCAAGTCTTATTTTTCACCTAAAGTTCTGAGAAAATTCAGCAATTAAACAGGAATGAAAAGTTAAAATAACCGATTAAATCTATAACGGACAAAATGGATGGTGCCATTTTCAAGCTTTATCATTATATAGACAGTCTAGGAAATATTTTTGCAAGTCAATAACTTGAGGTTTCTTTCCCAGTTAAATTTTCTGACCGCCGCTGATCTTATTCTGGACTCACCCAGCACTTCCATCACTTCAACTCCAACCTGCGGTATTCTGCAGGAGAGATTCTGCGCTCAAACGTCTAACTGTGCAACTCAGCCAGGCGGTGTGAGGAAGGAAGGGCAAAACACAAACGTTCCAATTTAAACAACAGTAGCAGTGAAACAATGGGTTTGCTAATACAATGCTTCATTTTGGAATGACTGCAAAAGCCCATATTGCCAATTTCCACTGTTCCTTTTGAAATGCAGCGTCCCAGAGCTAGATGCTGGTAGTGCAGTCGATGTTAATAATTGAACAGGGTTTTCATTTCAGTGTAATTCAGCACCATGCACTGCCTCTCATTTAATGTATGTAGAATAATGGATACCAAACAGTGAATGACAATTCTGCAACCTAATCCAGGGCTTTGGTTGATTGTGCTTTCTCACACTTTACAAATTCATTTGAACCTTGAGATTAGATTTAACATTTAATTTATTCCTCCCGGTATCTGTTATCTGTAGGACACCAAGGGCCCTGTCTTTGTAATGAATATATTGTTTTAACTGGAACTACAATTGATTTTGTTGCTTGGTTGAAAATTAGATGCATCCTGCATCGTAGAACTTTTGACCTGTCGAGACAATGCTGTCTTCCGCTACCTACTGCAATCGTAAAAGGCATCAAGCTCGTCAGAATCAGGTTTAATATCACCGGCATATGTTGTGAAATTTGTTGTCTTTCAGAAATCAGATGGCGGCGGGGGGGTGGGGGCGGGGGGGGGGGGCGATGTTCCTGACATTCCTGAAGGTCAGGGAGTGAATCTCATTGTAATATACAGTACTGCGCAAAAGTCTTAGACATTTTATATCACTGGCGTGTCAAGCTATAGTACTGTAATTTCAATTTACTGCTTGTAATTTACATTAAGAACTGAAGACTGGTTCTTGTTTGAACGATTATCTGCTATATTCACATTACTCCAGAATACTCTGTAACTGTAAGCACAAAAGGCATTGAGCTCATCAAGGAGTGAAGCTCATTGCAAATGCAGGACCGTGCAAAGGTCTCAGGCACCTCGGCTATATCTATGAACCTTAGACTTTTACACAGTACTGTATTTATCAAGCTATTCATTGCCCATTAATTCCCCACTTCTACCCACTCCCCACCCACCTTACACAGATGCACACAATATGTGTGTGAGGATGTAAGAATTAAAGTCAATTCAATAGTAGTACAATAGAGGTCCTGTAGTGTCAGAATGAGCACTTCCTGTGGAGGAGTTTGCAATTCCTACATTAAACTTGCTGGCCACTCAACATCTACAAAAACTGGAGGTGAAGCAAGTCATCAACTATTGTGAGAAATTACCTTTTTTTTAAAAAAAAGCTGTTAACTATCAGAATATGGGAGGCAGAATATGTTGCTAGTGTTTAAAGAAAGGAGGCTGGGGAGCATAACACCTTCTGTGCTTTGCTTGAGTTGAAATAGTTCTTTCTAAATTGCCTGAGAATAACTAATTTTGATTAACAAATCAATCACCACTGTCGGTGAGGAACAGTTTAATCAGTTTATAGGCCAGTTATATTTAAATGTTTCAACGCTTAATTCTCATTTACTCTTTTAACTCCCTCAAAAGGCTTGATGCTGGTGAGTACAGCAACAGACTTGGCAGCAAAAGGTTGTTGGATCTGACTGTTTAATTGTCATTCTCTTTGCAGTTTAATAATCGTCTGCTGTTTAGTATGTTTCTTAGTGGCTACAGTTTGTATATGCATTTGTTCAGTGTGTGGTTGCATTTGTATGATTCTGGAAAGTTCTAGAAGCTTCTCTGGTGCTGCGTTATTTGAATAGGTGCTCTCTGATTGGCTGACACTCTTGTGAATTTGAATGGAAGTTTTCTTATCTATGTCGTTTAAAAGCTGATCACGTAGTGGTGCCATCTTTTTGCTTCTCTCTCACTTCACTTAGTAGACCTCTATCACTGTCTGTCTTCAATTCTGTTAGTATTATTATTATTATTTCTTTCTGTATTTGCACAGTTTGTTGTCATTTTCACTCTGGTTGAATGCCCAAGTCAGTGTGGTCTTCCGTTGATTCTGTTCTGGATTTATTGGGTACGCTTGCAAGCAAATGAAACTCAGGGTTGTATATGATGACATATTTGTACTTCGATGATATTTACTTTCAACTTTTTTGAACTTTTTCTATTAATTCTTAATAAAAACGACTGTGAAGCAAAAAGTTTTGCGCCTCTTTCCTGACTTTGAAAGAAGGATTTAAAAACATCAGAAATCGAATAAGGTTTAAGTTACGTTTGAGACCCTGGATTGGGATCTTTACCACAACATGTCCTACTGGCTATTGACAAACTTCAAAGCCTCACGTACTGCTCTTCTGGGTCATTAATGTCAGTGGTGAGCAGTTGAGAGCCAAGGATAGACCCATGTGGAAATGCACGAGTTACCTCCGTCCATTCTGAAAGAACCTATTTATTCCAGCTGTTTTCTGTGAGGCAGCAGGTTTCACTCCATTATCATACTTTCCCCGATACCATTGAAAAAAATTGTTAGAGTGAATAGCCTGTTATGTGGCCCGAAATGTTGACTGTACCTCTTCCTATAGGTGCTGCCTGGCCTGCTGCATTCACCAGCATTTTTTATGTGTTGCTTGAATTTCCAGCATCTGCGGATTTCCTCGTGTTAGCTGTTACGTGGTGCCGGTTTGTGCCCACAATAGCACCTCTCTGTCTAAGTGAAACCCAGAGTGTATGGAGCTTGCAGTGCTGATGCACAGCTGTCTCAGGAGCAGAGGAGGTTGTTAACACTGTAGTGGTGAGCGCGAACCCTTTGAAAGGCAGCTATGACTCAGCCAGCAAGTTGAGACTGCTGCAGACTTGTTTGGAACGGTACTTCCAAGCAGAAAGCCAATGAAAACTGGAGTTGGGTTTTTACTTGAAGGACAACAGTAATTATTTGAACATCCTTGTGTTGAAAGCGGAAGTAAATGCTTAAGTATTTTTGAATGGGAACTAGTCTTTGGTTCAAGGGATGTTTCTAACTTTCACTTTCTTTTTTTTTGGATCTTTCCAACCTGAATACTGAAATACGGTAATTATAAAACTCCAATACAATCCTCCATTTTTGTGCAAAATGACAAGGTCAGAAATAGAAATTCAAAATTGTTGTCAATTAAGGAGCATTGACTGCTTTGTTAAGGTGGGGAAGGTGGGGTAATTTTACAGATTCAAAAATTAGAAATAGATTTTTACCCTTGACTGCGGTTGCTTCGCTGTCAATTCCGCCCTTTTTTTTTCCAGAAAAGAAGACACTCATCTGATGCTAAAATGCACAGATGAAAGCTAACTTAAAACAAAATTACAAGATGTCTAGCAGGCTGTATCTTTCTCACCCACTCCCTCCCTCCAACCCTTTGCTTTTATAATTGAAAACAGGAAATGACAGTGCATTCTATGTGAATTGAATCAGCTGGGAGGATGCACAGCTGTCTCTGTGCGGCGGCACACAAAGCCTGCTTTCTTCATGAAGCTTGTTAGCTTTCTGTCCACTTATTAGGCGGAGAGTTCGGCTCATAGTGGAGTCCCTTGCTCATTTTGATCTATTGTAATGCAAGTAATGGAGCTGCACATATAAATGTGGGTAGTTAGATCAGAACGGTAGAATTAGTGGGCGCTGGCATTTATTATACTAGTGCGGTCCACTTTCTTAAAGGTTAAATCTGCCGTTGCTGGTTTCTGGATAAATCACTTTGTGTTCAGAGTTCTAGTGTATCTGAATATTAATCCATGTGCCAAAGTACATATACGTCACTGTGTGCAACCCTCATATTCGTTTTCTTGCGGGCATACTCAGTAAATACAAGAACCATAATGGAATCAATGAAAGAATGAACCTAACAAGCAGACAAACAAGAAAATAGAAAAATGAATAAGTAGGCAATAAATATATAGAACATGAGATGAAGAGTCCTTGAAAATGAGTCCATAGGTTGTGGGAATATTACAATGGTGGGACAAGCGAAGAACACTGAGGCTGTCTACAAGAAGGGTCAGAGCTGTCTCTATTTCCTGAGGAGACTGAGGTCCTTTAGCATCTGCCGGATGATGCTGAGGATGTTCTACGAGTCTATGGTGACCAGTGCTATCATGTTTGCTGTTGTGTGCTGGGGCAGCAGGCTGAGGGTAGCAGACACCAACAGAATCAACAAACTCATTCATAAGGCCAGTGATGTTGTGGGGATGGAACTGGACTCTCTCATGGTGGTGTCTGAAAAGAGGATGCTGTCTAAGTTGCATGCCATCTTGGACAATGTCTCCCATCCACTACATAATGCACTGGGTGGGCACAGGAGTACATTCAGCCGGAGACTCATTCCACCGAGATGCAGCACAGAGCGTCATAGGAAGTCATTCCTGCCTGTGGCCATCAAACTTTACAACTCCTCCCTTGGAGGGTCAGACACCCTGAACCAGTAGGCTGGTCCTGGACTTCTTTCATAATTTTCTGGCATAATTTACATATTACTATTTAACTATTTATGGTTTTATTACTATTTATTATTTATGGTGCAACTGTAACGAAAACCAATTTCCCCCGGGATCAATAAAGTATGACTATGACTATCCGCTCTGGTCAAGGAGTCTGATAACTGTTCCTGAACCTGGTGGTGAGAGTCCTGAAGCTCCTGTACCACCTTCCTGATGGCAGCAGCGAAAAGGGAGCGTGACTTGGGTGGTGAAGGTCCTGATGATAGATGCTGCCTTCTCTGTGTCTGTGATCCACGTAGACGTACTCAGTGCTGGGGCTGTCAGAAGTTACTAAAGACCTGACTTGTGGAGATCTGATTGCAGGCAAGTTTTCCCTTTTTTAAGTACTCTTCAAGCTAGGAATAAAATGTTTCACGGTAATCATTAATGATGTGATACTGTAGGCATCCATTAGTTTAAGAATGGTTAGTGTTGGGATAATTATTCAATAAAATCAAAGAATTATAAGGAAGTGCAATATAAGGAATGGATGGTTTTGATGTTTTGAAGGGCAATTCTCAGGAACAGAACGCTTGCATAACCCAGGGCCTGCTATACATATCTATTCTAAAGTCAGTGTATATTGCATATTTAGTTCTTGAACAGCCTCTAGTTGTGAAATAACAGTTTTCTTTAACAACTCATTGTCTCCTCTCTGGTACTGTTGCTCGATCCAGCGGTGTCATCACAAAGAAGGCACAACAGCAACTTTTACTTCTGTAGAAGTTTGTGTGGATTCGGCATGATAAATTTCGATAGATTTCCAGTGGAGAATATCCTGGCTGCATAATGATCTGCCATGGAAACGCCAATGCTCAGGAATGGAAAAGGCTCCAGAAACCGGTGGATACAGAAGCCTTACGTTCCAGAACAGTTATTGCCCTACGACCATCAGACGCCTGTGCTGGCATGGATTACATCATTCATCATGATTCTGAGCGGATTCTCACTTTACAACTCATTTTCTCAGTATCACTTTTACTGTACAGTATTTGCAGTTTGTCGTGTTTTCCACATTGGCTGTTGGTCTTTGTCTTTTTGTGTACTTTTTAAAAGATTATGTTGATATTTTTTCCTGTCAATGCCTGTAAGGAAATGAATCTTATGGTAGCGTAGCATATGCATACTTTGATAATAAATTGACTTTAAACTTTGCTTCATTAAGATTGTATCCAATTACAAGGTTAACTCCCCGAACTTTTATCTGCTGTTTTCTTACGTTCTTGAATTGAATTGACTTTATGACTTACATCTTTCATACACATAAGGAGTAAAAATCTTTACGTCGCTGTCTAAATATGCAAATGTGCAATTTATAGTAATTTATAATAAATAGTATGTACAACAGGACAGTTAATATAATATAGAAATACAATAGTATTACATGAAATAATCAGTCTGATGACCTGGTGGATGAAACTGTCCTGGAGCCTGTTGGTCCTGGCTTTTATGCTGCGATACTGTTTCCCGGATGGTAGCAGCTGGAACAGTTTGTGGTTGGGGTGACTTGGGTCTCCAATGATCCTTTGGGCACCTGTCTTTGTAAGTGTCCTGAATAGTGGGAAAGTTCATATTTACAGATGCGCTGGGCTGTCCGCACCACTCTCTGCAGAGTCCTGCGATTGAAGGAAGTACAGTTCCCATACCAGGCAGTGATGCAGCCAGTCACGATGCTGTCAATTGTGGTCCTATAGAAAGTTCTTGGGATTTGGAGGCCCACACTAAACTTCTTCAACTGTCTGAGGTGAAAGAGGTGCTGTTGTGCTTTCTTCACCACACAGCCGGTTTTTACAGATCACGTGCGGTCCTCAGTGATGTGGATGCTGAGGAATTTAAAGCTGCTTACCCTCTCAACCCCAGATCCATTGATGTCAAAAAGGGCTAACCTGTCTCCATTCTTCCTGTAGTCTTCAACCAGCTCCTTTGTTTTAGTGACATTGAGGGAGAGGTTGTTTCCTTGACACCACCGTGTCAGGGTGATGACTTCCTCTCTGTAGGCTGCCTCATTATTATTTGAGATAAGGCCAATCAATTTAGTATCGTCAGCAAATTTAATTAGCAGATTGAAGCGACACAGT
This sequence comes from Mobula birostris, assembly GCF_030028105.1. Taxonomy (NCBI): domain Eukaryota; kingdom Metazoa; phylum Chordata; class Chondrichthyes; order Myliobatiformes; family Myliobatidae; genus Mobula; species Mobula birostris. The sequence continues at coordinate 55,874,810 of NC_092390.1, read as the reverse complement.
CATGGGTATACAGAGAGTAAAGGAGGGGGCTAAGGACACAGCCCTGAGGGGCACCTGAGTTGAGGGTCAGAGGGGCAGAGGTGAGGGAGCACACTCTTACCATCTGCCGGCGATCTGACAGGAAGTCCAGGATCCAGCTGCGCAAGGCAGGGTGAAGGCCGAGGTCTCTGAGCTTCTTGTTGAGCCTGGAGGAAATTTATAGTTGAATGCTGAACTGTAGTCCAAGAACAGCATTCTCACATAAGCATCCCTCTTCTCCAGATGTGTAAGGAGGGTGTGTACAGCTGTGGCTATTGCGTTGCCTGTCGATCGGTTGTGTCGGTAGGTGAATTGTTTTGGTGATAGCAAGCTGCAGGTCCTTGATCAGCCTCTCAAAGCGTTTGCTTATTATTGAGGTGAGTGTGACATGACGCCAGTCGTTCAGACATGTTACCTTGGTCTTTTTAGGTACAGGGACAACGGTGGATGTTTTGAGGGCGCTCTACATTGGGACAGGGAGAAATTAATAATGTCAGTTGTGGGTTTGAGAGTTGGGGTCATCTTGAGTGTCATTTGCTTGAAACTTATTCTCTTCCCTCTTCCTTCCTAGTCCTGATGAAGGGGCTCGGCTGGAAACGTCAATTGCTTATTTACGTAGATGCTGCCTCACCTGAGTTCCTTCAGTATTTTGTGTGTGCAGATGGCATAGAATTGATAAACTTGGGTTAGTGGAATCTTTCTTTCTGGGAGTGAAGTCCTCCTCCTCGTACTTTCACCTTTTGCCCACAAACACCTGGAGTACCGGTGGATGTTGTTTTTCCAGAAATGGTGTGCACGTTGCTTGGAGGAAGGTCCAGTTCAATTATACGCAGTGAGTGAATCATATGGTGACTTTTTGAAGAGCCTGACTGCAACAATTGTTGGTTTATTTTTATTATTTAAAGAGACTGCACGGAACAGACCCTTCCGGTCCTTTGAGCCACGTTGCCCAGCAACTCGATTTAACCCGAGCCTAATCACAGGACAGTTTACAATAACTGTTTAACCTACTAACCGGTACGTCTTTGGAATGTGGCAGGAAACTGGAGCACCCGGAGGAAACCCATGTGCTCATGGGCAGGATGTACAACCTTCTTACAGACGGCGCTGGAATTGAACTTCGAACTCCAACCCGAGGTGAAATAGTGTCGCGCTGACTGCTTTGCTACTTATCAATTTGTTGTTAAGTGCCACAGCCAGAGGTGGCTTGGGAAGAGAGGGAGCAGCTGTAGCAAAAGGTGGATTTAGTTGAAGCTTTTGAAAATGGGGTCAGCTGAAGCCTTGGGATTCGGCTGCGTAAGCCAGAATCCAGAGAGCAAGCAAAGTAAGTTCAAAGAAATAAAATGCTAAAAATGTTCAGCAAGTCAGGCAGCATTTGTGGAAAGAAATTTAGAAAATGCTGGAAATGTTCAGCAAGTCAGACGGCAACTATAGAATGAAATACAGGAAATGTGTTAGCTTGAAGACTGTTTAGTTTCCACTGTCAAAAACTGTAACTATTCACAAGTGCCACCTGACTTGCTGAATTTGTTTTCAGATTGAGAGTCTGTGGTTTAATTTTGGTTTCCTACTGAAGTAGGCCATCCTGTGCATTGCTGGGGTCAATTGAATGACACCTCCCCAGCTTAGGCGCTTGGTTGGAGTTTTGAATGTCAGTCATAAAGTGGAATGCAGGAAAGGCCCAGTAGGCTGGTTCCTGGCAATGCATGGTGGGATAGGTTGAAATCCAATTCCATTAGCAAGGATTGTTTAGGAACACCAATCTTCATCCTGAAGTCAGAATCTCCAGTCGAGTTATTTGGAATGGCTTAATCACTAAGTACAAGTTGGCGTAGCAAGGTAGCATAGCCTTAACATAATGCTTGGCAGCACCAGCTACCCCTGACCAGTGTTCACTTTCTGCTGTTTGTACATTTTCCCTGTCTCTGTGTAGGTTTCCTCTGGGTGCTCCGATTCCTCCCACTTTCCAAAGGCATGTGGGTTAAGGTCAGTAAGTGGTGGGCATGGTATGTTGGCACCAGAAGCATGGCATGCCCCCAACATATCCTCAGACTGCTGCTTGTTGATGTAAATGGCACAGCTGACTCTATGGATGTTTCAATGTACGTGTGACAAATAAAACCAATAACGTATATGACTTCAGGTTTCGTTCAGAATCAGGTTTAATATCACCGGTATGTCTCGTGATTTTAGTCTTCTTTGCAGCAGCAGTACGATACAATATACAATAATAGAAAAAAAATGTGAATTACAGTGAATATGTATATTTAATGTAATAGATATGTTAAATAGGTATAGAGGAGATGTCAGGGGTAAGTTTTTTACGCAGTGAGTGGTGAGTGCATGGAATGGGCTGCCGGCAGCAGTAGTGGAGGCGGAAATGATAGTCTTTTAAGAGACTCCTGGATAGGTACATGGAGTAAGGTACATGGTACAAGGGCAAGACTAGATAGTTCTAAGGTAAGGACATGTTTGGCACAGCTTTGTGGGCCGAAGGGCTTGTATTGTGCTGTAGATTTTCTATGTTTCTAAGTAGTTGAAAAATAAAAATTTAGTGAGGCAGTGTTCACGGATTCAGTGTCAGTTTAGGAAGAGGGGAAAGAGCTATTCCTGAATCACTGAGTGTGTGCCCTCAGTCTTTGGTATCTCCTTCCCGATGGTAGCAATGAGAAGAGGGCACGTCCTGGGTGATGGTCATCCTTAATAATGGATGCTGCGTTTTTGAGGCATTGGTCCTTGAAGGTGTTCTGGATCAGAATTGGATTTAACGTCACTGGCATATGTCATGAAATTTGTTGTTAAGCAGCGGCAGTACATTACATAATGATAAAAACTGAAGTGTATGTATATATACCCACACCAATGGTGGGGCTGAGGGACAGCACGGAGGCACTGCTCGTGGCTGCACGAGAACAGGCACTGAGCACAAGAGCAGTAGAAGCAGGGGTCTATCACACCAGACGAGATCCAGGATTCAGACAGTGCAAGGAATCCGCTAAACCAGACTGTGCAACAGTTTCTTCCCCCAAGTCATCAGACTCCTCAGTTGTCGTCGTCGTGGCTATCCCTCGAGGTCGAGGATGATGGTCTTCGTTCTGAAGAAGTGGCCCACAGAGTGAAGACGCCTGTGCGTGTATTTGTTTAACGTGTACTTAATGTTGCACTCCAAGAAGCACACAATACTTCACAAATCAACCAACTGATTCCAGTGGCATGGAAACCATGACGGTTGGAGCTGATGGATTTTTTTGTAGCCTTCATCCGCCTTCACAGCCATTGAGTTCGAAGTAACTTCATCCGCCTGTTCCACCGTTGAGGTCTTGGTTGGATTGTTCTTTGTCAGGGACCTCCCCTCGACCTTACCAGACGGCATTGCTCTTGGGATCACAGGACCACACAAGCTTCTCCACCACGACAAGGTGACAATCCACGGAGAAGAGTCTCCTCAGTACTCAGAGTCTAGACTGATATCTACATCATTTATTATCATATTGTAACTTGTCCTATACTGTGCCTATTGTCTTGTTTATTAATTATTGAACTGCCCTGCACTGTTTTGTGCACTTTATGTAGTCCTGTGCAGGTCTGTAGTCTAGTGCAGTTTTTATGTTGTTTTACATAGTCTAGTGTAGCCTTGTGCTGTCTCACATAGTCTAGTGTAGTTTTGTGTTGTTTCATGTAGCACCATGGTCCTGGAGGAACGTTGTTTCATTTTTACTCTGTACTGTACCAGCAGCTTATGGTCAAAATGACAATGAACTTGACAAGACTAAAACCATCCAGCACATCGAAGCAGGGTGCAAGATGGAGGCAGAGACAGCAAACACTGAGCAGCACAACCAAGTCGCAGGAATTGTGCACAGGAACATCTGTGCTGAGTATGGATTGGACACTCCCAAGTCCAAATGGGAAACACCCGAGAAGGCAGTGGAGAACGACAGAGCTAAGATCCTGTGGGGCTTCCAAATACAGACTGATAAAGCAGGTAGTGGCCAACCAACCAGACAGAGTATTACTGGACAAAGAACAGAAGGAAGCAATTTTAATAGATGAGGCAATCTCAAATGACAGTAACATCAGGAAGAAAGAATATGAGAAGCTGGAGAAATTCCAGGGCTTGAAAGAGTAGATAGAAAGGATGTGGAAGGTTAAAGCCAGAGTAATCCCGGTGGTGATAGGAGCACTTGGAACTGTGACGCCTGGACTGGGAGAGAAGCTCCAACAAATCCCGGGAATGACATCTGAGATCTCGGTCCAGAAGAGCACTGTTTGTGAATTGTTGAGTGTGTGCCTTCAGGCTCCTGTACCTCCTTCCTGATGGTAGCAGTGAGAACAGGGCATGTCCTGGGTGGTGGGGATTACATGGACATGAGAGAGATGCAGGAATATCTGAAGCAACATGTCAAAGCACTGGAGGAACTCAGCAGCTCAGGCAGCATCCAGGGAGGGAAATGAACAGTCAGCATTTTGGCTGACACCCTTTGTCAGAACTGGAAGGAGGCCAAAATAAGATTGGTTGGGGGTGGGGTTAGATGGAGGAGTGTGAGCTGACAGGAGATTGGTGAATCCAAATGAAGGGGTAAGGCAGGAAGTGGGAAAAGGGGATGATGTGAGAATTTGGGAGGTGATGGGTGGATGAAGCAAAGGGTGAAGGGGAATCTGATAGGAGAGGACAGGAGACCATGGAATGAAGGGAAGGAGGTATATAACCAGAAGAATGAAGGTAAAGGGGCCACAGGGATTAGGGGAAACTAGGGGAGGGGAGCACAGTGCATTATTGAAGATAGCAGAAGCTGTGTGCAATGAGGTCCCACTCACTGTCAATGAGTTGAAAGATTGGAGCGACTGGGCTTGTATACTCTGGAATTTAGAAGGCTGAGAGGGGATCTTATTGAAACATATAAGATTATTAAGGGATTGGACACGCTGGAGGCAGGAAGCATGTTCCCGCTGATGGGTGAGTCCAGAACCAAAGGCCACAGTTTAAGAATAAAGGGTAGGCCATTTATCACGGAGTTGAGGAAAAACTGCGGAGTGGTGGATGTATGGAATGCTCTGCCCCAGAAGGCTGTGGAGGCCAAGTCTTCGGATGCTTTCAAGAAAGAGTTGGATAGAGCTCTTAAAGACAGTGGAATCAAAGGTTATGGGGATAAGGCAGGAACTGGATATTGATTGTGGATGATCAGCCATGATCACAGTGAATGGCGGTGCTGGCTCGAAGGGCCGAATGGCCTACTCCTGCACCTATTGTCTATTACCAGGCACATATTCTCCTCCCTTCTCCGCATTTTGCAGCAACCACTAACTTAGTGCAGATACAAGGACAGGTGTTACACCTCTTCCCTCACCACCATTTAGGGCCCCAGACGGCTCTTCCGGGGGAGGCAGTACGTCACATGTGAATCAGTCGGGTTATCCAGTTCTCTCGCGTGGTCTCCTCTACATCAGTGGGGATCACTTCATTGAACATCTTTGCTCTGTCTTCCACAACAGCCGGGATATTTTTAAATTTATTTATTGAGATTCCGTGCAGAATAGGCCCTTCTAGTCCTTCGAGCTGCTCCATCCAGCAATTCCCAGATTTTAATCCTAGCCTAATCACAGGAAAACTTACAACGACTAATCAACCTACCAACTGGTAATGCTTTGGACTGTGGGCGGAGACTGGAGCACCCAAAGGAAACCTACAGTCATGGGGAAAATGTACAAACTCAGTTCAGTTTTATTTATTGTCGTTTAGAAATGCATGGATTAAAAAATGATACAATGTTCCTCCAGAATGATATCACAAGAAAACACAGGACAGACCAAGACTAAAACTGACAAAACCACATAATTATAACATATAGTTACAACAGTGGAAAGCAATACCATAATTTGATAAAGAGCAGACCATGGGCACAGTAAAAAAAAAAAAGTCTCAAAGTCCCGATAAGACTCATCATCCCACGCAGGTGGCAAAAGGGCGGAACTCTCCCTGCCATGAACCTCCAAGCACCGCCAACTTGCTGATGCAGCACCATTGGAAGCACCCGACCGCAGCGGACTCTGAGTCGGTCCGAAAACTCCGAGCCTCCGACCAGCCCCTCCAACACAGCCTCTCCGAGCACCATCCTCTGCCGAGCGCTTCGACCCTGCCCCGGCTGCTGAGCAACAAACAAAGCCGGGGACTCGGGGCCTTCTCCTCCAGAGATTCCGGACCACACAGTAGCAGTGGCAGCGAAACAGGCATTTCAGAAGTTTCACCAGATGTTCCTCCATGCTCTCACGTCTACCTCCATCAAATCAGGATTGTGCACGGCACCCTACTTGATAAATAACAGACGCCACCACTGGAATGGCCGCTGTGAGCTGCGTCGCGCCACTGTCTTCCTACCTCAGCACTCCTTACAAGCAGCGGTGGGAACTGAGCTTGGGTTGCTTGCACTGTAAAGTGTTGTGCTAACCACTGCGCTACCATGCTGCCTCGTGCCTTTTGGTGGCCAGGTACTTTAAATCCATTTCCCATTCCACACTGACATATCCATCCATGGCCTCCTCTACTGCCAGGTTCTGGCCACTCAATGGTTGGAGGAGCAACACCTCGTATTCCATCTTGGTAGTCTTAAAGGCTGACGGCATCAACATCGATTTCTCTGACTTCCAGTAACCCATCCCCTATTCCCTCCACACCCCCCCGCGACCCCATCCCACCTCTTTGTTCTTGCTGTTGTCCCTTTACCACCTCTTTCTCCTTTCCCACCTCTCTTTCTCCTTTCCCACCCATGTGACCTGCATCTTCCTCCATCTGGTACCTCACCTCCTTCCCCTTATTCCATGGCCCACCATCCTCTCCTCTCAGATTCTTCGTTTCTTTACCTGTTCCATCTATCACCTTCTAGCTTCACACATCATTCCCATTCTTCTCTTCCCTTCCCCCTCACCTGGAATCACCCATCATCTGTCGGCTTATTCTGTGCTCCTTCCTGTCTCCCATCTTCTAAAGACACTGCCCAGAAGAAGGCAATGGCAAACCACTTCTGCAGAAAAATTAGCCAAGCACAATCATGGTCAAAATCCATGATTGCCTATGTCACGCGACACAGCATATGATGATGATGTCCTCTTTGTTTCCAGTCCTCATGAGGCGCCTGAGGCCGAAACGTCAACTGAACATTTCCCTCCTTCGGCCTGACTTGCTGAGTTCTAACGACATTTTGTGTGTGTTGTTTAAAATTTCACTCAGCTATTTCTTGGGACATTGATGCTTTGTTCTGCTGTACCTTGATTAACATTAACTGTTGACTGAACACATTGCTTATTGCATTTATTTTAAAATGTGCTTTCTGTAGGTTAAATTAAATAGGCGATAGAGTTAGCCAGCAAGATTGCATTTCTATGCACATTTAATTGCAAGTGTGAGAATAGTTGGACTTCGGATTATACATTTGAAATGGCAGTCTACCTACAAGGCGTAAAGTTGTACAAAGCATGGGCAGGAAAGTAGAGACTGTGTACAGCGGCCTTGTTCAACTTCCCTGTCATTGATCTCACATCAGGTTAAAATTTGGAGAAGTTTTTGTTTTAGGTAGGAAAGGAAATGAATCAGGGTTATTATCACTGGCATGTGTCATGGAGTTTGCTAACTTAGCAGCAGCAGTTCAATGCAATACATAATATAGAAGAAGAATAAATAAATCAATCAGTCAATTACAGTATATGTATATTGAATGAAATAAAAATCGTGCAAAGCAGGAATATTATATATTTAAAAAAATGAGGTAGTGTTCATGGGTTCAATGTCCATTTAGGAATCAGATGGCAGAGGGGAAGAAGCTGTTCCTGAATCGCTGAATGTGTGCCTTCAGGCTTTTGTACCTCCTGCCTGATGGCAACAGTGAGAAAAGGGCACGCCTTGGGTGCCGGAGGTACTTAATAATGGACACTGCCTTTCTGAGACACCGCTCCTTGAAGATGTCCTGGGCACTTTGTACACTAGTACCCAAGATAGATGGGATTGACTGAATTTACAACCCTCTGCAGCTTCTTTCAGTCCTGTGCAGTAGCACCCCCCCTCCCCCCCACATACCAGCCGGTGGTGCAGCCTGTCAGAATGCTCTCCATGCTACATCTATAGAAGTTTTTAAGTGTTTTTGTTGACATACCAAATCTCTTCAAACTCCCAATGAAGTATAGAGACATTGGGACTGCATCTGCTGTAGGATTGTCTGCTGATGTGTGCCAGCATTGTTTCCTGCCTTGTGCCCTTTAAAAAGATTTCTTGGTGAACTGGAGCAACGTTTGAAAGAAATGAATTTGTATCTGTGTTTGTCTCATAATAACCTCAAGCTGCTAAGGCAGATAACCACTTCAAGCCTCTGTGAACATTCCTTAGTTTTGACTTAATACGGCTGTGTTTGAACAGCTGCCATGTCCACCACCTTTCCTTGCAGGCAGTGAATTCCCTGCTGCATCTTGTCCCTGAGCCAGGGTATAGAACACTTCCTGTAATGCTATAGTGATACTAGAATCGGGGCTCTGGTCCAATCACATTCATTTGCTGTATCTCGAGTATTGACACAGTTCCTGACTCAATTAAGAGATCTCATTGTGCTTTATAAAATATTGTACTAATATTTGCATTTGAATTATTTACTCAGCTTCTGCTGCTGATTGCAGACAATTTTCAGCCAGCAGACTCACCCAAGCAGAAGTGTGGTACTAAAGACATCTGTTTTCTGTAATTTTTGAATGAGGGACAAGCCACTAACTGAGGATGATCTCTGTTCTTTGCAATGGTTTAACTCGTTGGTGTACCGGCGCATCGAGCTGTCCCTGGAGGAATGGCAAATTCCCGACTAAAGGCTGAGGGATGCACAGAAGCTTGGTGCAGCCACGGCAAGGACTTGGTGGGGAAGGACCACAGCGTTCCTCTGCTGGAGAGGGAGCAGCTGGGTGGAGGGGAGAAGCCCCGCAATTATTGTAGTGATTAATATAAAAGCCTGGAGTAGCAGCAGTGTTAGAACAGTATGGAAAGCACTGACAATGTATGTAAAAAGTGGAAAGTCATGAAACAGTTTATTCTTGCAAATAATATTGTATTGTGAATAAAGTTTATTTTTTAAAAAAAATGGTTTAGTGCAGGGGTTCCCAACCTTTTTTTATATGGCATTGATCCCTACCATTAACTGTGGGTACTGTGGAGCCCAGGCTGGGAACCCCTGCGTATGTTTTTCTTCAGAATCAGGTTTATTATCACCGACATATGTCATGAAGTTTGTTAACTTAGCAGCAGCAGTTCAATGCAATACATAATATGGAAGAAAAAAAACAAAATAAGATAATAAATGAATCAATTACGGTATGGGTATATTGAATAGATTGAAAATGGTGCAAAAAACAGAAATAATATATATTAAAAAAGTGAGGTAGTGTTCACAGTTCAATGTCCATTTAGGAATCAGATGGCAGAGGGGAAGAAGCCATTCCTGAATCGCTGAGTGTGTGCCTTCAGGCTTCTGTACCTCCTACCTGATGGTAATGGTGAGAAAAGTGCATGCTGTGGGTGCTGGAGGTCCTTAATAATGGACACTGCCTTTCTGAGACACGCAGCAAAGCATTTGGGATCTTTCTTGCCAGATTGAGGCACGACTGTGCAGGCGCGTGGATGTCAGCGAGTTAGACCGGTGGGAAGAATTTAAAAAGAAAACAGCTTTATAGAGCGGGTGACAGAGTAGAGGGAGTCAGAGTAGGAGGGCTTTGGCTCAACAGGGCTTCGGTGATAACTGGTCAAGGCGAGGTAGGTTACCTGCCAAGAATAGAAACAGGAAGTATGTCTGCAAGTCTGTGTTCTGTACTGGGTATTGGATGTGGGATGTCCTGGAGACTGCCAGCCTCCCGGACAGCCACATCTGCGCCAGGTGTGTCGAGCTTCAGCTCCTTGGGGACGGGTTAGGGAACTGGAGATGCAGCTCGGTGACCTTCGTCTTGTCAGGGAGAGTGAGGAGGTGATAGAGAGGAGCTATAGGCAAGTAGTCAGTCCAGGGCTTGGGAGACAGGTAAGTGGGTAACAGTCAGGAGAGGGAAGGGCAAGAGTCAGACACCGGTATACCCCTGTGGCTGTCCCCCTCAACAATAAGTACTCCTGTTTGAGTACTGTTGGGGTGGGGTGGGGGGACAGCCTTCCTGGGGGAAGCAACAGTGGTCGTGCCTCTGGCACAGAGTCTGGCCCTGTGGCTCAGAAGGGTAGGGAAAGGAAGGCAGCAGTAATAGGGGACTCTTATCAGACGGGTGATTCTGTCAACACAGGAAAGAAACACGGATGGTAGTTTGCCTCCCAAGTGCCAGGGTCTGGGATGTTTCTGATCGCGTCACGACATCCTGAAGTGGGAAGGTGAACAGCCAGAGGTTGTGGTACATATTGGTACCAACAACATGGGTAGGAAAAGGGAGGAGGTCCTGAAAACAGACTACAGGGAGTTAGGAAAGACGCTGAGAAGCAGGGCCTCAAAGGTAGTAATCTTGGGATTACTGCTTGTGCCACGCGATAGTGAGTATAGGAATAGAGTGAGGTGGAGGATAAATGCTTGGCTGAGGGATTGGAGCAGGGGCCAGGGATTCAGATTTCTGGATCATTGGGACCTCTTTTGGGACAGGCGTGACCTGTACAAAAAGGACGGGTTGCACTTGAATCCCAGGCGGAACCAATATCCTGGCGGGGAGGTTTGCTAAGGCTACTGGGGAGAGTTTAAACTAGAATTGCTGCGGGGGGGGAACCGAACTGAAGAGACGGAGGAAGGGGTGGATGGCTCACAAATAGAGAAAGCTTGGATACTGTGTGAGAGGGAGGATAGGCAGGTGATAGAGAAAGGATGCGCTCAGACCAGTGGTTTGAGATGTGTCTATTTTAACGCAAGAGGCATCATGAACAAAGTGGATGAGCTTAGAGTGTGGATCAGTACTTGGAGCTATGATGTTGTGGCCATTATAGAGACTTGGATGGCTCAGGGGCAGGAATGGCTACTTAGCGTGCCAGGCTTTAGATGTTTCAGAAAGGACAGGGAGGGAGACAAAAGAGGTATGGGTGTGGCACTGCTGCAGAAAAGGAGGAGGTCATGGAGGGATTGTCTGCTGAGTCTCTGTGGGTGGAAGTTAGGAACAGGATGGGGTCAGTAACTCTACTGGATGTTTTTTACAGACCACCCAATAGTAACAGGGACATCGAGGAACAGATAGGGAGACGGATTCTGGAATGGTGCAGTAATAACAGGGTTGTCCTGATGGGGAATTTTAATTTCCCCAATATTGATTGACAGCTCCCTAGAGCAAGGGGTTTAGATGGGGTGGAGTTTGTTAGGTGTGTTCAGGAAGGTTTCCTGACACTATATGTAGATAAGCCTATAAGAGGAGAGTCTGTACTTCATCTGGTATTGGGAAATGAACCTGGTCAGGTGTCAGGTCTCTCAGTGGGAGAGCATTTTGGAGATAGTGATCACAATTCTATCTCCTTTACCATAGCATTGGAGAGGGATAGGAACAGACAAGTTAGGAAAGTGTTTAATTGGAGTAAGGGAAAATATGAGCTATCAGGCAGGAACTTGGAAGCATAAATTAGAAACAGATGTTCTCAGGGAAATGTACGGCAGAAATGTGGCAAATATTCAGGGGATATTTGCGTGGTGTTTTGCATATGTACGTTACAATGAGACAGGGAAAGGGTGGTAAGGTACAGGAATCGTCTTGTACAAAGGCTGTTGTAAATCTAATCAAGAAGGAGAGAAGTGCTTATGAAAGGTTCAAAAAACTAGGTAATGTTAGAGATCTAGAAGATTATAAGGCTCGCAGGAAGGAGCTTAAGAATGAAATTAGGAGAGCCAGAAGGGCCATGAGAAGGCCTTGGCAGACAGGATTAAGGAAAACCCCAAGGCATTCTACAAGTATGTGAAGAGCAAGAGGATAAGACGTGAAGGAATAGGACCTATCAAATGTGACAGTGGGAAAGTATGTATGGAACCGGAGGAAATTGCAGAGGTACTTAATGAATGCTTTACTTCAGTATTCACTATGGGAAAGGATCTTGGCGATTGTAGTGATGACTTGCAGCGGACTGAAAAGCTTGAGCATGCAGACATTAAGAAAGAGGATGTGCTGGATTTTTGGAAAGCATCAAGTTGGATAACTCACTGGGACGGGATATACCCCAGGCTACTGTGGGAAGTGAGGGAGGAGATTGCTGAGCCTCTGCCGATGATCTTTGCATCATCAATGAGGACGAGATTGGTTTCAGAGGTTTGGAGGGTTGTAGATGTTGTTCCCTTATTCAAGATAGGGAGTAGTTGTAGCCCAGGAAATTATAGACCAGTGAGTCTTACTTCAGTGGTTGGTAAGTTGATGGAGAAGATTCTGAGAGGCAGGATTTATGAACCTTTGAAGAGGCATTATATGATTAGGAATAGTCAGCATAGCTTTGTCAAAGGCAGGTCGTGCTTTACGAGCCTGATAGAATTTTTTGAGGATGTAACTAAACAGATTGAAGGTAGAGTAGTAGATGTAGTGTATATGGATTTCAGCAAGGCACTTGATAAGTTACCCCATGCAAGGCTTATTGAGAAAGTAAGGAGGCATGGGATCCAAGGAGACCTTGCTTTGTGGATCCAGAGCTGGCTGCATACAGAGGGCAAAGAGTGGCTGTAGACGGGTCATATTCTGCATGGAGGCTGGTGACCAGTGGTGTGCCTCAGGGATCTGTTCTGGGACCCCTACTCTTCGTGATTTTTATAAATGACCTGGATGAGGAAGTGGAGGGATTGGTTAGTAAATTTGCTGATGACACAAATGTTGGGGGGGGTGTGGTGGATAGTGTGGAGGGCTGTCAGAGGTTACAGCGGGACATCAATAAGTTGCAAAACTGGGCTGACAAGTGGCAGATGGAGTTCAACCCAGGTAAGTGTGAGGTGGTTCATTTTGGTAGGTCAAATATGATGGCAGAATATAGTATTAATGGTAAGACTCTTGGCAGTGTGGAGGATCAGAGGGATCTTGCAGTCAGAGTCCATAGAACACTCAAAGCTGCTATGCAGGTTGACTCTGTGGTTAAGAAGGCATACGGTGCATTGGCCTTCATCCACCGTAGGATTGAGTTTAAGAGCTGAGAGGTAATGTTACAGCTATGTAGGACCCTGGTCAGACCCCACTTGGAGTACTGTGCTCAGCTCTGGTCACCTCACTACAGGAAGGATGTGGAAACTATAGAAAGGGAACAGATGAGATTTACAAGGATGTTGCCTGGATTGGGGAGCATGCCTTATGAGAATTGATTGAGTGTACTTGGCCTTTTCTCCTTGGAGCGGCGGAGGATGAGAGGTGACCTGATAGGGGAGTATAAGATGATGAGAGGCATTGATCGTGTGGATAGTCAGAGGCTTTTTCCCAGGGCTGAAATGGCTAACACAAGAGGGCACAGTTTTAAGGTGCTTGGAAGTAGGTATAGAGGAGATGTCAGGGGTAAATTTTTTACGCAGAGAGTGGTGAGTGTGCGGAATGGGCTGCCGGCGACGGTGGTGGAGGTGGATACAATAGGGTCTTTTGAGAGACTCCTGGATAGGTACGTGGAGCTTAAAAAAATAGAGGGCTATGGGTAACCCGAGGTAATTTCTAAAGTAAGTACATGTTCGGCACAGCTTTGTTGGCCGAAGGGCCTGTATTGTGCAGTAGGTCAAGGTCAGAGTCTTGTCATCTTCAGAAGTTTTCTGATGACTCTGCCATAGTTGGATGCATCAGCAGGGGAGATGAGGCTGAGTACAGGTCTACGGTAGGAAACTTTGTCACATGGTGTGAGCAGAATTATCTGCAGCTTAATGTGAAAAAGACTAAGGGGCTGGTGGTAGACCTGAGGAGAGCTAAGGTACTGGTGACCCCTGTTTCCATCCGGGGGGTCAGTGTGGACATGGTGGAGGATTACAAATACCTGGGGATACGAATTGACAATAAACTGGACTGGTCAAAGAACACTGAGGCTGTCTACAAGAAGGGTCAGAGCTGTCTGTATTTCCTGAGGAGACTGAGGTCCCTTAACATCTGCCAGACGATGCTGAGTATGTTCTACGGGTCTGTGGTGGCCAGTGCGATCATGTTTGCTGTTGTGTGCTGGGGCAGCAGGCTGAGGGTAGCAGACACCAACAGAATCAACTAACTCATTCGTAAGGCAGTGATGTTGTGGGGATGGAACTGGACTCTCTGACGGTGGTGTCTGAAAAGAGGATGCTGTCCAAGTTGCATGCCATCTTGGTCAATGTCTCCCATCCACTACATACTGTACTGGTTGGGCACAGGAGTACATTTAGCCAGAGACTCATTCCACCGAGATGCAGCACAGAGCGTCATAGGAAGTCATTCCTGCCTGTGGCTATCAAACTTTACAACTCCTCCCTTGGAGGGTCAGACACCCTGAGCCAATAGGCTGGTCCTGGACTTATTTCATAATTTACTGGCATAATTTACATATTACTATTTAATTATTTATGCTTTTATTGCTATTTAATTATTTATGGTGCAACTGTAATGAAAACCAATTTTTCCCCAGGATCAATAAAGTATGACTATGACTAAGCTTTCTATGTTTCTATTTGGAACCTTTGGATTAACAGTACAGCTGAAATAGCTGACCTCCAAGCATACGGCTTGGTTTTGGAGCTCTAGCGCAGTGTCTGTACGGCTGAATTATGACTTGGACCCACACATTTCAATAGACTAGAATGCTACCAATTGAGCCATGGCTGGCAAGGCTACTAAGGCTTGACATCATTGGTCCAAACAAATTTATTTTGCTTCCTTAAGTACAGATCTGCCACGCAGATGACAACACCTCTGTAACATTAGCAATGAAGAAACAATAATGTCATATCAAATGCATGCCTCCTGCTTTTGAAGGGCATTCTATACCACACAGCAGCGGCTGGTGGAACTTGATAAGCTCTAGTTCTTGTTCTCTTTTGCCATCCTCTGTAACCTTTTTACCCTGTCTTTGCTATTTAATGTTAGCAATTCATGGTAATGTTAGCGTCTGTATAGATTACAATATGGTATTTTTTTTTTTGATTATGAGAACACTCAGTCCTCTTTTATTGTCATTTAGAAATGCATACATGCATTTCAAGTTAGTTTTAAAAATCCATCACATTATATTTTCTGAAGTAAATTTTAGAGTGGGTGATAGATGATCCCCTTATCCCTCTGCATGATCTGGCTGTTAACAAAATTCTTTAATTGTTTAAAAAGGGGTTATTTATTTTTTGCCCCTCTTAAGATGCTCCAAATAATCTGTAGTTATTAAAGAACCACGTTACAGTGGTGGTGAAGGCTGCACTCAGCAAGCTCCCATTATCACCTGTGTGTCATAATGACCGGGTTGGAAAATGGTTCCTTCATACAGGGAGAGGCCAGCAACAGCATCTACCGGGGTCAGCTGTCTGTGACTTCCATGTATGCATCTGGAAATATGGAAGCCAGAAGTGTCTTTGGCTGCCTGAAATGAAGAGGCATTGATGTAGTTTGGCCTCCAGAACGATTCTATATGTGGTGCAACTGGATCTGTCTGGGTGGGGAGGGGGAAGCAAGTGCAGAGGGGCAAATTGGGTGAGAGTTTGGGTGTTTCGTGGGATCAAGGACAATCTGCTGCAGCTAATGTCCATGTGCTGATGTTAGTTGAATGGTTCATTTTTTTAAGTGACTGAGTCACTGGCGAGAATTCTTCTGCTAATCATTACCATGGAATCTCTAGCAAGCAGCATGTTTTGAGGTCAGAGCCTTGGTACTGCACCAGATGCCAGTCAGGAATGTAGCATGCTGTATTCTGTACTGAGTCTCACACCCGCTCAGAAACAAGAGTGCTGTCATCTGTAGCAATGCTGCTGGGTATATTAATATAGCTCCTGTGTCCAGCTGCTGATTTTAAAAAAAGCATTATCTGGTGACTTCAGAGATGGCTGAGTGGAGAAAACTAAGTTCAAAGTAAATATATTATCAAAGTACATATATATCACCTTTTTCGCCTCCGAGCACCTCTGCTCCGTCCACCACTATAGACAGGATCTTCCGGTAGCCACCCACTTCAACTCTGCTTCCCATTCCCATTCAGATATGTCCATACATGGCCTCCTCTACTGCCATGATGAGGCTAAACTCAGGTTGCAGGAGCAACACCTCAAATACCGTCTAGGTAGTCTCCAGCCCCTTGGTATGGACATAGGATTCTCCAACTTCTGGTAATTCCCTTCCCCTATCCCAGTTTCACTCTGCCCGCTCCCCCAGCTGCCTATCACCTCCCTCATGATTCCGCCTCCTTCTACTACCCATTGTGCTTTCCCCTGTTCCTTCTTCACCTTTCCTGCCTTTCCCCTCCCCCACCCCTTTATCTTTCCCCTTACTGGTTTTTCACCTGGAACCCACCAGCCTTCTCCTTCCCAGCCTCCCCCCACCTTCTTTATAGGGCCTCTGCCCCTTCCCTCTTCAGTCCTGACGAAGGGTTCCCACCTGAAACGTCGACCGATCTTTTCCACGGATGTTACCTGACCTGCTGAGTTCCTCGAGCATGTTGTGAGTGTGGCTATCACCTTTTTCAACTCTGAGATTCATTTTCCTGCAGGCATGGTCAAATCCAGTAACCATAATAGAATCAATGAAAAACTACACCAATAGGGTGGACAACTGTGTGCAAAAGACAATGAACTACAAATACAAAAATAAAGAAAAAATATAAGCAATAATTATCAAGAACATGAGTCAAAGAGTCCTTGAAAGTGAGTTTTGAGGTTGTAGGACCAGTTTAGTGATGGGGCAAGTGAGGTTGAGTGAAGCTATCCCTTCTAGTTCAAAAGTTTGGTGATTGAAGGGTAATAACTGTTCCTGAACCGGGGGTGTGGGTCCTGAGGCTCCTGTACCGCCTTCCTAGTGACATCTATCTATCTATCTATTTTTTTATCTAGCTATCTATCTATTTTTCCCCCTCCCTCCCTCCCGTGGGGGATGATTATGGTTCCTTTCAGTCAGTTAGTGGGGAACCCCAGTCCCCAGAAAGGAACAGCATGTGCATGAGTGGATTTTAGGTGAGTAGGGGGTTGCACAGGTCCAGACCCACCCCCTCGACATCCCCTCCCGGATCCAGCAGCATGGTGGGGTCCGAGACGGCTGGGGGAAGTTCTGTTGCAGTGGATGGCCAGACCAAGCTTCAATGCAAGGGATGCCCTTTCCGCGTCTCACAGCACGTGTTTGCTACATGGCCGTTGACCCTACGAGAGAGTTCATCCGCACTTTGACAGGGCTTGTTTTTCATCCTGCAGGGTGTCGAGCCACCCTCCTCACCCAGGCAAGCCTGGTGGGGGAGCCGGTTTGGTCGCCAACCACCCGACCATGCGACAGGTAGTACTGGGTTTCATGGTACCAGTAGCTCTCGGACAAATGACCTGACCCTGCTTCCTAGTGACAGCAGCGAGAAGGGAGCATGCCTCAGTGGTGGGGGTCCCTGATGATGGAGCTGCTTTCCTGCAATACTGCTCCATGTAGATGTACTCAGTGGTGGGGAGGGCTTTATTGATGATGGGCTGGGCTTTGTCCACTATGTATTGTAGGATTTTCCATTCAGGGGCATTGGTGTTTCCATACCAGGTTGTGATGAAACCAGTCAGCATACTCTCCACTGCACATCTGCAGAAGTTTGTCAAAGTTTTAAATGTAACTAGACAATGGGGTGACCCGTTGGGGCACCCTTTGAGAGAAGGGTAGTGCAGTCTGATGTGACCAGAATGAACATTAAATTTTCCTGAATGCTATTGGGATCGCTTTGCTTCGTAAACTGAAGTAGAAAACCTCAGTTTATTAAATCACAAACTCAGAATGAAGTAGAGATGCTGCCATGCTTTCTTTGAAGTTGCACTTTTATTTTGCTCTAGGACAGTTTCCTCTGAAATGATAACACTGAGGAATTTATAGTTTTTAATTTAATGTTTAAATTTAAAATTAAACTCTCTGCAGTTGTCACAAGTTTGCCTCAAATATTTCTGACTTGTGAAACATAAGTGTAAAATTTTTGGAGGGAAGTTGTTCAGTGTATTACCATACTGTCCTCCACCATGGTATCTCGGTTTGAAATGAACCTAGATTTTCTTTCCCTCTCCTTCTCAATTATGGGTGGCAGGGTGGAGATGTTTCTCTACTGAAGGAGGGGTAAGGCACTCCTTCCCTCCTCTTGTCTGTAAGTCACCCTCGGGCAAAGTGTAGCACCTGCTTAGCCCCCGATCAGGGTCACATGGGAGCAGGTGGTGAATGGTCGTATGAATGGTACGTGTCACAAGTCCTGGTTATGTGACCACTGATGCCAGGCAGACAATCTCTGAAGAATATTGATAATGGCTGGGGTCAACTTTCTTGTAAAGATACTGCCCAGAAGAAGACACTTGTGTAGAAAAATTTGCAAAGAATAGTCGCGGAAAGACCACGATCACCCCCTCGTATGAGACGGCACATAATGAACAACCCTTCTCCATTAACAAGTATAGCAAACTAAATATTGAAGCAACCCAAAACTGGAAACATTTGGCAGAAGAGAAGGGAGTCCCTCAGGCTTGTATTTTTTGGGGGGGAAAATAATTCCCTTGACAGTAAGATGTATCTGAAATTGTTGAAAAGTATTTGAACAGAAGATATATTTCCATAGAACAATAATAGCCATTGTTTCATCTTCAATATAGTTTCACATTTGCTTGTACTCCTTATGAGAACATTTTCTTTTCTCCTCTATGTCCCAAACTTCCTTGGCTTGCAGATATCTTTCTATTTAAAGAGAAATCTCAAGAACGGCAATATAAAAAATTTGTATTGAAATTGAATCCAAACTAGCTAAGTTCTGAAAAGAGCTTAAGGTTGTGGAGGGGGGTGTGGGGGATTAGTGGGTCTAAGCTCCCACTACCTATAAAATGCTCCCAACGGCGTGCATCTTAGTCGGCCTCTAACAAAGAAGTCCATCTCCTATCCAGCCACGTGCGGCTTAGCTACCAAGCCTGACAGAACAGTCTCTACTGACAGAAGGGGCAAAGGCTGGTTGCTGGTGACTTAAAACCATTGTCTTTGGGCAGATGGAGATCGTCGGCCATGGTTGGCAGCTCAGCTAGGAGAAGTGAAAACTCTGATCTCAAACCTCTGCTGCCTTGCGGCTGTACCCACTCATGGGAAAGGCTTCAGGAGTAAACCCCGAGGGGAAAAATCCAGAGCTGGAGTCCCTAAGGCAGTCTTGCATTGAGTTCAATGATGACTGGCAACTCCTGTGACATCGCTGGTGCCAAACTGTGTGAGTCTCTGCCTCTCCTTTTTGATTCATCAGCTGAGTGGAGAGGGGGAGCCTGCTGTATGGGCAACAGCTTGCTCTCCATACCGTACTGCCCTGGCTTGCGTATCGTCACAGCTAGAATGTAATATTCACGGTCCTCACCGACCAACAGAGGGGCTTCTCTGTTCTGAACCAAGTTCTTAAGGAAGCTGAGGAAACTGAACCTGTTTCACTGGGGGCAGGGGAAAAAGGACAGCTCGATGCTGATGGGAAAACTGTGAACAAAGTCTAAATATGTATTGTAACCACTTTCTAAATTGTTCAAAACTCCATCGGGGTTTCTGTGCACGTTGTCAGCTGTAATGGCCCACGGGATACCAGCATATAATCCCCTGTAAGTGAAGGCGTTTGCCTCACGTGCCTTCATCGGCTGAGGCAATGAGTACAAGAGTTAGATTAGATTAGATTATGAGGACACGCAGCCCTCTTTTATTGTCATAATATTCCTCCGGTGTGATATCACAAAAACACAGGACAGACCAAGACTGAAAAACTAACAAAACCACATAATTATAACATATAGTTACAACAGTGCAACAATACCATAACTTGATGAAGAACAGTCAATGGCACAGTAAAAAAAAGTTCAAAGTTTCTCGAAAGTCCCACATCTCACGCAGACAGGAGAAGGAAGAAAACTCTCCTTGCCATGCCCAACCACAGTCCGACTCTGAGTCGTCCGAAAAACTTCGAGCTCTGATCAGCCCTCTGACACTGAGTACTGAGCACCATCTCTATCTGAATTCTTCAACCTCAGCCTCGGTCGCCAGCAGCAGGCAAAGCCGGGGATTTTGGGGCCTACCCTCCGGAGATTCTTGATCGCACAGTAACAACAGCGGCGAACCAGGCATTTCAGAAATTTCTGCAGATCTGTCTTCATCAAATCAGAATTGTCCACGGCCCCTATTTAACAGAAGTGGTATCATTTCACCAGAGAGCTGCGGAAAGTTGGGATGTCACGTTGCTATTATACAAGACATCGGTGAGAAGGCACTTCATGTTTTGTGCAGATCTGGTTGCTAATGAGAAAGTTGTCATTAAGCTGGAAAGGGTGCGGAAAAGATTTGCAGAGATGTTGCTGAGACTGGAGGCCTTGAGACATGGCAAGTCCTGCAGAAATGTCGGTGTGCTTTCTTGGCTGGTGGCTGGACTAGGGCAACTTGGTAATAATGACACCTCTGAACATGAAGCTGTTAACCATCTCTGTCTCAGCATCTTTGGCACAGGTGGATGTGTTCTTCACCCTGCTTCCTGAAGTCAATAACTAGCTCTTCATTAACCCAAACACCACGGTTAACAAATTACTTTCGCTGTAGTCATTATTCTTAATGCACTCTTCAGCCTTGCATATCTGGAAGAAGTAAGCATGTAGAATAAAATAGAAGAGAATCGAACTTTATTGTCATTGGTCAAGACAATGAGATTCTGATGCTACTTCAGTCCGTGCAAGACAGTTAGTTACAATGCATGCAGTACGGCTTAATTTAAAAAGAAAAATCCCATATTTACATGCAACAAGTGATCTTGGTAATCCATAATACTGAAGGTCATTGGCAAGTTGGGGTGTAGCATTATTCAGCTGCACAACAGCCCTCGGGAAGAAGCTGTTTTTCAGCTGTACTGTCTTGGCTGAGATGTTTCTGTATCTTCTACAGGATGGCAGGAGATTGAACATTCAGTGTCTGGGATGGGTTAGGTCTTTAATGACGTTGCAAGCGAGCCGTAGGCATTGAGAGATGTAGATTGTCTCCAGGTCCGGTGGTTGAGTCCCAGTGATGTGCTGAGCCATCCTAATCACCTGTTGGAATGCTTCGTGATCTGTCTTGCTACATCTAGAGTACTACACTGTCTTTCTTTATGTCATTATGCTCTCTATCACACATCGACAAAAGTTGGCCAGCAATTTTTGGGGCAGATTAGCCCACCATAAGCACATCGGTAGTGTAGTTGCTGTTGTGCATTACCTACCATTGAGGTTGTGTTGATGGGCCAAGAGATCCTGAATAGCCACCAGCATTAGCTTTGACCCAGGTGATGCAGTCATGTACAGTAAATTTTCAAACTGTTCCCAGACACAACTTGTATCTAAAGAGTTCTGCATTTGGAGTACTGCTGTGTCTTGCATTGTTGGAACAGAGTTGGGAGAAATTAGACCTAGATGCCAAGTTAACTCTGTAGATGACAGGGACTACAACAATGTTCAAAAGAAGGAGTATCCATAATGAATCCTACTCACTCGTAGACTGAAATAATGATCCTGGAGATTGTGCAAATCAATTGCTAGTTTGTTTAAGGCAAACTAAGCATGTTGAATCATTTGGCTTTCATTACCCCTATAATATTGTACTGAAAATCTGTATTAGGAAATCTGTATTTCCCCACTTATAAAATATACTTCATTATTAAAAGAAGCCTGTAATGAATGAGGCCACTTTGCAGCAAGTTCTTTCTCGCTCAGGTAAACAATAACTTTTGGTCTTCACCTTGCAAAATGGCTACTACATTAATGGCTACTACTAGACAATAGTTTACTTAAAAGTGGGGCTCATGTCCAGCAGTTGTTAGATACAACAACTCAAATTGTTTTCAACTGTAAGCAATGATGTAATTTGAGTTAGAAGGATCTTCTAATAAAAATCATTCAGTGTTGGTGCGTTTATAGCTGTTGTATTGGTTGGGAAACTGTACAGTAAATGTGGTTAGAAGGTAGAAATCGTTTGACTAAAATAGATGAGCAACAAGATTAAACATTTATTGAAAACACAGTCAGACTTTGAGGTCTGTTGACAAATCATCTGCTTCAATGATCTGCTTATGTATCCCAGGGTAATGGAACAATGAAAAGGAAAAATTTGATTGAAATATATATAAATGGTTTATGGGGTAAACAGTTTAAAATGGTGCTGGTAATGTAAACTTCAACACTAAGAAAACTACAGAACACCTTATTAATAACACTTTAATAAAGATCACTGCTAACAATGGGGAGGCGAGGTGGGAGAAGACGCAGGCATGGTGGAGGCAATTGAAGGTGCGAGCTAGGAAAATCTCGATGCCTGATTGATTTAAATGCCAGGCTGAATTGTAAAGGTCGGGTATGGGCTGAATTGTGGCGCGGATCCCAGGCCCCAGAGCTGTCCGGGAGTGAGGAACAACCTCATGTTTGGGCAATTTAAGCACTGGACCGGATTGAAAAGGTCAGAGTGTTGGGACCGGAGATGAGGGTCTGCTGTTCTGCTTGGTTTCCTCACCTCTGTGCTGAACTGAGGCTATGGCCTGCTTCAGCTGAGGTGATGCCTGGCTTCACATCTTTAATAACATTTCAGTTCTGAATACAATTTGCTAAATTTTATTGTTTGCATGATTTTTTTTCACCCTCTCTACACATTGGGTGTTTGAAGGTAATTTTTTAGGTTATCTTTTGGGGTTTCTTTGCTTTGTGGCTGCCTTGCAAGATGAATCTCAGCATTGTATAATGTATACATAATTCGATAGTGAATGTACTTTGAACGTTTTTAAACAAAATCATTCTTAGCAACACATACAAAATGTTGTAGGAACTCAGCAGGTCAGGCAGCAGCTATGGAAATGAGTAAACAGTTGAGGTTTTGGGCCGAGACCCTTCTTCAGGACTCGTTCTCAAATAAATCATTGAAATTCAGTTGAATGATGAGCTTGGATGAGGAAGGTCTAATAAACAGTTAATAGCTTTATAAACTGGACTGTGCCTTTTGCGAGCTGAGTGTTATTACACTGAGTTTTGACATTTAATTTAAACTGGCCTATTGAGCTGTTATTTATGGAAGCATCAATTTCAGCGGTGAAGGGTGACCTCGGGATTCCATCTCTAATGTGCTAGGTATCTGCTGAAAGAAACCCACCAAACATGGCTGTGATTTTCGAATCTCTTTAACTATTAGCTGTGATTTATGATGCACAAAATCTTTCGTAGTTTAATCTTAATGGCAATCAATGAAGTGAGGGAAATTGTCCATGGCTAACTGCCTAATATTTCTCTCACTTGCCCCCTTAACCAGCATCTGTTTGGGGAAAGCTGAAATTCAAGTATTAAAAGGTTATGGGAAAGATTATACAGAATTGTGTATAATCTACAGACAGCCCAATGTGCTATTGATCACATCCGTTAGTCTTGCGAGACCATGGATCTGGTTGTATGGAAGACCAGCAGTTGCCCATGCTGCAAGTCTCCCCTCTCCATGACACCGATGTTGTCCAAGGGAAGGGCACTTAGGACCCATACAGCTTGGCACCGGTGTCGTTGCAGAGCAATGTGTGGTTAAATGCCTTGCTCAAGGACACAACACGTTGCCTCGGCTGGGGCTCGAACTCACGACCTTCAGATCACTAGTCGAATGCCTTAACCACTTGGCCGTGTGCCCCCACACTATTGATCACATGACACATATTAAACAGGGGAATCTCAGCCCAGATTTGGTGGTGATGGGGTGGGTGTGTTGTGTGAGGAAGGTAAAAATACTGACAATTCACTGAACAGTTCTCACAACCTACCTACTCAATTTCAAGGACTCTTCATCTCATGTTCGATATTGATTGCTTATTTATTGTTATTATTTCTTTTTGTATGTGCCAAGTTTGTTGTATTTTGCACACTGGTTGTTTTAGCTGTCATCCTTTTGGGTGTGACCTTTTATTGATTCTATTGTGAATCATGGTGATGTGTGTGCTTTGATAATAAATCTACTTTGAACTTTGAGGCAAAACTCACTCAGGTGTAATACTGTACCTGTCCCTGCCCAACATCCATCTTTCCTGCTCTACCTGTTCTGTTGATAATTACTGAGTCTGTACATATGTTCACATTTATTGAAGTTGGATTATTAATGTTTGCGCATGTGACCTTCCTGCTAGTTGTTGATTGCTCATGGCTGTTTGCACTATCGGCTTGTAAACTGTTAGTCGTTGTTGTTTATTATGGTATTGTCCCGTGTTTTATGATTGGCACTGAACCACAATCAATTCTGCTATCTTTCACATACTGACAATAAAGTGAATCTGCTACATAAGAGTGTGAGTACTTTGGTAAAGGTAGGTTAGAATGTTTGTGGAGAGTAATGGTTTGATTTATGTGGAAGACTTGTATATTGACTTGTCATCTCTTTTTCCAGTCCTGATGAAGGGTCTCGTCCTGAAATGTCAACTGTTATATTCTCTTCCATAGATCCTGTCTGGCCTGTTGAGTTCCTCCAGCATTTTAGGTGTTGCTTGGATTTCCAGCATTTGCAGACTCACTTGTGTAGTCTTGCTTTAAGGTGTGTAGACCTCAATGCAAAACATGAATGAGATCCTGTCTGTTTTTATCTTGTCCCCAAAGATGGAGGATTTGCCTTCTGCTAGTCCTGGTTAATAAGTTCAAAGTAAATTTATTATCAAAGTACATATATGTCACCATAAACATTCACCATGTACAGTTTCTTATGGGCATTCACAATAAATACAAGTAACACGATAGAATCAAGGAAGGGGTGCACCCAAGAGGATGGACAGTCAATTTGAAAAAGACAAAAGAAACAAATATTGGGAACATGAGATGAAGAGACCTTTAAGGTGAGTGCGTAGGTTGTGGGAACAGTTCAGTGAGGGGGCGAGTGAAGTTATGCCCCCTGGGTCAAGGGTGGCAGTTGCTAACAGGCAACAAGTAAAGGTCGGAGTGAACATTACCCTCATCAAAAGATAATGACCAAAATTCCATGTTTAGGATGGCCACCAATGCTGTATCCTGAAATTCCTCAGGATAAGCAAACAAATAATACCTGTGTATTCTTCCATGTCAACATCTCCAGCCCTGAGCACCTAATTACACTCAGTTGTCTTTAAAGTTCAAGTTCATTGTCATTGGACTATACGCATGTATACCACCGAACGAGACAACATTCCTCCAGACTAAGGTGCAAAAAACAGTGCATTATAATCTCTACACATTAAACAACATGACCACAAATAAAGAGTGTATACAACAGTGTTCCCTCTAACTTGTAATGACCAGCGTGTGCAAAAATCTTGTGCTGTGCAGTTTTTTGCCCAGTAAGAACACAATGTGCGTATTGAATTTTTACGTGGCAGTAAACCTGAAACTATTCTTCAGATAATAAGCCATTCCACTTTAAGTGAACCAGCGGTTCTTTTGTGCTTTATGCCCTTCGCTTCTTTGGAATTCATCATAGTGAATCAATAATTTCTTCAATAAAAACAGTATAAATAAGCCAGTTGTAAAATCTGCAGACAAATCATCGCAAACTCCACATAGCCAACATTGTACGCTTCAGAAATTGGAAAAACAAATGGGATTGCGTTCGATTGTGAAATATACTTAGCATGCCAACGAGGGAGAGGGTGACAATATTTTGTGCACAGTTTTAAATCAGAATCAGGTTTATTATCACCGGCATGTGTCGTGAAATTTGTTAGCTTAGCAGCAGCAGTTCAATGCAATACATAATATAGAAGAAAAAATAAATAAGTAGATCAATTACAGTATACGCACACTAGTAGCAAAAGATTTATGTGCATACACACCCTAGAGGGAACGTTGCAGTACAAGTTTTAAAAAGTAAACTGGTGCTTCGTACGTGATGAGACCTGGGTGATGACAGGGAGTTCTGTAGTTTTACGGCCTGAGGGGAGAAGCTATTTCCCATCCTCACAGGTAACAGTATGTGGGTAGGATACATCTGTTGCATGAACATCATCAGACACCCAAGAGCATTATTCTCTGTTCTGAATTGTGTTGCACCAAGGGATTAAAAGGTAGACAGAGGAAAAATATTTCATGAATCATCCACATTGACTTGGAGGAATCCCTGGCTCATACAAGTTCACAGATCCTTGATAGGAAAACTTGACAAATGTGGCGAGACTAAATGAAGGCGATAATTGATCTGAAATGTGTCTAGATTTGGATGTAATGTAATCTCTGTAAGAGGAGGCTTTATAATCAGTTTCAAATTGATTCAAAACTTCAAGCGTTCAGTACTTATAAATTTCCTCCCTTGTCTGGATGACTTCTGCATTCATGACGTAAAGTTGGTTATCACTTCTCCACATTGTTGAAACTGACATTGTCTTGCAAAGAGTTAATACCCTTGTGTGTGAGAGCAGCTAAGGTAAAATGGTGATCGAATCACAACTCTTGTGCTCCTGCCTGTGTATAATTGTCACTGAAGCATACATGAACTTGGGTCTTGCATTTTTTAAATTGGCAAAACAAAGCCTTTCTTCTGACCTGCCTGCAATAAAAATCCAAAAGAGAAAATTTTAAAGCTGTGCAGTGCCATCTGTGCCATGTAAGTGAAGGCCGACATCGATGATGAAGTTCACCATTGCTTCAGTGTGGCTACATGTTCTCTGATCAGATGAGCAAACATGATTGAATTTCGACTCAAACCATGTCTAGTGCAGAGCAAAAATATCTTCCTTTCTGTACACTTGACAGGTGGATCACAGACAGAAGGCATTTCAAAGCACTGGAGAGAATATCCATGCTATATAGGCAAGCGCATTTCTGTGTATCTACCGAGGCCAACATCTCTAATTATGCTCAGTTGCCTTTTGAAGTTCAAGTTTACGGTCATTCAACTGTACACATGTATACTGCTAAACGAGACAATGTTCCTCTGGACCAAGGTGCACAACACAATGTAGTGTTACCGCAGATAAATTAACACACAATTTGATGCACATACAATGCAAGTTTAAAAAGTACACAGTATAGCACTACTGACACTTCATTATGATGAGACCTGGGTGGTGGCAGGGAGTTCCATAGTTTTACGGCCTGGGGGAAGAAGCTATTTCCCATTCTCACAGGTTAACGGTACGTGGGTAGGATACATCTGTTGCATGAAAAACATCAGACACCCAAGAGAATTATTCTCTGTTCTGAATTGTGTCACACTACAGGATAAAAAGGTGGACAGAGGAAAAATATTCAAGCCTCATCCATATTGACTTAGAGGAATTCCTGGCCCATCTAGTGCAAATCATGGGATGACCACACTACCTGAACCAACATCTCTATCCTTTAAAACACAACCTCGGCAGAGCTGCAAGTCCCACATTGACTTTGTCAGCCACATTAAGCTCTCTGAACTAGAGTTAAGACAAATCATTCTTGATGTTGCGGTACCACTTAAGAAGATTTATTGTTTGTGCCAATAATATTTTTGTTTAAATGTTGTTTTACAAGCTGCTTTGGCAATATTGGACCAGTATTTCATTTACCGTGTTAAATATGTTCCCTCTGATTTTTTTTATGCATGTTCCCTCTTTTTTTGCCCCACATCTGTGTGGACCAGCCATTGCACCGAGCAGGAAAATTTTACACGGCCTGAAAACAGCGCGGCACTTTAATAAAGCATTATATTAAATAAAATTCCCACTGCATGGCAACAAAGGCTACATGGGAGCATTTTGATACAGCATGCCATGTACCTGCACAGCTTAGCTTACAGGGAACAGTGAAAAGTATGACTGGAATTTGCACTGAAAGAAGATAATGTATGATGGAGGTTATCAGATGGCAGCTTCTGGACTATGTACCAATGCAGAATCAGAAACTAGGGAAGTTAATTTCGGTGATTCTCTGTCCTCTTACAATTCTGTGCTTTGTTGCATGATCTAAGAAGTAGCAGAATTCAGTGAGTTTATGTAGATCTTATCAATATGCTAATTTAAAAAGGAACTTCATATCTTCCATGGCATGTGAGTGAATTTTAATGCTCTTTGAAGACTTTACCACTTAACCCATTTGCCCTTAAAATGCTGTGGAAATATTTCAAAAATTTGACACCCTGTTTAAAATTTTTTTCATTTTCATTTTCTGTAAGTAATGCAGATGCCAGAAAAAAAATGAGATTTAAAAATTGGAAATGCTTTGCAGTATCCATGATTAATATTTTGGTTTAATGAGCCTTCTACAAAATCCTTGATAAGTGCAGATGCTGGAAATCAGAGTAATGCACGCAAAATGCTGGAGGAACTCAGCAGGCCAGACAACATCTATGGGAAAGAGTAAATAGTCGATGTTTTGGGCCGAGACCCTTCATCAGGTCTGGAAAAAAGAGATGAGAAATTAGAGTGCGAAGGTGGGGGAGAGGAGAGGAGGAAGAAGTACAAGGTAGTAGGTGATAGGTGAAACCAGGGGTGGGGGGAGGGGTGATGTAAAGAGCTGGGAAGTTGATCAGTGAAAGAGATAAAGGATTGGAAAAGGGGATATCCGATGGGAAAGGACAGAAGGTATGGAAGAAAGGGAAGTGGGAGGAGCACTTCCTCCTTATTAAGGAGATAAAGTGAGATTGGGAAATGGGAATAGGGAATGGTGAAGTGGGGGAGGAATTACCGGAAGTTATGAGAAATCAATGTTCATGCCATGAGCTTAATATATGTTTCATTTCATATATTGCCTGATTAGCATCCATCTGTCTCGAAGAACAATGGGTGATGCAGATGATCATCACAAGCCTGGGCAGAAGGTATGGAGATCCTGAGATGCCCAGTCGTCGATCCCTCTCTCAGCCTCACCAGTGTAGTCCAAAGGAAAGCTTATGAAGTAGTACTTTTGGCACCAGCTTGGCGGCAGGAGCCTGCCGGAAGGATGTCTCATGACATCCAACCAACTTAGGGGCTCCACTCCGGATTTGCTGTCTGGGTTTACTCCTTCGTCTCTCAAGGCAGTGGTGCTGTTTACCCATTGCTGGGGATCTGGTTCACGAGCACCAGGGCGTGTCCACACACCGGTGGGCCTGTGTGCTACGTGTGCAGGGGCCAGACCTCCTCCCCGTCCTCTGTAGTTCAGCCTGAGTCCGAAAGGAGTTCAGTTTCTGTGTGTCACCAGCGAGGAGGCACTACACGAGGCTTGCTGCTGGAGAGGCTCCGTGCTGGCAGGGAGAGACTTACAGATTCAGCTCTCCTTTTCACAAGACTGCTAGCCAGCAGTGGAAGCTGAAGCAGAGATTGACGAGCACTACCCACTACACTACCACACTAGACGCATCACAACAGCCATTTTGAAACTGAAAGTAGAGGTCATGCCCCCCCTCCCCCACCGCTCAATACCAGAGAAAGATACAGCCAGTGAGAATGATCTCCATGGTACACTAATACTGTTAAAAGTCTGCTAACAGTGAGTCCTGGTTTGGATTGCTCCAAGAAGAAACTCCTTCTAAGTAGCTCTTGTCAAAACGGTCAGGTGCAGAGCAATCATCCAGTTGCTACACGGCACCTCGACAACAACAGTAACAATAAATTAAGTTGGTTTAAGGGGAAGAGAGTTGCAAAAAGGATGGAATTTGCCAAGATACCTTAAAAAAGCTACATATTCTCTGGGGAAACATGTTGATGAGTTGGTCCAAAGGTAAAATCTAGTTATTAGCTTATCTCGACCTGATGAAGGGTCTCAGCCTGAAACGTCGACTCTTTGTTCCTCTCCATAGATGTCCCTGACCTGCTAAGTTCCTCCAGAAGTTTCTGTTATTAGCTTGCAGGGTTTTCCATATAAAGTTAGTTATTTGAGGCAAATTTTCTCTTTTTCCTTGGGTGAAAGCTTCCTGCTCCGACTGTCTCTAAATTTGTGATCCATTTTGGTGGCGGGTTGGCCAAAATGCTCAGGAATAAAAATGCAAATTTGCTGTTCACACCTTTCAGATTATACTTGGGATAACAAAATCAAGTGTAAATCCTTCCTCTTCATTCTTTTTGCACTTGCACAGTTTGTTGTCTTCTGCACTCTGGTTGAACCTCCTAGTTGGGTGGTCTTTCATTGATTCTGTTATGGGAATTATTCTATAGATTTATTGAGTACGTCCACAAGAAAATGAATTGCAAGGTTGTATTTGGTGACATACATGTACTTTGATGATAGAAATTTATTGTCTCTAGCTGTGGGTCACTTCTATTGTATAGTTGGCAATCCATGATGCTAATAAATCAGCCATGATCAAATGATGGAGAAGACTAGATGGGCTGAATGGCCTAATTCTACTCCTTGGTCTTATTGTCTTATATTATGGTGAAAGTCGAAGTTGCAATATTGTTGGAATAATGAAGACTACATTAACCCGAAGCACACAAGTTTGAGTTTACCAATGTTCAAAAGCTCTTGGAAAATTTATGAAGAACTAAAACAGTTGAAGTTTGTGTATTTAGTACCAAACTAAAGATTAACCAGCATCAATATACTGCAGCTACAGTAGGATTTACAGTTTAGATGCTTAGTGTTGTCCTGCACTAAATCAAAAATAATCCGGGAATGCCTTAAAATGAAAGTTTTAGTGAGTAGTTTCCTAATCTGATTACAACCAAAGCCGAAAATCTCTTCAATGCTGAACTTTTAAAGTCATAAGATTATATTTTAAAGAAGACTCTAGTGTAATGGGAAGATTAACTTCGGGTCTTATAATGGTAAATAATTGGAAAAAAAACACACAAGTCCAGGCAAATTTCACCTGGTAAAATATTGTTGTTTTTGATCTTGTCATTCCAGCTGATGCTGTTGGTTATTCAGAGTTGAAAGAAAGGTTCATGTATGAATTCGGATTCTAATCAGTGAATCCTGTGGGGGTGAAGAATCATGAGTTACATTTGTGTGCTGAAAGAGAACTTAACGTGGTTCTGAGCTGTCGTTTACTTTGTACGTTGAGGCTTTCTGACTATAATTTTTTTTTAAATGTAATTGGTTGTGTAGGCCAATTGCTTGGGATCCAAGTTTGGAATTCCCTTAAAGGGAGAATTCCTCCTTTTGTTAAGAGAATTATGCAGTTTTTGCCTTTTGCAGATGGTGATGCTGATCAGCATTCTAGCGATCTGGAGTTGGGGGCCACGGTAGCTTAGCGGTTAGCACAACACTTTTACAGTTCGGAGTTCAATCCCAGCATCCTCTGTAAAGAGTCCCCATGGAATGCATGGATTTCCTCCAGGTGTTCTGGTCGCCTCCCACAGTCGAAAGATGTACCAGTTAGTAAGTTAATTGGTCTTTGTAAATTGTTTCGTGATTAGGTTAGGGTTAATCAGTGGTTGCTGGGCAACATGACTCAAAGAGCTGGAAGGGCCTATTCTGTGCTGTATCTCTAAATAAGTAAATAAATAGATATATTTTGGATTTAAAGCCAAATACTCCAGTTTCAAATAGGGTGCCAGAGTGAAGACCAGAAGATCCACTGACCCATATGTCTCTGTGGTTAGCAGAAAAACATGCCAACATACATACAGGATGCCATGGATTAAAAATGTGGACTGTTTGGCCTAAATTGCAGTGTCTGATCTCATTCTGGTTTTAATCTGACAATTTGAACAAGGGTTTTGAGTTAGTTTGAGGTTTACTGAAACAATACCAGGGCTGAGTGGAGACACTGAACTATGTGCGATTGGTATTCGTGGGGCAATGGAGAAATGGCTGTCATTTACTGTGTGTGTGTGTGTGTGTGTGTGTGTGTGTGTGTGTGGTGGGAGCGAGTGGTCAGGGTCACTGACATTGTTGGAAGATTTGCAACTGAAGGGCACACATTTAAAGTCCAGGTGGACCAGTGAGAGGTGGTGATTTAATGCAGTGAGTGAATCTTTTTTGACACTGGTGCGTCACTGAGGGACATGCTGATCAATTGATAGCCGGCTTTTAGGGATAAAAGCTGAGGAGGGGGCAAGTGATTTGTGCTGGTTAGTAGTTTGTGTGTTAATATTCTGGATGACTACCAAATTATTTAATAGAGTGACTTGACTCACTGCATGCATCACAGACAGCCTGGAATGGAAACGCCAATACCCTTGAACGGAAGATCCTACAAAAAGTATTGGACATGGCCCAGTCCATCAGGGGTAAAACCCTCCCCACCACGGAGCATATCTACATGGAACCCTTTTGCAGGAAAGCAGCATCCATCGTCAGGGACACCAACTACCCAGGACATGCTCCCTTCTCACTGCTGCCATCAGATTGAAGATACAAGAGCCTCAGGACTCACCACTGGGTTCAGTAACAGTTGGGCCCTTGAACAAAAGGGGATAATTACACTCACTTGCCCATCCATTGAGACGTTCCCACAACCAATGGACTCACCTTAAGGACCCTTTACCTTGTTATTTCATGCTCTCGTTATTTATTGCTATTTATTTATATTTGCATTTGCACAGTTTGTTGTTCTCTATGCTCCAGTTGATCTTTCATTGATCCTGTTATAATTACTTTTCTATGGATTTGCTGAGTTATACCCACAGAAAAATGATTCTCTGCATTGTATATGATGGCATATTTGTACTCTGATAATATTTAATTTGAACCTTGGTTATTATCAGATTGCTAGTTGTGGGAGATGGTCTGGAAAATGTGGCTAAATTACTGTGGCATGCATCAGATTGCTGTTCCAGTATAATTTCATCCCGTCATCGTTTACCAGTCAAGCTGCCAACCCATAAATCCTGTTTGTAATGACTACATCTGTGTTTCACCAGCTGCAATCTGGTTTGGGATATCTTGAGAGGCACTAAATATGTAAAGCTTTCTACTCCTGTTAGATGGTGTTTTGAGTTTGTTTAAAACTTGGAGATAAGGAGTCCTGCAATTTTCCAAGCTGTATTGTTTTCCTTTACCCGCCCCCATCTCTTCCAACCCATCCACCCCAACCCCATCCCCATCCCCA
This sequence comes from Mobula birostris, assembly GCF_030028105.1. Taxonomy (NCBI): domain Eukaryota; kingdom Metazoa; phylum Chordata; class Chondrichthyes; order Myliobatiformes; family Myliobatidae; genus Mobula; species Mobula birostris. The sequence goes on along the minus strand of NC_092390.1, from coordinate 55,841,768 downwards.
ACCCCATCCCAACTTTCTGGTACAATGCTTCTTGACATGTTGGAGTTGTCTAATTTATACTAAAACAGTCTAGGCTCTACCACCTTCCTACTGATAGCAATGAGCTTTGGTTTAAAAGTCATACCTGATGATGCTAGCTACATATTTAGTCATCTGTGTGTGCCAATCTGGACATAGCTCCTTAGTATTAGCCACCACTTGAGAATATAGAGTTTGTAAGTACAGTTTAAAAAAAATCTTCTGCAAACTGATGTGTTAGAATAATGTGAAGAATTTTTTTCTTACCTGTAATTCATCAGTTGTTAGTTCTTTTAGCTTTGGTCTCCTCCCTTTCTGTTTGACTCCCATAAATGCTGCTTGGCCTAGTGGGGCCAGCTTCGTGTTAGATGAAAACATCTTGTCTGGCTCCTAAAAGAACGCCTCATTTCAAGGAAAGCATGATTATTCGGAGCCAATATCTTGCGTCCATGACCCGTCAGTCTGCAGGTTCATTACCTCACCCTTAGTTTTCCAGTCCAAACCCTTGGGTGCGCAGCTCATTCTAATGAAGACGGTTGTTTGGGCTGCTGTGAGCCATTGCCCTTTGCTGACATTTCTGTAACAGTAAATTGCTAATGGTTTTATATAGAGAGGCTACCTGCACGGTAGCGTAGTGGTTAGCACAATGCTTTACAGTACACACGACCGGGGTTCAGTTCTTGCCACTGCCTGTAAGGAATTTGTACGTTCTCCCCGTGATCATATGGGTTTCCTCCGGGTGCTCCTGATTCATCCCACCGTCCAAAGACAGACTGGTTAGTAGGTTAATTGATTATTGTGAATTACCCTGTGATTATTGCAAATTGCCCTGGATTGCAGTAATCGTGGGGGGGGGGGCAATGTGGCTCAAATGGGCCATGTGGTCCTATTCCGCACTGTATCTCAATAGGTAAATAAAGGCTGGTATTGTGTGGGCTTGGGGCTCCAGAGTATCATCAAATTCCCCAATTTGAGGTAATTTTCAGAATTGGCTTTTTCTGCTTTTTATCTTTCATTCGTTTATTTTCCTTTCCATTATTGATATCCTGACCTATTGGGCAGGGCAAGTTGTGGCAGGTAAGAGCCATGCTATTGGCAACACAATGTGGGGTGATGGGCTTCTGTCTGGCCCTTTAAGTCATCAGCTTCAACCAATCAGACATATTCCCTTTGTTCTATCCATCACCCCTGAAGCAAAGAAAATAGTCTTTCTTTTCCAGTTCTGAAGGGGCTTGGACTGAACCATTAACTGACCTCTGTTTCACAGATGCTGCCTGATCAGAGTCAAGTTCATTATGAATGATATGTGTTGTTTCTGCTTGTTGTTTTGCAGTGCACGGCGTAATTACTGTAAGTTCCCAAATAAATAGTGCAAGAGAGGGTTTTTAGTTTGGGCCTCTGTTTTACAAAGTTGGGAGAGCGATGGCTGCACCCACAATAAATTAGGTGCTGGATAATGGCACTCCAGATCTATCTGCAAAATTTGACACTATTTTGGGATTCATTTGTTTTTTCTATGAGGTATGTCGGGTTTCTCCATTATGAGGGACTGTTTGTTATATAAAGCAATTTGGGATTCATCATTCCTTCATTGTATTAAAATGCAAAATAAATCCAATAATCATATTGTAAAGTGTGTTTTTCAGTTAATGTAGCTTCAGCTTCCTGATTTCTGATTGAACTGGCTGCATCTTCATAGCTCTTAATAAACATATGCAATCTTTGTCTGGAAGTTCTATAAGCTTTAAATAAAAATCAGAACTGACATTTATATCCAATTAAAGCAGAGTAATTTCTGCTTCACCCCATTGGAGAAACTAGCTGTCCACCATTATTAATCTAATCCTGCTCCAGAGGAACCCTTTAATCCTTCTGCCTGCTTCATTCGACTCTCTCTTCCACTTCTTGCCTTAATGAATTTGTACATTTGCCAGTAATGAGTTCCATAAAGGATTTGGAGCAGAGGTTCTGTGGTATTTGGTGCACAGCTCCAATGATCGAACGTTTGTTTGTTCAGAAATCCTGATGGGCTGGCACCTGGTTCACTCTTTAATGTAGAATGTGAGCAGGGGTTTAGACTGTGGAAGTAGAGTATGATCCAGGGGTCCGGAGTGTGGCTGGGTGTAGCTGAAATTTATTCTGCCACCGTGTAACATACAAGAAAAAAAATTGTCATTAATAAGAGTCTCGTCCAATAGAGCAGAAAACATGCTGCTTCACCACTAATAGGTCCCAATGTAGTGAAGTTTGACTATACACCCCACTTTGTCAGAAACAAAAGTGGGTTATCTGTAGTAAATATTTTACAGTGGTGAGGAAAGCATTTGTATTTTCTGTGTGGTGACAGAATTTGCAGACAAGTTGCTTCCCCCAGGCTTCTGCTGAATCTATTAGAGCCAGTAATCTCCAACAGGCATGAATTTTCTTTTATCCTGCAGGGGAGTTTCCAGCTTTTGGTAAGCGGCCCCTGGATGACAATGTAAATGTTTTGATTGCAGAGGTGTAGTCATTGATGTGATGTTGGTGCTTGTTTGTTCCAAGGAAAAAGTACCATTCGTATTTTCTGTTCCTTCTATTTCCTCCTCCTTCCCCTTTCAGTGTCTGTATCTGGCATTGTGTGGGTTAGCCTACAAGCCATAGCTTTCTTGTTTTGAGATTCAGGTGTTTTGCATGAATAATGCCATTTAATTTTAGCACAAAACTAGACAACGGAGTGACCGGTTGGGGTACCCTTTGAGAAAAGAGTAGTGCAGTCTGATGTGACCAGAATGAACATTAAATTTTTCTGAATGCTATTGGTATCGCTTTGCTTTGGAAACTGAAGTAGAAAACCTCAGTTTATTAAAGAAGAACGACACGTAGCAAGGCAAATATAGCGCCTCATTTAACGAAGGACACTTCTGATGGCATCATTTCTGGTTTATCTGCCACCCTTGTGCCTCTCGTTGTCATTCTGGAGATGTGCAGTCCTTTCATCCCCTGTCTCTTCGTCCCTTCTGTTGTTTGTTCTTTGTCTTTGATCCTGGAGATGTGAATTTCTCAGCTCCTTTGTCCCTTCTGCTCTCATCTTTTTTTGTCCTGACTCTTTGATCCTGGAGTCGTGCGTCCCTGGCCTCATCCGATTCTTGTTCTCTCCCTCTCCTTGCCACTTCCCGATGTTGTTTGGCGTTATCTCTTGACCATAACATCCCCGTTCCCTTTCCACATGGCATAATTAGGCTGACCATTTTTTTTTACCTTGATGCTGGATAGAAGATACGAAGCAGTAACACCAAAGGATGCTGATTATTCTTGATGTGGCTGGCGCTCTCCTAAATGGATGTGATATAGTCACCGCTGTCCTTTGACTGCAGCAAAGGGTTTTATGGGTGTCTTGAAGTACATCATTACAATAAGATTTAATTATCTCTTATTGATGGGTGGCAGTTAGATCTGTCCCAATCCTGCACACGCTGATGGTGATTAGCAGAATGTAACCCCCCTCGAAATAGAGCTGCCCTGCCCTTTTGCTCCCGTAGGTGTCGCTGCTGAGGCTGGCTGTGCGCATGCATTGGGTGGTTGCGTCCCGATTTCCATTATGGCGGATCGAGTCTCGGGTGAAAGTGAGCCTGTTGATTTTTGGCAAATGAACAATTTTATATGAATATATAACCCTGAACTTTGCTTGCATTCTGTAAGTTAGCGCATTTTAATTGGATTGAGCCAAAAAAAGTGCCGCTGTAATGCACCATTTGCACTAATTGGAGGTCACAAACAGACAGACAGACAGCATGAGAGTTTTTGTAGTATATAAGTGGTCTGTGACTTAAATTCTCTGTCTCCATTTTAACCTGGTGTTCTGTGTCCTGAGAGCCAATGCTAGAAGAGGCACTCAGATACTGAAATAGGCTTGGCTAGATGCCTCTAACTTTGAAACAAAATTTGAATGTCCGGAGAAAAATTATTTCTAAAAATGTTGGATGTATTTTGTTTAGAAAAAAATCACAATGGAGCAAACAATGAGAGCTACATCTGTGGGCAGTAAGTAGTCAAAATCACTACGCCACCGTGGTTGCGTAGCAGTTAGCGTGATGCTTTGCAGCTTGGGTATTAGAGTTCGGAGTTCAATAACAACGTAAGGAGTTTGTACGTTCTCCCCATGCCTGCATAGAGTTCCTCCAGGCGCTCCGGTTTCCTCCCATGGTCCAAAGACACGCCAGTTGGTAGGTTAATTGGTCATTGTAAACTGTCCCATGATTGGGCTAGGATTAAATCGGGGATTGCTGGTTGGCACAGCTGGAAGGGCCTACCCTACACTGTACTTCAATAAATGAAATAGAAATATCATTCTATTCATATTGCATATAGAACTCCCACACCTTCCACACAAATCAGGCCATTACTCTGCGCAAGCATTCCAGCCTGCCTTTACTCTGCACCAATGTATCCACGCTCCTGTGTAGCAGAATCACTTCATTGCCAGTATGTGAAATATACCAGAATTCATTGTGGTTCAGTGCCACGCATAAAACACAGGACAATACCATAACAGACAACACAATAACAACCAGCAGTTTATAATTCAATAGTGCACACAGCCGAGAGCAATCCACAATCGTCAGAAAGGTCACATGCACAAACGTCAATAATCAATCTTCAATAAAATGTCAACATATGAACAGAATCAATAATTATCATGCTAACCATTGTGTTACCATGCCCCCTATCAAAGCATGCAGACATGGTCAAGAGGCTCAGCTGTTGTCCAGACCAAATATCAGAATGGGGAATAGTGACTTTGACTGTGGACTGATTGTTGGGGCCAGACAGTTTGGTTTGAGGATCTCAGAAACTTCTGATCTCTTGGGATTTTCACACCCAACACTCTCTAGAGTTTACAGAGAATGGTGCAAACAAAAAAACAGCCAGTGAGCATTAGTTCTGTGGATGAAAATGCCTTGTTAACGAGAGAGGTCAGAGGAGAACGGTCTGACAGGTTCAAGCTGATAGTAACTCAAATAACTATGCGTAACAACCATGGTGTGTAGAACAGCATCTCTGAATGCACACTGTACAGCCTGTCCCCTAAAACCCTCACTAATTTTTATAGATGCACCGTAGAAAGCATTCTTCTAGGGTGCATCACAACCTGGAATGGAAGTTGTCGTGTCCAAGACCGAAAGAAGCTGCAGAAGATCGTGAACACAGCCCAGCACATCACACAAACCAATCTTCCGTCCGTGGACTCACTTTACACCGCACGCTGTTGGAGCAGGGCTGCCAGGATAATCAAGGACACAACCCACCCAGCCAACAGACTTTTTGTCCCTCTTCCCTCTGGGAGAAGGCTCAGGAGCTTGAAGACTCATACGGCCAGATTTGGGAACAGCTTCTTTCCAACTGTGATAAGACTCCTGAACGGATCCTGACCCGGATCTGGGCCGTACCCTCCAAATATCCGGACCTGCCTCTCGTTTTTTTTTACACTAGTTTACTTTCCATTTTTATATTTTCTATTTATGATTTATAATTTAAATTTTTAATATTTACTAATTTTAACTATTTTAAATATCTTTAATATTTAATATTTGTAATCCAGGTGTGTGAAGCACAGAATCAAATATCGCTGTGATGATCGTACGGTCTAGTACCAATTGTTTGGTGACAATAAAGTATAAGGTACGTCCAACCTTGAAGTGGACAGCAGTAAGAGAGCACGGACATACATGCTGTGGTCATTGAGTTGGTTTATTTTGTCATGTGTACTGACGTACAGTGAGAAACTCATATGTCATCCCTACAGTTCATTGAGGTAGTAGAGAGGAGAACGGTGTAGAATACCTTGATGTACTAGAAGGACCATTTAATAGCCTCAGTACAGTTAAATAGAAGCTGTCCTTGAGCCTGGTGGTATGTGCTTTCAGGCTTTTGTACCTTCTGCCTGAAGGGAGAGGGGAGGAGAGAGAATGTCCAGGCTGTGGTCTTTGATCATGCTGCCTGCTTTACCAAGGCATCAATAAATATAATTGGAGTCTGTGGAGGAAAGGCTGGTTTCTGTGATGTGCTGAGCTGTTTGCACAGCTCTCTGCAGTTTCCTCCGTCATGGGCGGAGCAGTTTCCATTTCAAGCCTTGATGCATCTTATTGGATAAGATACGGTTGATGAGAATTCTATTTAATCATACCAGCAGTCACACGTCTGTTTCTTATCCAGCTCAGCCAGCTGGCAGATGTCGTTTTTATCAAGAAACTGTGTTGCACTGAACTTTTGACTTAAGTGAAAAATCTGATTTTTGAATGTACAGTACCTCCATCTTTGCAGAAACCTCGAAGCTCTTGTTCACTGTTCTTCAAGCAGCGTAGTACATTTTTTGGCCTTCCAAGAAATTAGCTGTGCACTGTCAGTTTTGCAATCTGCTGTTCTAGCGTGTAATATTTGGCCTGCTTAAGTACCTACAACAGTAGCATGAAGTATTGTTCCAATAATTTGTCCATATTAGGCCATTAAATGTACTGCTTTGTTCTAAACCCCTCGAAACAAAACTCATTTTCCATCTTGCTCGGGAAGGTGGATTCCATTGTATTGCTGGAAGCTGTCGGGGAAATATTCGTTTCCGTAATTGAGAAATTATGAAACCTATTTTTGGCACATTCTTTGTTTATATATTAGTGTTTATTTTTCCCACAGTTGGGATTAAATGAGGTTGGCTGGAGATCTCATGTTGCTTTCTGTTCCAATCTCTTCCCATTACTGATGTTTTTTTCCAAATATTTAGACCCCCCCCCCCCCAGCCCTCACTGTGACCTCTTCACCCTGGCAGCTTTATTACTATTAAATAAGACTTTGAGCATAAACAGACTATTAGGGTTGAGTCTAATTTTTGATATAAGTCACAGCTCATTTTCCATTCCTTTCACCGTTGCCCTGAGGGAAAGGTCTGTGTTAGAATGGTAGTTCCATTTGAAATGTTTCATTAACTGTAGAGTAGAAAACCTGGTCTGATGAAAGGTCTAGATAACAGGACTTGAACCATACTAATATAAATAAATTAAAAATAATTAAGTAGACCTCAAGTGCCAATGGGTGTAAAATGTGATTTGGGGACTGTTTGGAGGGGGGGCACATTGTAAAATATCTTCATCAGAATATTGAGACCTGAAGAAGCGTCTCAGCCTTGAAAAGTCGACTCTTTTCCATAGATGCTGCCTGACCTGCTGCTTTCCTCCAGCATTGTGTGTGTGTGTGTGTGTGTGTGTGTGTGTGTGTCTTTGAATTTCCAGCATGTGTGGAATTTCTTGTGTTTGGTAATACTTCCTCATTGCATTTATCAGTAACGAGGAAAGAAGACTTTGCTGGATTGTGTTCTGTAGAATGAATGTCAGATAGCATATGTCCGTTATCAAAGGCTTCAAGCAGCCGTTACAGAAGAGAGAAAAAGAAGTGTTTGGTTTTGACTGACATTTGGATGTGATTACCTGTGGGTAGTTAATGTTCTGAAGTTCTCCAGGAACTTGCTGTTGCCCATTATGCTGCTAGCATTTAGGGCAGTATCCTCCATCTCTGTCTGCCCTTGGCCATCTTCTCTGTTGTGTCCCAGGTGTGGTTCCGGGTCCTCCTTTCTATACTGTCTCACACAAATATAGAAGGATTCTTCATTGCTGTTTCTCTAACAATTGTTTTTTGACCAGTCAGGATTGTTAGCTTTGAGCTGAACCCTTGAACCTGGAGAACTGGTGGATGACTCTTAGTTTGGCCTCTACTCTTTGACCTGTTTGGCACAGGGAACTCTACTAACAATCAAAGAACAAGGTCCTGACTCCAGCCAACATAGCTCTCTGGGTCATTGAGGCACGCAAGCCTCCAAACCCAGTGACAAGGTTGTGGTCCTCTTGAAGGTTCTCCAAGAACATCTAAAGAATAACGGAGATTAGTAATGAAAGGTTGAATCTCCTGGATTTTGAATCAGAAATTGTTTTGAACTGAAATTGATGTCAGTTAATAATCCCTGAAATATTACTGGAATGGCTAATAATCACCAAAGTAACATTTTCTCAGCTTTACTAAATGGTAACCATAAAGTGGAAAGATTTCCTGCTTTCTGAGAATTTAAACTTAATTTGACAGTCATCAGCTGTCTGTAGTGAGATGAGAAACAATGCACCATTATTCATCATTCTCAGTGGCTTTCAGCAGCAGACGGAAGAGCTGGAGTTTACCGTGGTAATAAGAGAACTAAAGCTAAGTGATGAGTCATAAGACCACCAGACCTGTATTACCATTGAGATCTCTGTGTGAATTGTTAGGAGAAAATAATTTCAATCTTGTCTGGTTGATTAGCTCAGTACTTATAACTAGGATGGTATACAACCTGACTTGGAAAATGAAGATAATATCAGCCAGTAGAAATGCACAGAAAATGCTGGAGGAATTCAACAGGTCGGGTAGTATCTATGGGAATGAATAAACTAGCAATGCTTTGCGTTGAGCCAGTTCTTCAGGACTCTCTCTCACTCTCTTGTGTTTATGATTAGCCAGTAGATCAGCTTCGGGACAAAATTAACCAAAACAATGGGTTGCACTGGACTGGACTATGAATATGGTACTGTGTGGTTAGAGGAGTTCAGAAACAATAGGTTAGAGATCTTGGATTAGACATTTAATTCCTCACCAAAACCCTGAAGAAGTGAGAGCCTGGGATCACACAGGCTCTAGAACCAACATTCAAGTCTAGAACTTGGTCAGAAAAATGGCTTCCCTTTGTTTACCAAGAAGCAGATTTAATCTCAATGGCTAGTGAGTTCTTGTATTTGGTCAACAACACACAAAATGCTGGTGGAATGCAGCAGGTCAGGCAGCATCTATAGGATGGGATATTTGGTCTTTGGGTTTAAGACTCTGAATATAAGTATGCCTTTAATCAGTTGTCAGTGGTGTGGTGTCCCTAATGCTGGTGTGGATTTCACACAACAGGGAAGCATAATGATGATAGCGTCATTGGGTTGATTGGAAAGGGCGTAGAGCAAAGGTACGTTAAAGAAATCTGTTGGAATCAGAATTCTTTGGTTTGAGTACGTTCCAAGCAGGAAGAAAGGTAGAATGTCGAAACACAGAGCTCACTCAATGAAGTGAATAAGAGAAAGAAGGTAAAGGGAATGTGTGACAATGTAATATCATGACAATTTTGCCAAATTAGATTGACTAGAGAAAAGATCACAAAAGATTTTCAGAAACACTGTCAAAAGTCTACTACAGTGATGAATGAGAAGATTGAGAATTGGGGTTGACTAAGGTGAGCAGAAGGAGATTAGGGGAGAGAAGCCAAGTACAAAGCAAGTTCCTCTGTTTACTTTACCATTGAAATAAGATGCAATCCAAGTCATGGTAAAAGGAATTGTGAAGGGCAGATCATACTAAAATAATTTGTTTCTTGATGTGAACGGAACCTAATGTAAGAAAGTGAAGAACAGAAATGGGAGTAGACCATTCAGCCTTTCCTAAATACAGCACCACTCAATAAGCCCCATCTCCAGGCCTCCTGACTCCCATGCCACAGGGTTTGATCATAACCCTCTTGGAGATTACTCGATCGGCCTAAAAACACACCACCAGACTAGATAATTGGATCCAACGGTAGCAAAGCAACATTTGAAGTAAAAGGAAGTAGAAGAAATGAAAGGGGTAGCTTTGTAAACCGTCTTGAGAATGTCGCCCTTGCTCAAGTTGTTCACTGGCGCCATCTTCTTCCATGGTTGGGACCCCCTGCTTTACACAGCCAGTGAAAGTATCTTTCCTGTTCTACCCTGTCAAGTTCCATATGTATTTTATATACTTCAAAGAGCTCTCACTCTGCTAGCTCTAAGCAAGCATAATTCCAATTGAAAAAAATTTTTTTTAAGACTGGATATGCTTGGAATCTGAAATACAGAAAATGGTGGAAACAGTCAGAAGGTCAGGCAGCATCTGTGGAAAGAGACCCTTTGTTGGAAAGAGAAAACAAGCTGGTATTAAATTGCAAAAAATGAAGAACATGGACCCAATCTGCTTAATCTCTTTGTAACACAATCTGTCTCAATCTGGTGAACCTTTGCAGCAGTCTTTGATAGCAGAGTGGGGAGTTCAGTCCTCTATACAATATTTCAGGCGCAGAGTGAACATGGTGCAATATAATTGGTGCAGGTTGTTTGTAGCAGCACATCATCTTATATAATTGCAAACAACAGGAATTCTGCAGATGCTGGAAATTCAAGCAACACACATCAAAGTTGCTGGTGAACACAGCAGGCCAAGCAGCATCTGTAGGAAGAGGTGCAGTCGACGTTTCAGGCCAAGACCCTTCGTCAGGACTAACTGAAGGAAGAGTGTGTAAGGGATATGAAAGTTGGAGGGGGAGGGGGAGATCCAAAATGATAGGAGAAGACAGGAGGGGGAGGGATGGAACCAAGAGCTGGACAGGTGATAGGCAAAAGGGGATACGAGAGGATCATGGGACAGGAGGTCTGGGAAGAAAGACAAGGGGGGGGGGGACCCAGGGGATGGGCAAGAGGTATATTCAGAGGGACAGAGGGAGAAAAAGGAGAGTGAGAGAAAGAATGTGTGCATAAAAATAAGTAACAGATGGGGTATGAGGGGGAGGTGGGGCCTTAGCGGAAGTTAGAGAAGTCGATGTTCATGCCATCAGGTTGGAGGCTACCCAGACGGAATATAAGGTGTTGTTCCTCCAACCTGAGTGTGGCTTCATCTTTACAGTAGAGGAGACCGTGGATAGAGATGTCAGAATGGGAATGGGATGTGGAATTAAAATGTGTGGCCACTGGGAGATCCTGCTTTCTCTGGCGGACAGAGCGTAGATGTTCAGCAAAGCGGTCTCCCAGTCTGCGTCGGGTCTCGCCAATATATAAAAGGCCACATCGGGAGCACCGGACGCAGTATATCACCCCAGTCGACTCACAGGTGAAGTGTCGCCTCACCTGGAAGGACTGTTTGGGGCCCTGAATGGTGGTAAGGGAGGAAGTGTAAGGGTCACCACTATCCCACCACTATGCACATCTTTCCCTCCCTGCCTCTCTCTGCATTCCGCAGGGATCGTTTCCTACACAACTCCCTTGTCCATTCGTCCCCCCCATCCCTCCCCACTGATCTCCCTCCTGGCACTTATCTGTGTAAGCGGAACAAGTGCTACACATGCCCTTACACTTCCTCCCTTACCACCATTCAGGGCCCCAAACAGTCCTTCCAGGTGAGGCGACATTTCACCTTAAAGTCGACTGGGGTGATATACTGTGTCCGGTGCTCCCGATGTGGCCTTTTATATATTGGCGAGACCCGACGCAGACTGGGAGACCGCTTTGCTGAACACCTACGCTCTGTCCGCCAGAGAAAGCAGGATCTCCCAGTGGCCACACATTTTAATTCCACATCCCATTCCCATTCTGACATGTCTCTCCACGGCCTCCTCTACTGTAAAGATGAAGCCACACTCAGGTTGGAGGAACAACACCTTATATTCCTTCTGGGTAGCCTCCAACCTGATGGCATGAACATCGACTTCTCTAACTTCCGCTGATGCCCCACCTCCCCCTCATACCCCATCTGTTACTTATTTTTATGCACACATTCTTTCTCTCACTCTCCTTTTTCTCCCTCTGTCCCTCTGAATATACCTCTTGTCCATCCTCTGGGTCCCCACCCCCTTGTCTTTCTTCCCAGACCTCCTGTCCCATGATCCTCTTGTATCCCTTTTGCCTATCACCTGTCCAGCTCTTGGCTCCATCCCTCCCCCTCCTGTCTTCTCCTATCATTTTGGATCTCCCCCTCCCACTCCAACTTTCAAATCCCTTACACACTCTTCCTTCAGTTAGTCCTGACGAAGGGTCTCGGCCTGAAACGTCGACTGCACCTCTTCCTACAGATGCTGCTTGGTCTGCTGCGTTCACCAGCAACTTTGATGTGTGTTGCTCATCTTATATAATGTACAATTTGTCTTCTAAAGCTCTTACTGTACCTACACATTCAGCAGTGCGTGCAGAAGGATAGCCAGGTTCCCTCAAAACACCAACACCTTTCAAATCTATTTTTAAGCAAACTTGCTTTCCTTTTTTCTACCAGAGTTGATGTCCTTGCAGTTTTCCACATTCCATTCCATCTGCCATGCTTTTGCCTATTCACTGAACTTGTCGGAATCTCCCTGAAGCCCCTCTGCATCCTCTTCGTAGGGGCCATGTTTTCTATTTGCATTGTATTCTGTGCTGCACGTTTATTTTGGTAGTTAGTCATGTGGGTGGGGGTGTTGAAAAAGCCAAGAGTTTAGTTACGTATTCATGCTTTAGGTTGGGGTGAGTTGGAGCTAGGGATAGCCTGGTATGTTTTCTGTTGACTGTTTAATTCCACTTAAGCACACTTAATTAGATTTAATATCACTAGCTTTAGTTTAATTAGCTTTATTGCTTCATTGTTTGTTTTGCAAGCTGTTTAATAAAGGATCAAATACATTTCTTTGACTTTGAACATTATTATTGGGTTGGATCTAAAGGTGTGTGATCCACGTGCTTGGTTTCTAACAGCCGCTATGTTCTTGACAGTCCCTACCACCAGCCGGCTTTGGTGTGAGTATATGCTTGATGCAGTTCCTCGGAATCCCTAGTATAGTCCTAACACCTTAAAAGGTATGTTATACAGTCCTAGTGGGCATGGGTTTCTTGCTGGCTCCAATTGCAATTGGAAAATCTTTAATAAAGTCTAAATTATCTGTAAGATTGTATGATTTACGATCCCTCAAGGTAGAGGGTGTTAATGACAGGTTGGAGAAGTTGGGAATGTACTTGGAGCAGAGGTGGTTGGGAGGCAATTCGACTGAGGGGTTCAGAGTCAGGTTTTGGCAAAGTGATTCTGAAGAAACTATTCTTGTTGTCAGAGGGGTAAAAGCCAGAGGACGATAGTTTTTTAAGCAGTAGACAAAAGACCTTGCAGTGACACAAGGAAATTTCCAAACAGTATGTAGTAATGACTGTAATTTACTGGTTGAAATTACTTGTTAATAGGGGAGGGAGTGGGCTGTGCGCAGTGCAAGAATTGCTTGGCAAGAGGTTAGTTCTATATCCGCACCACCGTGTGTGAAGTTGCCCCTCAAGTCCCTTTGAAGTTTTTCTTCTGTCACCTTAAACCTGAGCCCTCTAGTTTTTTAAGTTTTCTTTCCACATTGACAAAATAAAAAGCTGTGCTCACCCTGTTAATTTTTCAATGTGCAGTCCTGTTGAAAAGTCTTAGGCACATATGTATAGCTAGGGTGCCTAAGACATTTATGCAGTTCTGCAGTAATTTTATGTATTGCACTGTACTGCTGTTGTAGCAAAAGAAAAAAATTTCATGACATATGTGAGTGACGATAAACCTGATTCTGATATGGGTCTCCATTGTGGCCTGAAAGTTGGAAGGAGGTAGGGTGAGGGGAATCATGGTTAGGAAAAGGGGAGGGTTTTACACAAAGTAGTTGCACCATAATAAGTAAGTAGCTGTACTACCTACTTAATTCACAGATTTTTCTCTATTACTATGTACTGCATTGTGCAAAAAACAAAAAAAAATCTGCAGATGCTGGAAATCCAAAGCAGCGCACACAAAATGCTGGAGGAACTCAGCAGGTCAGGCAGCATCTGTGGAAAAGAGCAAACAGTCGACACTTCAAGCCGAGATCCGTCAGCCGATGTTTCAGTAAATGACGACTGTTTACTCTTTTCCATAGATGCTGCCAGGCTTGCTGAGTTCCTCCAACATTTTGCGTGTTGCCTGTGATATTAAACCTGATTCTGATTTCCGCAGAGATGCAGAGAAGCACAGAGAAAGGGGTTTGCTATTTATGCAATGAACTGGTAGTTACTGTGGATCTCCTGTACTCTACTCTATAGATGTTCTTTTGCATTCATGTGGATTGTGAATTTTACATCCGTATTAATGAAGACCAGATATTACTTTGTTCCCCACCTATCACCAGAAGGGCTTCATTTGGGCACCACTGGATAAATATATTACTGGGTTGACACTTAATTTTCTGCTCTTTAACCTTCAGTATCTTCTTGTCTGATTCTGTTATGTTGACTCAGCCGCAACGTTATTTTGTTAATCTGTAGTTGTAATTTCCCTACCTGAACTTCAGTGTTATTGGTTCTAAAATTTAGCAACCAGCAAGGAATGTCAACCACATCCCATTTCATTTGTAATCACCTCATCTTTCTCTGGTGACCTGTGGTGCTGCTTGCTGCTCTTGAACAGAAATTTAACCACCTTTTCTGTCTTCAGCACCAGTGCCTCAGATACGTCTGCCTTCTTCACACAACGGCGGCCTGTTCCTTTGCCACAGTTGGAGGTTCACAACAATGTTGTTCTAGTTCCATAACTATTTCTCTCACCACCTCTTATCCCACCCAGAATAAGGGTATACCACCTTCTCTTTTTATTAACCCATCAACGTACTCATACAACAAATATCCTTTGTAATTTCCCTCACTTTGAATATGTTACATCTCCCCGTCTCCTCTCCTTCCAGCATTAATGAAGGGTGGTCCCCTTCAGGAAGCTTGGTCTACCTTTCCTGCAATTGCAAGAGATGCCACACCCGTCGTTCCACATCCTCTTCAATCATGGGGCTCTGAACACACCTTCCCAGTGCTGATTTGCATTGCAAATATCCTGAATTCAATGCTTATATTGTGTTCTCGACAATGAGGGAGCCAAAAACAGATTGGGTAATCACCTTGTGCCACCTGCAAAGAGCTTGCTAGTTAATTGCCACTTCTGGGCTTTTGCTACTTGTTTGCTTGGTGGGTGGTGGGAGCTGCTGCTTTTTGCTGAATTAAGTGAGGGAGGGGGAAGGTTGATGCTTTGCTGCTGCTTGTGCATGGGAGGCGGGAGAGGGAGCTTTGAGGTTCTAATATTCTTAATGGCACTTATTCTTTGGGGTACTCTTCTGTTTTTCATGGATGTCTGCGAAGAACAAGAATTTCAGGTTGTATAATGTATAAATTCTCTGATAATAACTGGAACCATTTGAAGTTTCTATCACATTCTATCCTCTTTGACCATTAAAATTAAATATATGTGAGGCGGCTGGTGGTACAATGACATTGGCGCTGGACCCGGGAGCGGAGGTTCCCGGGTTCGAAACCAGTCGGGTCCGCTCCCGAGTATGCTTTCCATCCGTGCCGGGTTGGGTGTTGAGATCACAACTTGACCTCGTAAAACAAAAGGGAAAAATACTGCGAAGAATGTCTGTGTGAGGAGTGGCGTGCCACGCAGTCTCTCTCTCGCTCTGCGCCTTGTAAAAGCCATGAAAAAGATATCATCACGGACGCACGCACATGTAGACGCACAAACACAGACTCGCATGCACGCAGGCACACGCCAAAAAATAAACAATAAGAGATATGTAAATTGTTTAGGCATTGGTTGGCAAATGGGCAGCATGGTAGTGTAGCAGTTAGCGTAACCAACGCTCTGGGTTCAATTACGCTGCTGTCTGTAAGGAATTTGTACATTCTCTCTGTGACCTTCTCAGTTCCCCCCAGCTGCGCTGGGTTCCTTCCACCTAAAGGGGGACAGGTTAGTAGGTTAATTGGTCACGTGGGGTGTATTTCGTCAGCAGTGGCCGAAATGGCCTGTTACTGTGCTGTATCTCCAAATAAAGTTAACATTGGATTGAATCAGGTGGACTGGAGTGTGAGGGAATGTATTTGGGAATGTGTAAGCAAGTGGAGCATAGTGGTGTAGAGGAGCTGAGAAACCTTGCAGAAAGGACTCTTCCCCCCCCCCTTCCCCCACCTCCCACCCCAGACTGGGAGAAGCGATGCAGCAGATTGTAACATCGAAACCGCGAGCTGGCGGCGTCCCACTCTTGGTTTGTTGCAGAAGCGACCTCTCTCTCCCTTGCGAGCAAGACAGAGCCTGATTGAGATACTGAAGTGCTGGGTTATGGACTGTAGTTTCCTGGTGGACTCTAAATCAAGGGCTGTTTGGGGACTTTGCAATTGCTTGCATGGTTAGCGGGGAGAAGGGCTCAGTGCTTTTGCTGGAGCAAGTAGGGGAGGAGAGGGTTAATGCTTTTGCTGCTGCTTGTGGGGGGGGGCTTTGCGGTTTTGATGTTTCTGTCATATATTTTGGGGCGGGGGGGGGTTGCCCTGTTTTGTGGATGTCTGTGAAGAGTAAGAATTTCAGGTTGTATTCTGTATGCATACTCTTGATAAACTGAACCATTGAATTGAATGCATGTCTATGGATGCTTGGCAAGAGTGGTTAGTCAAGTGAGTTAATAGCGGAATGTGAGGGAATGTATTTGGAAAAGTGTGACAAGGGAATATGCAAATAAGTGGACCATAGTGGTGTAGTGGAGCAGAGAGACCTTGGAATGCGTGTCCATAGATTCTTGGCAAGAGTGGTCAATCAGGTGATTAAATAGACATGGCATGCTTTCCTTTAGCTGCAAAGCAGAGCACGGAACCAATGCCAGGACTGTGAGCAGTGCTAATTTCATCAATGCTTGAGTGCAATCAGAAGCGGATTTATTATCACTGGCATGTGATGTGAAATTTGTTACTTAGCAGCAGCAGTTTAATGCAGTACATAATCTAGCAGAGGGAAAGAAAAATAATAATAAATAAACAAGTAAATCAATTACGTATATTGAATAGATTATTTAAAAATGGGCAAAAACAGAAATACTGTATATTAAAAAAGTGAGGTAGTGTCCAAAGCTTCAAAGTCCATTCAGGAATCAGATGGCAGAGGGGAAGAAGCTGTTCTGAATCGCTGAGTGTGTGCCTTCAGGCCTCTCCATCTCCTACCTGATGGTTGTGGCTATATGATTTAGGATTGCATTGAATGTTGTGTGAAGAGATCTAGGTGCATTTTGAAACCACGAGACTCTATCCTGATGCAAAGTTTCAACCTGAAAGGTCAACCGTTCCTTTCCTCCTGCAGGTGCTGTTTGATCTGGGGATTGTTTATTGCTGTATGGGAATGTTGTCAGGACTTTTAGTTGTAAGGAAAGATTGGGGGGGGTGAGATGGGATGATGATCTTTGTGCTGGTGGGTATGAAATTGAGAGGCCTAAACTGAACGGCTGGTTGGCAGGTTGGAGATACGTCTCTACCAAATGAGGTGTGAGGCACTCCTTCCCTCTGCTAGCCTGCAGGTCACCCTTGGGCAAGGTGTAGCACCTGCTCAGCCACTTGAAGCCATGGGAGCAGGTGGTGGATGGTCGTATGAGCAGCTGGTGTATCTCACAAGTCCTGGTTATGTGACCACTGATGCCAGGCAGACAATCTCTGAAGGGTATTGATAATGGCTGGGGTCGTCCATCTTGTAAAGACACTGCCCAGAAGAATACAATGGTAAAACCACTTTTGTAGAAAAATTTGCCAAGAACAATAATGGTGATGGAAAGACCACGATTGCCAAGTCATGGCACATGATGATGATGATGATTAAATAGAATGGGCTTTCTGGAAGCACGGTCAAAAACTGAGGGGGGAGTAGGAGTAGCTGATGAAAGGGTTGAAGGGAGATGAAGAATTGGTCTAAACAAGCAGCAGTAGGGACATAAAAGGTTCTGCCTTGCAAGGATGTGTAGTGGCATAGTGGTATCCTGCACTGGACTTTGAGGTGAGTGGTCCTAGGTTCGGATCCGGCTGGCTCCTGCATGCTTTCCATCGGTGCTGGGTTGAGTGCTGAGCTAACAACTTGACCTCGTAAAAAAAAACCCCACAAAAATGGTAAAGAAATGGCAAGGTTGCCACTCGATGCACCACAAGGTGCGGAAAGGAACAGCAACATAATTAACAAAGATGAGATCTTAATACATTACACATCAATGATTTGGATGATGGAATTGACAGCTTTGTGGCCAAGTTTCTGGATGATATGAAGATGGGTGAAGGGGTAGGTAGATTTGAGGAAGTAGAGAGACTATAGAAAGACAGATTAGGAGAATGGACAAAGAAGTGACAGATGGAATACAGTATTGGGAAATGTATGGTCATGCACAGAAATAAAAGCACAGACTATTTTCTAAGTGGAGAAAATTCAAAAATCTGAGGTGCAAGGGGACTTCAGAGTGCTTGTGTAGGATTCCCTAAAGGTTAATTTGGAGGTTGAGTCTGTGGTGAGGAAGGCAAATGTAACGTTAGCATTCATTATGAGAGGACGAGAATATAAAAACAAGGACGTAATGTTGAGGCTTTATAAAACACTGATGAGAACTCTCTTGGAGTATTGTGAGCAGTTTTGGGCCTCTTACCTAAGAAAGGATGTGCTGACATTGGAGCAGGTTCAAAGAAGGTTGATGAAAATGATTCTGAGTTGAAAGGCTTGTCATCTGAAGAGCGTTTGATGGCTCTGGGCATCTACTCACTGGAATTCAGAAGAATGAGGATAATTTCATTGAAATCTATTGATATGGTGGATGAGGAGAGGATGTTTCCTATGGTGGGAGAGAGGACAGCCTCAAAAAAGAGAACTGTCCTTTTAGAGTGGAGATGAGGAGGAATTTCTTTAGCCAGAATTTGTTGTCAGGGGCAGCTGTGGAGGCCAAGTCATTGGGTGTATTTAAGGCAGAGGTTGATAGATTCTTAATTAAGCAGGGCATGAAGGGATTTGAGGAGAAGGTGGGAGACTGGGGCTGAGAGGGAAAATGGATCGGTCATGATGAAATGGTAGAACGGACTTGATGGGCCAAATGACCTAATTCTGGTGCTATATCTTATAGTCTTAATCACATGTTTTGGGAATATGGGTATGTGTGTACATGATGGACGGTGCCAAGTAGGCCTGTATGTCAAAGGTGGAATTTGGTTGAATGACTCTTCATCTCTTGTTTTGTGCACTTCTGTGACTAGTTGTCATCCCAGCAGAAAAATTGGTATTGTGGACGGTGCAAACATTCATTATTGTTAACAATGGGACCCATTCTTTTATTCGTCCCCTGGCGTGTTAGAATTCCAATGCCTTAAGACCGATGTATTGTATAGCCTGTTTCTCAACAACCCATTTTCAAAGAGCTGAGGTGGGGTGTGCTACTGTTTCATGGGTAACAAATTGTTCCTGTTGGCTGGTTTATCATTGTGCCCTTGGACTGATGGAAGGGCACGCAGCCAGTTCTTGCTGATCATGACAGGATAATTTACAGTTTTTTCCACTGCTGAAGCCCTGAGGCAGGCTTGACTAAGAGACTTGTCTGTATAAAATAATTCAGTCTCCTCATTTATTTGATTTCCTTTTAGCCTCGTGCTTTGTATGGTGGTTGCAGATATTCGTTTCCCAAATCTGTTATAAATACGTCTTCAGTTGGGTTGGGGTAGTTTTTAGACCATAAGACTGTAAGATATAGGAACAGGATTAGGCCAGTTGGCCCATCAAGTCTGCTCCTTCATTTCATCATGGCTGATCCATTTTCCCACTCAACCCCATCCTCCTACTTTCTCCCCATATCCGTTCATGCCGTGACGAATCACGAATCTATCAACCTCTGCCTTAGATATACATGACGTCTTGTTCTCGAGCCTGTCACTCTGCTTGGGCCTAGGCTGCCGTCAGCAGCTCATCAAAGTCCTCTGTCTTGGGCCAGTCTTCATGTGTAGCTCATCGAAGATCCTTCCTCTGCCAGGGATGACGCCTTTGGAGCACCCGTTGGCGTTTCTGTAGCGCTGGGGTTATAGGGGATGGGGTAGCTAGCCACGTGTCCAACCTACCCCCTTTCGCAGCTGAGCTTGGGGCTGTCCGTGGTGGAGTTTTTGCCTTTAGTACTACAAGGAGTTCCAGCAATGCACATGGCCGAGGTCGTGGTTGTACATCTCATTGTATGTTTTAAAAAATGATTCCTAATTAGACAGGGATTGTTAGTTATATTTGAGACTCGTTGTATAAGTAAAGCAAAATTTGTTACAGATTTATAATGGAATAGATGGGTTATATTCTGTCAAGTCATGGAATATGCATCATGTCCATATTTTCATATATATTTTGAATATTTAATACATATAGTGAATGCCTAATTCATTGTTTGTGCAATTCCTCTTTAACCCTGTAATTACTCTGACTACTTAATCTTGTTTTTGAAGTTAAATCTATCCCTGTTAGTTTAAAAAAATGATCATTGACAATGTTGCCTGCAGGTTTTGGTGAAAAATGATTGCTGTATGTTTGAAGCCAAGACATTTATTGTGGTCTAATACATCACTTTGCTGTGAATACACCAAGAGCAGTATAATTTAGAGCATTACTCCAGCCACTCTGACAGTTCTGATCGTTCTCATTAATACTTCCGTTTATTGCACTGTTCAGCTGTTTTGCGTATGGACTAATAAATATTTTCTTGTTACCAGCCACTGATTTGCTGCTGGCCTGGAACCCTATTTGCCTCGGTCTGGTGGAAGGAGTCATCGGGAAGATTCAGCTTCATACAGGTAAGATGTTACTCACTGGGGCTAAGTTGCTCATTGGCAAGGTGATCGGACAGTTGCAGACTGAACACGAGATTCTGCAGTTGCTGTGAGTCTAGAGCAGCACACACAAAATGCTAGAGGAACTCAGCAGGTCAGGCAGCATCTATGGAGAGGAATAAACAATAATAAAGTTAGAAACTAAACTTGGAAGTAATATTTTTATTTCCAGATTCTCAGCATTGAAACATTAAACAGTGCTTTGTAGAGTATGGGATTAGAATGCTTTTGAAAGAATACAATGTGAAATCTGCTCAACAAATCTGTTGCATGGAATTTTTAAGTCAGATTTTTTAACAGGTTTGTGTATTTTTTTTGTTGAAAGTCTATAACTGAGATGATGATAAACACACTCCTTGCACGTGCATTCACTCACACACAAACGTTGCCTTGTCATTCTGGTGTTGTGGTGAGTGCACGCACCTCAGTGTCTTCCTCAGTACACCCACTGTTGTCCCTCCGCAATGCTACATACATTCAGAGTCAGACACCAAAGTTTAGTTTAATTCTCAACTGAGCTGATGTGCTCGGGTTGGCTTTCTTGTGCCTTTCCCTCCATACACACTAGAACATTCCATTTCTTTAGTAATGGGGATGTGTAAGTGTGTATATGTTCTTTGTGTACTATATTTAAGTTAGATACTTCTGTTGGTTTTGTAACTATAGTGTGGGGTGCATCATATTCTAATTCCTGTGTAGTCTTAAGCTAACTTCGTTGGCTTAAGACTACACAGTAAAGATGGTATGTCCTGGTGCCAAAATAAAGGAGTTCTTCGTCTTCAGAAAGTGAGGGAGGGATCAGGGCTGCAGGAGCTCACACTGGATAAGAATGAGTATGGCGCTATTGTTGTGTTTTCTGGTAGATATCATCTTGTAAATGGTGGCATTTTTCTTTCACTATATTCACTAATTTTTGTAAGTTTGTTTTTTTGACGTACCCGATGAATACCCTTACACTAAAGTGCGAAGTGACTTGTGCATGGAACAAGGTGCTGGGGAAGTTGGTGGAGGCGGATAGGGCAGCAGCATTTTGAGGCATTAGATTGACAGGGTATGGGGTGATTATAGATCACGTGCAGGCAGATTAATTTGGTATTTTCTGCATGCTGAAAGGCCTGTGCTATACTACGTTATCTATTGAGTGTTTCTGGCATTTTCTTGCTCTCTCAAATAAATAAATATTGGCTGACAGACCTTTCTGTCACCCACAAATATGGCATTTGTCATTTGGATTTTAAATTGAAAATTGTAACTTGCTGTTAAAGTTGAGCTGTGAATTTCAGAAGATGTTCACTGCAAAAAAAAATTAAGCAAGCAGAAAAAGCATCTACTTTCCTTTTTGGCCAAGGTATTTATTAAAGTTCAGGAAGGGCAATTGCAGAAATATTTGAATTGATGAAGATGTTAGAAGTTGGGCAAAACAGAGTTGACTATGGATGTGCATCCAAGCTGTTGCCCAGGTAACAAGCTCCCCCTCTCCGCACATCTGATGACCCAAAGGAACAGCTGAGACCGATGCAGTTTGGCACCAGCGGTGTCGCAGGAGTTGCCAATCAGTGTTGAACTCAACATAGGACTCCAGCTCTGGATTTTTCCCCTCGGGGTTTACTCCCGAAACCTTCCCCATGAGTGGGTATAGCTGCAAGGCAGCAGAGGTTTGAGATCAGAGTTTTCCTTCTCCTAGATGAGCTGCCAATCGTGAGCTGACAAGCCACATCTGCCTGAAGTGTCTGATTTTAAGGCACCAGCAACCCACCTGTGTGGGTTATTAAAACAAATTATTACCACAAATAACTTATTAAAATATAATTCAGAATGTATGTAGTGCACCATACAGGTAAACAGCTTGCTCTCCTGGTAATGAGACCTTTGTGGTGGTAGGGTACTCATTTGTGTCATGGCCTGAGGGAAGAAGCTGGCAATCCTGGTCTTGAAGCTCCTGTACCACTTCCCTGGCAGTGCTGCATAGGATGGGTGTATGGATCTTCAACAATGCTTTGGCCCTTTGTATACAATGCTCCTGGTAAATGTCACAAATAAAGGAGAGAGGGAGATCCTGGTGAATCTTGTCTACATTGAGGCTCAGGATGTTTGTTCTCATACTGTTTGACAAGCCTCTGTACCTTCTCTCTGTATGCCGACTTATCATTCTTGCTGATAAGGCCAACCGCTGTAGTATTCAGCGAACTCAATGATGCAGTTTGAGCTGGATCTGGCAGTGCAGTCGTGAGTCACTAGCGGATGAAGTACACAACCCTGGGGTCACCCCTGTTCAGTGCCCTGAGCTGGAGCTTCAGGCGTCACTGCCCACTCAGACTGACCGGGGTCTTCCCATCAAGAAGTCCAAGATCCAGTTACAGAGAAGGGTTTTGAGTCCCAGTGAGGACAGTTTACCCACCATCCTCTGAGGGAAGATTGTGTTAAACGCCGAGCTGAATTCGATGCACAACAGCCTGGTGTATGAGGCATCATTTCTGAGTTGGGATAGGAGACAGTGGAGGACCGAGGCTATGGCATCATCTGTGGACTGGTTTAAGCGGTAGGCAAACTGGACAAGGCCCAATGTACTGTAGCTGGAAAGTGGTATTACCTGCATCGCAGCAGGGGATTAGTATATCGGGTGTCTGGTTTCTTTGCATTCTCAATGAAAATTTTCTCTTGCCATACATTGTTCGTACTTTTACAGTTGTAAAGATATGAAGTGATAACATTTTGTCATAGTTACTTGGTAAAACGGATACCATCTTCCGGTATCAGCTATTATCATGTATGCTGTTAAATAGAGAAATGCTGGTAACCTGGCCATAGGCTGCATAGTATACAGTTGCTGTCTAATGATAGGATAGATCCACTAAGACTTTGTGAGAGCTTGGTTTTGTAAAAATGCATATAACATAGTCCCCGTTGAATTTTGTAGTGAAGTCAGAGCGACTGTCGTATAACCCTAATGATTTCTATAGCATGTAACTCCTGAGAATACATTTCATATTTCAGATGATCTTATCTTTATTTAGTGATACACCTTCTGGTCCTTCAAGCTGCGCTGCCCCAGCAACCCCGACAACCCCAATTAACCCTAACCTTATCACGGGACAATTTACAACGACTAATTAACCTACCCAGCACGTCTTTGGATTGTGGGAGGAAATGGGATCACCTGGGGGAAATCCACTCATTCTGCCGGGAGGATGTACAGAGATTCCTTACAGAACAGCGCCAGAACTGAGCTCCAAATTCCCCAAGCTGTAATGGCATCGTGCTAACCGCTATGCTGCCTTGGAGCTCTTCAAAAACAAAATGTGTTAAAATTGTGCTTGATTTTATTTTGGTTGTGAGAAATGTCTACTCCAGCAGCTTGGTCACCACTTAGAAAGCAGACATCTTGAGAGAAGATGAAATTACAAATTGCACCAGAGCAGAAATAATGGATTTCTCAGGCTACAGTACCCCTGGGGCAGTGAGTTATGTTATCCCTTTGCTGGCTGGAAAATGGGATTTGTCACTCCATCTGAGTGGAAGGCATAGTTTAATTCCTGAGACAGAAGAAAACTGATTTATTTCATAGATGTTGGTTTTCTGTCATATCCAACAATATCAGGAGAGATTCTAAAGTGGAGAAGTCATTGCATTGGGGCAGTTCCACTCTCTCGGCCTTGGAAGTCCGGTAGTAATCATCACGAACTGGGGTCTTCCTTTGTTGCAATGGGACGACTGTGACTTTTTCTGTGCCCTTTGCTGTCCACGGAGCGTTGCAGTACCACTTTCCTGGCCTTTGGATCTCACTGTAGATCTCGTCCGCCCAGTCTACCGGAGATGACTTCACATGCTAGGACAGGCAAGTTCCTGTCTCACCGGGATAGAAGCTGCCAGCTACCCTCATCTGAGTTGGCCGTCCTGCTGGAGCAGGATATGGCTGCTATCGCATGAGCTGAGAGCTAAGTATCTGGTGGAGCTCAAAGGTGAATGAGCCGCCCAAGTATGGATACGACAAGCCCCCTTGCCAGAGGTGCTACTCCTCCCTGCATACCCCATACACCCCTATAGAAACAGCATGGTAACCGGCTCTTCTGGCCCAGTGATCCTACGCTACCCAACTATGCCCATGTGACCAATTAATTTACTAACCTGCATGCTTTTGGAAGGTGGAGGGAAATCTGGAGCACCTGGAGGAAATCATGTGGTCACAAAGAGAAAAAACTCTTAATAGAGAGCCGCAGAATTAAGCTCTGGTTGCTGTGCTGTAATAACGTTACACTGACTGGTACGCTACTGTGCAGTTCCTACTAGGCCGTGGCCATGACAGTATAACTCCTAACCCCTAGACTTGGACTAGGGCTGGTGGCATAGTGGCATCTGCACTGGACTTCGAGGCGAGTGGTTCAGGGTTCAAACCCAGCCAGCTCCTTGCATGTTTTCCATCCGTGCTGGGTTGAGCGTTGAGCTAGCAACTCGACCTTGTTTTAAAAAAAAAGCATAAAATGCTAAAGAGACGGCAAGGCTACACCACAAGGCACGGGAAGGAACAATGGGCCTAGAACTACAGCTCAGTTCCGATATCTGTAGGTTCTGTTTCATGCGAACTCTAGAATTTAAACCATAAGCAACTCACTCACTCAGATCAGATATTACAAGAATGTTGATCCCTGGACTAGCATAACTTTTCCTAATACAAACAAATTGCTGGAGGAACTCACCAGGTTGGACAGCATCAATGGAAAGGAATAGATTGTCAACATTTTGAACCAAGACTCTTCCGCAGGACTGGAAAGGAAGGGTAAAGATGGCAAGCATCTTCCCCCTTCCTTTCCAGTCTTGATGAAGGGTCTCGACCATAGATGCTACCTGACCTGTTGGGTTCCTCCAGCATTTTGTGTTTCTCTGGATTTCCAGCATCTGCAGAATCTCCTCTGCTTACAACTTTTCTCACGCTACCTTATTGAATTCAAAACCTTCAATGAGCATCATGCGTACCAGAGCAGTGACGTGTGGAGCTTCTGATATTTATGGAAAACAGGCAGTCTGGAGCTTGCAGCCAGAATTTTAAATGGATATTTATTGAGATACAGCGCAGAATGGGCCTTTCTGGCCCTTCGAGCTGCTCAGCAATGCCCCGATTTAATCCTAGCCTTATCACGGGACAATTTACAATGACCAGGTAACCTATCAACCGGTACGTCTTTGGACTGTGGGAGGAAACCGGAGTACCCGGAGGAAACCCACGTGGTCACTGGGAGAACGTACAAACTCCTTACAGACAGCAGCAGGAACTGAACTCGAGTTGCTTGTGCTGTAAAGCGTTGTGCTAACCACGACCCTATCGGCCTCTTAACTTGACCTCTCAAATAGATGTGCAATTCAACTGATTTTACACCTTAACACAGAATGTCTTCCGATCACCTGAATTGACAGATAGCAGACATCCCACCTCTCCCGGAAGTTCCGGGAGTCTCCCGCAAATTGATGGTGCTACCTCCCTGAAATGAGTTTTTGCAGAGTGGGATGTCTGAGATAGTCACAAGGTGACAAAAGGAATGCATCCAGAGAATGCAGTCCATATGTGAGAGGTGATAATTGGAAGTTCCTTCATATCATAACTAATCAGTGACTTTTTTCTCCCCCAAAATAATAGTAGTGCTGACCTGCTGAAGTAATGTAACACGCGCATTGTACAGCAGTGAGTGCATGGCTAGTTTCTTCAGACTGATCGGCTGAAGTGTTATCTGTACATTTAATTTTCTCAAATGATATTTAGGTGAAGCTTTGAAACTGTTTACTTAGAGTATTATTGAAGATGTAACCAAATTCCATAGTCTACTTCATATTAATATGTAAGTGTCTTGGGTTTCCAAAGAAATATCATCCATATAATGGCCAGTTTTTTGACCGAAGTGTAATTTGATGATTTGGCCGAAAGTCGTGTGAAGGTTTTTCTTTATTGTTTACTGAATAATGGAGTGGATTACAATGAGGACTGCAGCAGTATGTGCATCAAAATAAACAGTTTCAAGCAGACGTAACTCAGTGATGAAGATTTTGTGAAAAGGAACAAGGGAAGATCAAATCAAATTTATTCCCCTTTGTTGCTCTTTGATTGGACTGTTTATTTATATGTAAATTACTAGTTTCTGCAAATGCTGTGTTGACCAAGTTTTATGTATTTTTAAAAATTTAATTTTATTTATATATTTATTGAGCTACAGCGCGGGATAGGCCCTTCTAGTCTTTTGAGCTGCGACTCCCAGCAAACCCCATGATTTAATCATAGCCCAATCACAGAACTATTAACCTACCAACCAGTAGGTCTTTGAACTGTGGGAGGAAACTGGAACACCAGGGGAAACATGTGCAGTCACGGGGAGAACGTACAAATTCCTTGTGAGCAATGGTGGGAATACAGGTTGCCTGTATTGTAAAGTGTTGTGCTAACCACAATGCTACCACGCTGCCCATAATAAATTTACTATCAAATGACAGATATGTCACCTTATACTACCCTGAGATTCATTTTCATGTGGGCATACTCAATAAATCTATAATAGAATTATAACCATAACAGAATCAATGAAAGACCATGCCAACTCAGACGTTCAACCAGTGTGCAAAAGACAAACGGTTCAAATACAAAATGAAAGGAATAATAATAAATAATTAAACAATAAATTTTGAGAACATGCGGTGAAGAGTCCTTGAAAGTAAGTCCATGGGTTGTGGGATGATGTGGGCAATTGAAATTGAATGAAGTTATCCCCTCTGGTTCAAGAGCCTGATGGTTGAGGGGTAATAACTGTTCCTGAACCTGGTGGTGTGAGTCCTGAGACCTCTGATAGCAACCATGAGTACACAACGTGCAGGCCATTCTGAGAGACAGAAGCAAGTATTTACAGTCATTAATTTGTACATCATGGAACATGCCCTTCTGCCGAACTGACCAAGGTACCTTCTTGAGAAGCTAGTCCAATCTGTCTGCATTTGACATATACGTATTTCTCTCAACCTTTCTGATACACAAACTTTTACAAGCGTCTTAAATGTACTTATACCTGCCCTGCCACTTTGCCTTGCAATTCATTCCACCACACTCTCTGTGGCAATACATGATCTCATGACTCTCATGATTTTAACTACCTCTGAGACACCCCTTAGTCTCCTTCGCTCAAGGACAACAGTCCCGGTCGATCTAGTCTATCTAGTTATAACGAGAATGTGACATTCTCGTCTCGTCTTATGAATGTTGGCTGCACCCTCTCGAGTTTAATCACGTCATTCCTGTAGTACGTCAATCACAACTGCACACTATGTTCTAAGTGCGGTCTCACCAACAGTTTGTACAGCTGTAACGTGATTGAATCATGATTGGGTGGTGTGCTGGAAATCCTCCTCTACCAAAGGAGGTGTAAGGTGCTCTTTCCCTCTGCTAGCCTGCTGGTCACCCTTGGGCAAGGTTGTAGCACCACCTCAGCTGCCTCCGATCTGAGTCACGTGAAGCCATGGGAGCTGGTGGTGGGATGTCGTATGAGCAGTTGGTGCATATCGCAAGTCCGGTTTACGAGCCCACTGACACCAGGCAGACAATCTCTGAAGAGAATTAACAATGGCTGGGGTCACCTGTCTTGTGCAGACACTGCCCAGAAGAAGGCAGTGGCAAACCACTTCTGTGGAAAAACTTGCCAAGGACAATCATAGAAACATAGAAAGCCTACAGCACAATACAGGCCCTTTGGCCCACAATGCTGTGCCAAACATGTACTTACTTAGAAGTTACCTAAGGTTACCCAAAGCCCTCTATTTTTCTAAGCTCCATGTCCCTATCTAGGAGTCTCTTAAAAGACCCTATCATATCCGCCTCCACCACCGTCGCTGGCAGCCCATTCCACGCACTCACCGCTCTCTGTGTTATATAAAAAAAAACAAAACAACTTACCCCTGACATCTCCTCTGTACCTCCATGCAGAATATGACCCGTCTACAGCCACTCTTTGCCTTCCGTGGGCAGGTTAGTTCTGGATCTACAAAGCAAGGTCCCCATGGATCCCATGCCTCCTTACTTTCTCAATAAGCCTTGCATGGGGTACCTTATGCCTTGCTGAAATCCATATACACTGCAGCTACGGCTCTACCTTCATCAATGTGTTTAGTCATATCCTCAAAAAAAATTCGATCAGGCTCGTAAGGCACGACCTGCCTTTGACAAAACCATGCTGACTATTCCTAATCATCTTGTGCCTCTCCAAATGTTCATAAATCCTGCCTCTCAGGATCGTCTCCATCAACTTAATAACCACGGAATTAAGACTCCATGGTCTTTAATTTCCCGGACTATCTCTGCTCCCTTTCTTGAATAAGGGAACAACATCTGCAACCCTCCAATTCTCCAGAACCTCTCCCGTCCCCACTGATGATGCAAAGATCATCGCCAGAGGCTCAGCAATCTCCTCCCTCGCCTCCCACAGTAGCCTGGGGTGCACCTCATCTGGTCCCGGAGACTTATCCAACTTGATGCTTTCCAAAAGCTCCAGCACATCCTCTTTCTTAAGCTCAAGCTTTTCAATCTGCTGTGTCATCCCTACAGTCGCCTAGATCCTTTTCCGTAGTGAATACTGAAGCAAAGTATTCATTAAGTATCTCTGCTATCTGCTCCGGTTCCATACACACTTTTCCACTGTCACACTTGATTGGTCCTATTCTCTCACGTCTTGTCCTCTTGCTCTTCACATACTGGTAGAATGCCTTGGGGTTTTCCTTAATCCTGCTCGCCAAGGCCTTCTCATGGCCCCTTCTGGCTTTCCTAATTTCATTCTTAAGCTCTTTCCTACTAGCCTTATAACCTTCTAGATCTCTATCATTACCTAGTTTTTTGAACCTTTCATAAGCTCTTCTTTTCTTCTTGACTGGATTTTCAACAGCCTTTGTACACCATGGTTCCTGGACCCTACCATCCTTTCCCTGTCTCATTGCAACGTACCTGTGCAGAATGCTATCCAAATATCCCTTGAACATTTGCCACATTTCTGCCATACATTTCCCTGAGAACATCTGTTCCCAATTTATGCTTCCAAGTTACTGCCTGGTAGTTTCATATTTCCCCTTACTCCAATTAAACACTTTCCTAAGTTCTCTGTTCCTATCCCTGTCCGATGCTATGGTAAAGGAGACAGAATTGTGATCACTATCTCCAAAGTAAAAAAAACACAACCCGCTGAGAGACCTGACTCCTGTCCAGGTTCATTTCCCAATACCAGATCAAGTACAGCCTCTCCTCTTCTAAGCTGATCTACGTATTGTGTCAGGAAACCTTCCTAATTATCATGGAAAGACCATAATTGCCCTCATCATAGGACATGGCACATAGTGATGATGATGATAATATGACATAATATTTCTTGTATCTAGAGCTCTTTTTGATGAAGGAGTGTATGCCAATATGGCACCTTCATCTTTTCTACCTGTGTTGCTGCTTTCAGAGAACTATGAGCTTTCACCCCAAGGTCTTTCTGTTCTACAACACTCCCAAGATCCCTGTCAAGTCCTGCCTTAACTTCCCTAAATGCACCACTCCACACTGGTCTGAGTTAAATTGCATCTGCCGTTCCTTTGCCCACTTTCCCATTTGATTTAGGTCCTTTTGAAACTTCAAACTGTTCTTTACCATCCACCACATTACCAATTTTCATATCATCTCCAATCTTCCTAATCGTGAACTGTAATTCTGCATGAAGATTATTCTGTGATAATTCATAAGTCAGTTTTAACAATTTCAGATTGAAGTTGGCCTGATTGCAGTCACCAGCTGCACCTATTGACACTTAAACAGCACACAAAACTCAGAAACTCAGCAGGCCAGGCAGCATCCATGGGAAAGAGTAAACAGTCATCATTTTGGGTGAGACTCTTCACGAATCCTGATGCTGCCTGGCCTGCTGAGTTCCTGCAACATTTTGTCTGTTTTGGCTGGATTTCCAGCATCTGCAGATTTTCTCGTCCTATTGGTACTTAATTTGCTTTGACTTCATTGTCAGTGTCAATATAAATTTCACTAGGTAGTTTGGCAAATAACTTCCAAGTAAAATTAAATGCATGTTAAAATGTGATTAGCATGTAAGAAATGTATTTATAGGACAAATGAAAGTTGTACATCTTTTAAGATTGCAATGATCAAAATAATGGTAGTGTCCAAGGGGACTGGCAGTGCTATATATTCAACAAGGAAGATCTCCATTGCTTGTAGACTCTGAATGAATAGTAATAGAAGATGGGGCTGATTGAGGACCAAGGATATAGAATTAGACTATTTGGCCCTTCGAGTCTACTCCGCCATTTCCATTTACTTATGGAAACAGTAATATACTGAATGAGTACTTTATACCGCCCTCTTCCATGTTGGTAACATGAAAGATTGCACCCATGACTTGCTCACAGACTGTTTGTCCCACTCCCGTGAGGCAGGAAGCTATGTAGCATCCATACCAGGACCACCAGACTCAAAACACTGTCACTTTCCCAAGTAGTAAGACTGATCAACACCTCCACCCACTAACCTACCCCTCCACACCCCCAACCACCACCACTTTATCATTTCCAGTCAGTCACCTGATGTACAGGCTCTCCATTAAGTAGCTTAGCGTTACTTAATGACATAACAAAGTATCTATATACAGTGTATAGGCTATCTTTAGAATTTATATTTGTTGTGTTTTATTATTTTTATTTTTAATTTTGTTTTTCTGTGTGCTGCATTGGATCTGGGATAACAATTATTTCATTTTCCTTTACACGTGTACTGGAAAAGACATTAACCAATCTTGAATCTTAAAGACAACTAACTGCTCTGCTCTTGGCAGAGGAAGATGGATTTTATCTACTGCTAGACTAAAATTGCTAGAAGAGGATTGAGAAAGGCTTGCATTACTTCAAGTCATCGGGGCGGGATGTATTCTCCATTAACGATAAAGGACAAAATTGCTGAGGTGGTGACTTGTGGCCAGACAAGGCTCAACCATCAGGGTCTTGAACCAAAGGAGATCCAACTTAACTCAACTTCATGTGCCCCATCATTGAAATGTTCCCACAACCTATGGACTCGCTTTCAAGAATTTTTTATCTCATGTTCTTGATATTTATTGCTTATTTATATATTATATTATACTATTTATTTAGATTAGATTGTGAGGACACTCAGTCCTTGTTTATTGTCATTTAGAAATGCATGCATTAAAAATGATACGGTGTTCCTCCAGTATGATATCACAGAAACACAGGACAGACCAAGACTAAAACTGACAAAAACCACATAATTATAACATATAGTTACAACAGTGCAAAACAATACCATAATTTGATAAGAGCAGACCATGGGCACGGTAAAAAAAAAGTCTCAAAGTCCCGATAGCCCCAACATCTCACGCAGACGGTAGAAAGGAGAAACTCTCCCTGCCATGAGCCTCCAGCTCCGCAAACTTGCCGATGCAGCATCTTGGAAGCACCCGACCACAGCCGACTCTGAGTCCATCCGAAAACTTCAAGCCTCCAACCAGCCCTCCGACACCAAGCACCGAGCACCATCTCTGCCGAGCGCTTCGACTCCGCCCTGGCCGCCGAGCAGCAAGCAAAGCCGAGGATTCGGGGCTTTCCCCTCCGGAGATTTTGGATCACACAGTAGCAGCGGCAGCGACACAGGCATTTCAGAAGTTTCACCAGATGTTCCTCCGTGCTCTCACGTCTGGCTCCATCAAATCAGAATTGTGCACGGCACCCTACTTGACAGATAACAGATATTCACCACCGGAGTGGCCGCGCGCACTGCGTCGTGCTGCCATCTTCTCCTCTCCACTTAGTTTTGAATTTACTTTTGAATTTGCAGTTGTCTTTTGCGTATCAGTTGTATGCTCAGTTGGTGCGGTCTTCCGTTGTTTTTCAAAGTTCAAAAAGTTCAAAGTAAATTTATTTTCTAAGTACATGTACCATCATGAGATTCATTTCCATGCAGCCATACTCAACAAATCAATGGTAGAATAATAACCATAATAGGATCAATGAAAGACCATACCAATGTACATTTCAATAATGGGGCAAGTGACGTTGAGTGAAGTTATCTCCTGTGGTTCAAGAGAAGTAATAGCTGTTCCTAAACCTGGTGGTGTGAGTCCCAAGGCTCCTGTGCCGCCTTCTGAAGACAACAGCAAGAAGAAAGCATCACCTGGATTGTGGGAGTCCCTGATGATGGATGTTAATTCCTGTGCCAATGCTTCATGTAGATGTGCTCAATGGTGGGGAGAGCCATACAGTGGTTCTCAGTGATAGACTGGGCCATATTCACTACTTTTTGTAGGATTTTGTTGAACTCCATGGGTGTGATGCAGCCAGTGAATATACTCTCCACAACAGAATATAGATGTTTGTCAAAGTTTGATGGTTATAGTTTTAAACTATTATGGTTATTGTGTTTATTGAGTATGCCCACAAAAAATGGATCTCAGGGTTCTATATGGTGACAAGTATATATTTGATAATAAATTTACTGTGAACTTTGTGGGGGATGGCAACAAAGGGGTGTTTTGTGAATGAAGGCTGTGAAATCGGAGTAGGTACAGGTGGGTATGTCAACTTGAATTTAGTCAATATACTGGCTTTGTGATCCTGTTAACTGGGGCACCACGGTAACGCAGCAGTTGTTGCAGTGCTATTACAGCTTGGAGTGTCAGAGTTTGGGGTTCAGTTCTAGCGTCTTCTGTAAGGAGTTTCTCTCCATGACTGTGTGATTTTCCTGTCAGTGTTCCAGCTTCATCCCACAATGGTTCCATTTAATATCAAAGAGTGTGTACGGCATACAACTTGAAATTCTTACTCTTCGCAGACATCCACAAAACAGTAAAAAAAACTCCTAAGAATGAGTGACAGAAAATGTTAGAACCCTAAAGTCCCCCTCCCATGATGATCAGCAGGAAAAGCAACAGCACTCCCCCCCTTCTGCAGCAAAAGCATCAATCCTTGCAATCCACCATGCAAGCAATAACAAAGCCCCCAGAGACCATGATTTAGAGTCCATGGAAAACTACTGTCCACCCCAATGCTTCGACACCTCAGACAGGCTCTTCCTCTCGCTAGCAAGGCACGGGGAGAGAGGTCACTCCTGCAACTGACAACGGGAAACCAACAGCTCGCTCTTTCAGTGTAACAATGTACAGTGCCGCTTATTCGAGTTCCCCTAACTTCAGGGCCAGAAGACTCTTACTCGCCAACAAGATTGCTTGCGTGCAGGGGCCTTCTTTAGACACACTGCTGTCTCAGTGTTTTAACAGTCCAAAGACATACCAGTTAGTATAGGTTAATTGGTCATTGTAAACTGCCCTGTGATTAGGCAAGTGTTTAACTAGCTGGGCAGTGCAGTTCTTTGAGCTAGAAGGGCTTATTCCTCTGTGCCTCTAAATAAATAAACTGGTGGTTATCAAAAACTGTTGACTTAAATTCATCTGGCTAATCCCAGCTGTAAATTGGTTAGCAATCAAGTTTATGCTGAATTATTGTGATGGAGCTGTGCTTGATTAGTGCCTGCTGTATGCTTGAATTAAATCTGTCATGATTTGCAAGTTTGGACATCTGGTGCTGCAAATTAACTGGAAGTTAAATCATCTATAATTTAGGCAGCGAAGTTTGAGCCAGTGTAAGAAGGTGAAGGGAAGGGGTGGAGCTGGAGCTGGCAGGTGATGGGTGGATCTCGGTGAGGGGGGGGCGGGGTGACAGGCAGATTGATGAGGGAAGAGTTGTACTTGTGAGCTGGAAGTTCTCTTGTGGCAGCAGTAAAAGGCAAGTTATCTGCTTATTTTGCACAGTCTGTCAGTACAAAGATATTGGTGGTTGTCTATCGTATCTGACAATGATCGGAAAACTGTGCGGGAGAATTTTTAAAGTGGGAAGGCTGTTAACACTAGGGCAGTTCCACTCTCTCAACCCCGGAAGTCTAGGTCCAGGGGCACGAACGAATGTCACAAACTGGGGTCTTCCTTCATTGCAGTGGATGGTTATGATGTCTTCTGTGCCTTGTCGTACACTTTGTTTTCCACGCAGTGTTGCAGAACTGGCCACCCTCCTGGCAGTTGGATCTCACTGTGGATCTCATCCACCCAGTCTGTTGGAGCTGACTTCGCATGCCCCTATCTCCCAGAGTACGAGGCCCTGACTTCGCATGCCTCTATCTCCCAGAGTACGAGGCCCTGACTTCGCTTGCCCCTATCTCCCAGAGTACGAGGCCCTGACTTCGCTTGCCCCTATCTCCCAGAGTACGAGGCCCTGACTTCGCTTGCCCCTATCTCCCAGAGTACGAGGCCCTGACTTCGCTTGCCCCTATCTCCCAGAGTACGAGGCCCTGACTTCGCTTGCCCCTATCTCCCAGAGTACGAGGCCCTGACTTTGCTTGCCCCTATCTCCCAGAGTACGAGGCCCTGACTTCGCTTGCCCCTATCTCCCAGAGTACGAGGCCCTGACTTCGCTTGCCCCTATCTCCCAGAGTACGAGGCCCTGACTTCGCTTGCCCCTATCTCCCAGAGTACGAGGCCCTGACTTCGCTTGCCCCTATCTCCCAGAGTACGAGGCCCTGACTTCGCTTGCCCCTATCTCCCAGAGTACGAGGCCCTGACTTCGCTTGCCCCTATCTCCCAGAGTACGAGGCCCTGACTTCGCTTGCCCCTATCTCCCAGAGTACGAGGCCCTGACTTCGCTTGCCCCTATCTCCCAGAGTACGAGGCCCTGACTTCGCTTGCCCCTATCTCCCAGAGTACGAGGCCCTGACTTCGCTTGCCCCTATCTCCCAGAGTACGAGGCCCTGACTTCGCTTGCCCCTATCTCCCAGAGTACGAGGCCCTGACTTCGCTTGCCCCTATCTCCCAGAGTACGAGGCCCTGACTTCGCTTGCCCCTATCTCCCAGAGTACGAGGCCCTGACTTCGCTTGCCCCTATCTCCCAGAGTACGAGGCCCTGACTTCGCTTGCCCCTATCTCCCAGAGTACGAGGCCCTGACTTCGCTTGCCCCTATCTCCCAGAGTACGAGGCCCTGACTTCGCTTGCCCCTATCTCCCAGAGTACGAGGCCCTGACTTCGCTTGCCCCTATCTCCCAGAGTACGAGGCCCTGACTTCGCTTGCCCCTATCTCCCAGAGTACGAGGCCCTGACTTCGCTTGCCCCTATCTCCCAGAGTTTGAGGCCCTGACTTCGCATGCCTCTATCTCCTAGAGTTCGAGGCTGCAGGCTACCCTCACCTGGTTTAACCCGCCTGTTGATGTGCGGCCGCTGTTGCATGCTAGCAGCTACTTGGAGCCACGGGTGGGAGCTGAGTGTCTGGTGGGGACCAAAGGTGAGTGAGCTGCCCTGGGACAGAC
This sequence comes from Mobula birostris, assembly GCF_030028105.1. Classification (NCBI taxonomy): domain Eukaryota; kingdom Metazoa; phylum Chordata; class Chondrichthyes; order Myliobatiformes; family Myliobatidae; genus Mobula; species Mobula birostris. The sequence continues at coordinate 55,805,920 of NC_092390.1, read as the reverse complement.
ACGACAAGCCCCTTCACCAGAGGTGCTACCCCTCCCTGGACACCCCATACATACGTAGCGACACCCTTACATACAGAGCTACTTGCTGCTGTATGCAGTGCTTCACATTCCAGAGCAGCCACCTCAGTGCAACGACGTTTATTACGTATTTACATTCCTCCTCCTCTGGCTGCTCTTCAGTGTGCAAGCTCTCATTACAGTGACATTGCAATTTCAGTATAGGCCTGATTTTCTGTCTCCCTATTCTTGTGTTGTAATTGCTAATGAATGCCTTTATAATTTATTGGTATTTTTGTTGTGAGTCGCATTGTTTTGTAATTACAACTCTTGCTTTTGGTTAGTAATTAGCTTCACCCAAGGAAAAGGATGGAAACAGCAGGATCTAGTTGAAATTCTCATTATCTGTGCCTTTGCTGCTTAATGCATTGGGTACCCTGTGTATACTACACCAGACTCTGATTGATTTTCATATTCAGATTCAGTTATTTATTGAAACACACAGTGAAACAGATATGTTTTTGTTAACCAACACAACCTAAAGATGTGCTTATGATATGAATCGGAGTTCTATGGTATTTATCACTTCACTAATACTGAATTAATTGTTATTTTTGTACCGTGATAGCTTCAGTCTGGTTTCCCGCTTGTCTTTGTTGAGTTCTGTTCATTTGGGTTATGTAAGCATTAGGTAGGGATGTTCACTTTCCTTGTAATGGGCATGAGCACAAGGGTTCTTGGGGAGGATGTGGGGTAATAAAACGGCAGCCTAGTGTACTGAACGTGAGCGGGAAAAGTGAAGTTGTTAAAGCGAAAGAAATTCTTTGTTGTTTGAACATTATCAGTCGGAATGTATTTTAAAGTTCAAAGTAAATTTATTAGCAAAGTACATTTATGTCACCATATGGAACCCAGAGATTAATTTTCTTGCAGGCAATCACAGTAAATGCAAGAAACACAATAGAATCAATGAAAGGCTGCGCCCAAAAGGATGGACAAAAAGCCAATGTGCACTAAAAACAACAAACAGCAGATACAAAAAATAAATAAATGTCGAGAACATGAGATGAGGAGACCTTGAAAGTGAGTCCATAGTTTGTGGGAACAGTTTAATGATGGGGTGAGTGAAATTATCCCCTCTGGTTCAGGAGCCTGATGGTTGAAGAGTAATAACTGTTCCTGACCCTGATGGTGTGGGTCCTAAGGCTCCTGTACCACCTTCCTGATGATAGTAGTGAGAGCAGAGCATGGCCTGTGTGGTGGGTGTCTTTGGTGGTGGGACTGGGCCCCATCCAGCACCCTTTGTAGGCTTTTTCCTACAAGGGCATTGATGTTTCTATTCTATACCTTGATGCAACAAGTCAATATACCCTCCAGCACACATCTATAGAAGTTTGTCAAAGTTTTAGATGACATGCTGAATCTTAGCAAACCTCAAGGGAAGTAGAAATAGATCCTCTGAAATGATGATGCTGATGAATTTAAAGTTACTGGCCCTCTCTAGCTCTGATACCCTGATGAGGACTGACTCACAGACCTCCGGTTTCCTATTCATCACCACCTATATGATTTGGCCAATGACAGTGGTGTCATCGGCAAACTTAAATTTGGTATTGGAGCAGTGCTTAGCCTCACAGTCATAAGTATGAAGTGAGTAGAGTAGAGCAGGGGGCTAAGCATACAGCCATGTGGTGCACCTGTGCTGATGGAGATTGTGAAGGAGATGCTGTCACCAATCTGAACTGACTGGGGTCTGCAAGTGAGGAAATTGAGGATCCAGTTGCACACTGAGGTATTGATGACCAGGGTTGAAGCTCAATGATTAGTTTTAAGGGGGATAATAGTATTGAAATGGCAATGATAGTAGCCAATGAAAGGCATCCTGGTGTATGCATCTTTTGCTGTCCAGATGTTCCAGGATTGAGTGAAGAGCCAATGAAATGGCATCTGCTGTGGACCTGTTGTGACAGTAGGCAAATTGGAGTGGATGTAAGTCACTTCTGGACAGGGGTTGATATGTTTCATCAGCAACCTCTAAAAACACTTCATCACTGTGGGTGTAAGTGCAACTGGACGATAATCATTGAGGCAGGTTACCATGCTCTTGGGCACCAGTATAATTGAAGCCTTCTTGAGGCAGGTGGGTACTTCAGACTGCTGAGGCGAGAGGTTAAAGATCTCGGTGAATACTCCAGCCAGTTGATCAGCACAGATCCTTAGTACTTGGCCAGGTACCCCGTCTGGGCCGGGTGCTTTCTGTGGGTTCAGCCTCCTGAGGGATGCTCTCATGTCAGTCTCAGAGACTGAAGTCACAGGGTCATCAGGGGCCATGGGAGTTCATGAAGCTGCCTCCATGTTTTGGCGGTCAAAGCGAGCATAAAAGACTTTGAGCTCTTTTGGAAGTGAAGCCTTGTTGCCACCTATGCTGCTTGTTTTCGCTTTGTAGGAGACGATGACATTCAAACCCTGCCACAGCTATCGAGCATCCGTCAGTGATCCAAGTTTGGTCCAGAATTGCCAACACTCAGTGGTTACGCTATTAATTACTAGATTGGAGTTGACACTGATAGTGAGCCAGGAAATTTATCAAATCTTGGAACCCATGTAACAGTTTTGGCAGTTCATGGTATTTTTGACAATGTTTCTGATACTTGGCTTATCCACAATATGGAAGTTGAAGCTTATGGCACCGTGATGGTGTGTCTGTCTGACATGTGAATTGTACGGTAAAAGAGAATACTTTTCCCTCCAGGGTGATTGGGAATGCCAAAAAGTTTTGCATGTTTGTGTTTTTGCCAGGAAAGGGAGAAGAGGGAGAAATATCCTGTCCAATTTGAGGGCAAAACCTTGATGCCAATTATAGTCATAGTCATACTTTATTGATCCCGGGGGAAATTGGTTTTCGTTACAGTTGCACTGTAAATAATAAATAGTATAGAACCATAAAGAGTTAAATAGTAATATGTAAATTATGCCAGTAAATTATGAAGTAAGTCCAGGACCAGCCTAGTGGCTCAGGGTGTCTGACCCTCCAAGGGAGGAGTTGTAAAGTTTGATGGCCACAGGCAGGAATGACTTCCTATGACGCTCTGTGCTGCATCTCGGTGGAATGAGTGTCTGGCTGAATGTACTCCTGTGCCCACCCAGTACATTATGTAGTGGATGGGAGACATTGACCAAGGTGGCATGCAAATTAGACAGCATCCTCTTTTCAGACACCACCGTGAGAGAGTGGTCTTCATATCTGTTTTCAAAGAGGATGTGATGGAGAACGTTCGGTAAGCACACTCTGAACAGATGGGCATTTACATGCAGGCGCAGACACATGCACAGAGACACAGACACATCCCTTGTCATTCTGCTGTTGTTGCACTGATTGCACTCACTTCAGTGCCCTCCCCCAGTATATTTGTATAATAGGATGGCTTTCTGCTCCCTTTCCCGCCATACACAGTGGAGTATTCCATTTCTTTAGTAATGGGATGTGTATGTTAATGTATTTAGTAATGGCCTATGTAATGTTGATGTACTGTATTTAAGGTAGAAACTTTTGTTTTTTTTTTAATATGATTATAGCTACATTGTGGGGTGCATCATATTTTGATTCGTGTGTAGTCTTAAGTTAACTTTGTGGGTAATTAAAGATGGTGTATCCTGGTGCCTTACAAAAAAGCAGGACGGTTCGCTTTCGGTAGGAGAGAGATCAAGCTGCCAGGAGTTCGTGAAAATAGTATGGAGCTCTTTATTGTATTTCCTGGTCTTTTTGTAGATATTGACTGTTCTTTATTGTATTTCCTGTTTTTTTTGTAAATATTGACAGTTCTTTATTGTATTTCCTGGTCTTTTTGTAAATATTGACAGTTCTCTTCATTTTTCGTAAGTTTGATTTTTGGCTCACTGAATAAGCACCCCCCGCACAAATGACTCCAGCCATTTCTTTCTTCGGTCAAAACCCACGTACATATCAGAGGACAAACTATGTATAACTGATCAATTCTGAATGATGATGAGGCACAGGTTACAGTGCATGCAATAAAGGGACACAACCTATGTTGTACTTGGTACACATGAGTGTCGGTGCATAAAGGTGATGGAAAACTCAATTTAGAACTTCAACAGAAACAAAAGCTCTATCAGGCAGTTGAATTTGAGATTTATCTTGGTGTATAAATGAACAACACTACAGGAAAATTTCACCAGAAAGCCCTGTAATCCTGAGCCAGGGCTTGCCATCCATCATTCTAGTTTCTAAAATGAAAACTAAGTAGAAGTGTTTCTATTTCCAATTTCAGGCTTAAATCTATCGACTTTTGTAGGTGTTGGAGACAGTCTAGTTATTATACACTTGAGAAGTATATTGCTCTTTTATTGAGTAAGTCATTGCAATTTGCAAGCTGCAGGTGATTTTATGTTTTTTTACTTAAAGAGACGCTGCAGAACAGGCCCCTCTGGCCCAACAAGCCACACCTATTTATGTAGCAACCCGCCTGTTTAATCCTAACCTAATCACAGGGCAATTTACAGTGACCCATTAACCTGCTGACCGGTCGTCGTGACTATCCCTTGAGGTCGAGGATGATGGTCTTTGTTCTGTTGGTGTACTTATGGGCTCTCAAGTGGCTTATGAGTCCAATCTTGGGAGCTAACCGGCACATCTTTGGAATGTGGGAGGAAACTGGAGCATCTGGAGAAAAGCCATGTGCTCATGCAGAGGATGTACAGGCTCCTTACAGACAGCGTGGGAATTGAACTCTGAACTCTGGCCTGAGCTTTACTAGCATTGCACTAACTGCTACGCTACCGTGATGAGCATTGCTTCCTCAAAGAATTTTTTTTTTTGTGAATAGAAACTTAGGAAAGGCATCAAAAACATTTTGCTGGAAGAATTAAAAACAGACTGTATTATAATAGGATTGATAGCGTCCTCTCCAAATATCTGTATGCTTAGTGAATTTAACAACCCTCTATAGTTAATTGCGTGTGTGGGCACGTGGCCAAGTGGTTAAGGCATTGGACTAGCGACCTGAAGGTCGTGAGTTTGAGCCCCAGCCGAGGAAACGTGTTGTGTCCTTGAGCGAGGCACTTAATCACACATTGCTCTGCGACGACACTGGTGCCAAGCTGTATGGGTCCTAATGCCCTTCCCTTGGACAACATCGGTGTCGTGGAGAGGGGAGACTTGCAGCATGGGCAACTGCTGGTCTTCCATACAACCTCGCCCAGGCCTGCGCCCTGGAGAGTGAAGACTTTCCAGGCGCAGATCCATGGTCTCGCAAGACTAACGGTTGCCTTTACTATAGTTAATTGCTGAGTGGGGCAAATAGACATAATGACAAACTTGATTGAAAAGGAGTTCACCCATGGTTTCTTTTTGAAACCTTGTGAAAAGTCATGTGCACCTTATCATTTTCCAATAGATTTTGGGTTCAAACATTCATTTAATATCAAAATCTGTTTGCAGTATATAACTCTGAGATCCTCCTTCTCCAGATAGTCATGAAACAAAGAAAAAAACATGGAAGTCAGTTCAGAGAGAAACAGCAAACTGATCCCCACCCCCACACAAAAAAAGAACTGCAATGTGGTCATCAATCCCCAAAACCCCTTCCCCTGGATGAAATGTAACAAGAACATTGGCCCCCAAATACCCCTCTCCCTGCACAAAAAAAAAGAGAAAGAACAGGTGAAAATACAGAATATAAAACTACAAGACTGAAAAAAGGTCCATAATCCATATCCACATCCATAAATGCAGAAAGGATCATATCTTTTGAAAATAAATTTGTATAACAAGATATTTTGGCTGTCGATTCCTTCAGCGAAGTGATCAAACCGGGGAAAAAAAAAAGAGAATACCCCAATGTATGAAGGCTATCACACTACCTGGTGAGTATTTGAAAGCAGGTTTTCAAAGTTACATGGAACTTTTACTAACTTTTCTAATTTGCCAGGAATCATTGCTTCAGAGTTCTTTTTTGTCCCGGATTGTAACTTTTCATGCACCAGGAAAGTGCAGGAATGATCAGTATATGCTACAGATATAGATTGTGCTAGAAATTCTCAGCAGATCAAGCAGCATCTATGGAGAGAAGCGATTCACATTTCAGCTCGTTACATTTAAATGGTAAGTCTCCACAGATGCTGCCTGACAGTATTTGTGATTTCAAATTTCCAATGTCAGTAGTGTTTTCTTTTGGATTGTCCAAGTAATTAGGTGACGGGGTGGAGATATGTCTCCACCAAAGAAAGTGTAAGGCACTCCTTCCTTCCGCGAGCCTGCAGGTCGCCCTTGGGCAAGGTGTAGCAGAATTAGAAACAGGTTTAATATCACCAGCATATATCATCAAATTTGTAAACTTAGCGGCTGCAGTACAATGCAATACATGATAATATAGGGAAAAAATAAATAAGTAAATCAATGATAGTAAGTATACATGCATAGTAAATAGTTAAATTAAATATAGTGCAAAAACAGAAATATTAATGAAAAAGTGAGGTAGTATTTATGAGTTCGATGTCCATTTAGGAATCGGATGGCAGAGAGGAAGAAGGTGATCCTGAATCACTGATTTTGTGCCTTCGGGCCTGAGAAGAGGGCATGTCCTGGGTGATGGGGTCCTTAACGATGGACACTGCCTTTCTGAGACACCGCTCTTTGAAGATATCTTGGGTACTGTGGAGGCTAGTACCCAAGATGGAGTTGACTAGTTTTACAACTTTATGTAGCTTCTTTCAATCCTGTGCAGTAGTCCCTCCACACCAGACAGTGATGCAGCCTGTCAGAATTCTGTCCACAGTACATCTGAAGTCCACAATCAGCTCTTTGGTCTTACTGACGTTGAGTTCAAGGATGTTGCTGTAACACCTCTCAACCAGCTGGTATATCTCACTCCTGTACACCCTCTCGTCTCCATCTGAGATTCTGCCAACAACAGTTGTATCATCAATAAATTTATAGTTGGCATTTGAGCTATGCCTAGCCACACATCCCTGATGTGCACTGGTGTTGCTTGTCAGTGAGAAGGAGTTATTGATACCAATCCGCACAGATTGTGGTCTTCTGGTTAGAAAGTTGAGGATCCAATTGTAGAGATATGTACGGAGACCAAGGTTCTATAGCTTATCGATCAGAACTGTAGGAATGATGGTGTTAAACACTGAGCTATAGTCAACGAACGGTATCCTGTCGTAGGTGTTTGTATTGAGCTTCTGCTTAGCCCCCCCCCCCCGATCAGGGGGGTCACGTAAAGACGTGGGAGCAGATAGTGGATGGTCTTATGAGCTGCTGGTGCCTATCACAATCCTGGTTATGCGACCACTGACCACTGAAGAATATGGACAGTGGCTGGAGTCACCCATTGTGTAAAAGCCCTGCCCAGAAGAAGACAACAGCAAATTAATTCTGCAGAAAAATTTGCCATGGATAATCATGGTCCTGAAAAGACCATGATTGCTCGCGTCACTATGATACGGCGCACAACAGATGAATGAACCCAATTTAGATTAAGTGGTTTACCATTTAAACTAAGTCTGTATTGTTACATAATGCTCACATGGTCCTTTTGGAACACCTATTGCCATCTGGTTAATATTAGCAAAAACATTGTTTACTGCTTTACCAAAAGGAAAAAAAAGGGACATAATTTGGTCCATCCACCTTAAAACAGATTGTATTATTAAATGATTCGTAGCATCATCTCTGAATAACTATATGCTCAATGAGTTTGACTGGCATATTTGCACATGGGCTACAGTTCGCTCAAAGAAAACGGATTCTGCCTATTTTGTGGAATAAGTTGCTGCTTAACTATCCACCTGTCTTGCTTTTAGCTTTTTTAGATAATTGAACTATAATCGAACTTTGGTGATATTTTAGTATTTTAAGCTCCGCAGCATCTAAATTTCTATTAGTATGTCTTGCTCTTTAAGTATGAAATTGTTCAATTTGCTGGCCCAAATCCCAGTCCTCCTCTGAACCAGGCAGTTAATGCGTTTGTATTAAAATGTCTCAAACCACGAACTGCAGAGTTGATGGCTCTGATTGGGACTTGGAAAGTGACTTGTGCATATCTCATTTAGTATTTGTCTCCTTTCGATTCCTGGGAATTTTGCGTTTAATGTTGAAGCCAGAAAGGGGCTGACAATGTGGGTGGAATAAATCACAAACAAGAGAAAATCTGCAGATGCTGGAGATCCGAGCAACACACACAAAGTGCTGGAGGAACTCAGCAGGCCAGGCAGCATCTATGGAAAAAAGTACAGTCGACGTTTCCTGCTTCACCCCACTGGTCTCTGTGTCCAGCACATAAATCTTTGTAACTTCTGACATCTCCAACAGGATCCCACCACCAAGCGTTCCTTTCTCTCCCCCCATTTTCTGCTTTCTGCGGGGTTTGCTTCCTACGTGACTCCCTTGTCCACTCTTACCTCTCCACTGATCTGCCTCCTGGTATTTATCCCTGCAAGTGGAACAGGTACCACACCTGCCTCTGCACCTCCTTCACTGCCATTCAGGGCCCCAAACAGCCCGGTGACTGTGTTGATTTCCCCCAGATGTTATGGGTTCCTCCCACATTCCAAAGACTTGCGGGTTGGACCTAATAAATTGTAGACTCACTACGATGGCGCTGGAAGCATGGTGGCCCTTGCAGGCTGCCCCCAGCACATCCTCAGACCGCTAGTTATTGATGCAGGTGACACTGTGTGTTTTGATATACATGTAACAAAAGTAAATCTTTAACCATCACTTCTGGAGCACCTTTCAATAAAACACTGATGCTTGAAGAGCTGTGAACGAATTGTGTGTTAAAATTCAAGACGCAGCTTGGATTCCTTTGGCTTCATTTCACGTACGGTTGGTGCAACTAGTTATCTCTCAATTTGCTTGCTAATGTTGGAGCTCCATTTATCTTCTGATCCTTTGGGTTCTTCCAGGAGTTGGGAACGATGAGCAGTCTTAGTTCAAAGATTTCAGGTTATTTTACTGTACAAATACAAAGCAAACTAAATAAAGAGCTGAGAAACAATGATAAGAGGGGAATTAAGGTTAAGGAGTGTAAGATAAAAGATGACACTTCTGAAAAATCTACACTTTTATAGATGAGATAAAAGAAATTCCTTAGATAGGAAGGAATGAATGAATTAATAGGCAACATAATTGAAACAATTACATCGTGTGGGTAATGTGCTAATATTTTGCCAATGAAAAAATGAGAAAGGTGAAAAACTTAGTTTAGCTGCCATACAGCTTTCTGCCAGTGAGTGTGAAAAATACATGAGTATTTTAAAATAATTTTTTTAATAAGATTTGTACTTTTTAACAAAGCAGTGGTCTCCAACAATGGTCATTCTTATATGCAGAAAAATAAGGATGTTAATTATACATGTGTATGTGTCATTTTGATTCACTGGGATATATGACAAATCTATTGATTGTTGGTTAATAGTTTCATGGGAAAGCCCTCTCAGCCATTGAGCACATGTGCGTGAAAGCAGCACCATCATCAGAGATCCCCACCGCCCAGGACATGCTCTCTTCTCGCTGCTGCCATCAGGTAGAAGGTACAAGAGCCTCAGAACTCGCACCACCAGGTTCAAGAACAGTTAATATCCCTCAATCATCAGGCTCTTGAGCAAGCTGGTTAACCACACTCACTTTCCCATCCATTGAGATGCTCCCACAACTGACGTTCTCACTTTACGATTTTTTTAATCTCATTAGCTCATGTTCTTGTTGTTTATTGCTATCCATTTAGATTTGTGTTTGCCCAGTTTGCTGTCTTCTGCACTCTGGTTGATCTTTCATTGATCCTGTTGCAGTTACTATTCCATAGATTTGTTGAGTATGCCCACAGGAAAATGAATCTCAGGGTTGTTTGTGTACTTTGACGATAACATTTACTTTGAACTTTGATCTTTAGTTTTTATCTAAGTATGATAGCATCAGAGAGAGTGTACTGAATCTCATAGTATTGTCATGAAGTGTGATGTTTAACCAATTATAATAATTATTCCATACCAGCTCCAGAAAGGAGAGATTACTGTTGGCGACTGCTTTTGCTATATAGTCGGCAGTAATGAAACCAACAAATAATGTCCTAGGTGGATGGTCTCTGCTGGAAAAGTGGACTGTTTATTCACCTCCATCGATGTTGCCTACCTTGCTGAGTTCCTCTAGCAGCTTGTGTGATTTCCAGCATCTGCAGAATTTCCAGTGTTTATGATTTAGCATGAAAAGGCATCCTTTTTGTCAGGCTCTGAAAGTGTATGTATTTGCAGCAGAATTGAGAGGTGGAGACTGAAGTTCTCCATTTAGATATCTGCTTGTCCTCTTGGCCTGCAAATCTGCCAATTATGGTTCTATCTGACTGAATCAATCCGTTGCTGCACTGACCAGGATTTCAGCTTGGTGGAATCTTGGCTGACGATGGCTCATCATTAACACCACCATTCATTTTGCTCACAAGGCTGCTGAAAGCTTGTTTTAGTTTTCATTTATTGAGTTACAGCACGGAATGGGCTGCCCAGCATTTCCCCCGATTTAACCCTAGCCTAATCATGGGACAATTTTCAATAACCAATTAACCTATCAAGCAGCATGTCTTTGGACTGTGGGAGGAAGCCGGAGCACCCGGAAGAAACCCAGGTGGTCACCGGATCAGTGTACAAACCCCTTACCAGCAGGGGTGGGAATTGAACCTGGGTCGCCTGTACTGTAAATCGTTGTGCTAACCACTGCTCTACGTTTGGCTAAGTTGATGGGAAAAGGGCAGGGTTTGAAAGCTGGGAAGTACATCAGTCCTTTGGTGATGTTACAAGGTGGCACAATGCTCAAAACCAAAAGCTTGCTTGTGTTATTACTTCCCTTTGAAGACAGCTTTACTTAGTCCTAATTTTCTTTGGCAAGCACAGCATTTTTATGGTCTGAGTTTACAAAACTATTTGTTGACCTAAATTTGCTGCTGTGCAATTTCTCAATATCAATGCGAACAGCACACAATTGTAGAAAATTGGAGGTGTTGGCCAGCATAGCTCGAAGGGCTGGAGGGCCTGTTCTGTGTTGTATCTCTAAATTTTAAAAAATTAGTTCTGAATTTATACTTAACACTAATAAGCGAATGAGTGATCGGGGCATATGTCTCCTTCAGCAGTTCTGCAAAATTCACTGTTTATAAGTGGTTGCGGTCTGTGACGTGAAACTGTTGTGACATCTGAGCTGAGGAAAATTGCAAACTTGGGCAGGAAGCAATTCAGAAACTGTTCAGTGGCTATGTTGAAACTGGGATTTCCTTAAACTCACCTTCACTGAATAAACGCAAGCTAGTGAGCTCAGTTCCTTTTAGAGAATTGTCCTTGAAGTTCACAGTTAAATAACTATTCTCTTATTGAAAGTCGGTGAGCCTGTAGTGTACACATTCATGAACTGGGGTAATTTGTTTAATAGTCTGCTGTTATATCTCTAGTTTGCAAATGGAAGTTAACTGTTGCAAGAGGGTAACAACTGACACCTACAGTCCTTAGCAGATCAAAGTGAAAACCTTCAGAGTTACTTCTCGTAGTTATGCACGCTATTTCCTTTTGTACATTTATATATAGGCTTCCGTTATTCTCATGAGATCATGGATTTGTGCTTGGGAAGGTTTTCAGGGCGCAGGCCTGGGCAAGGTTGTATGGAAGGCTGGCAGTTGCCCGTGCTGCAAGTCTCCCCTCTCCACGCCACCGATGTTGTCCAAGGGAAGGGCATTAGGACCCATACAGCTTGGCACTGGTGTCGTCGCAGAGCAATGTGTGGTTAAGTGCCTTGCTCAAGGACACAACACGCTGCCTCAGCCAAGGCTGGAACTAGCGACCTTCAGATCACTAGATGAACACCTTAACCACTTGGCCACGCGCCAACACTGTACACTTATACATCTAGAGTAAGGTACAGTTTTAATTTGTACCGTTTATGCACATTCTGTTCACCAAGGAACTCAAACTAGTTGAGGACTACAGGAGTTCAGCAGAGCAGTGTTTAAGTATGCTGAATGCTTTGGATTAGAACAGGTTCTCAGCCCGAAATGCCAACTGCTTATTTATATCCGTAGATTCTGCGTTCTTCCAGCAGTTTGTGTCTGTTGCTTAGAATAGAATAGAACTTTATTGTTATTGCTCAAGACAACGAGAATAGGCTGCTACTTCAATTCGTGCAAAACAGATATTGACAATGCATGCAATATGGCTTATTTAAAAAAAAGTCCCATATTTACATGTGACAAGTGACTTCAATTGTCCATATCACTCGAAGGCCATTGACAAGCCATTTCAGCCTTTCGGTCTTAGCTAAGAAGTTCCTGCATCTCCTACCAGATGGCAGGAAATTGAGCAGATGCTGTCTGGGATGAGGTGGGTCTTCAATGATGTTGCGAGCATTGACCGTCGTAGATTTGTCTCCGGGTCCACTGATGTGCTGAGCTGTCCGAATCGCCTGTTAGAGTGTTTTGTGATCTGTCTTTGTTTAAGTACATTATGACAATATTTGCAAAGGTAATTTTGAACTATGTTTAAACAGTTTCTTTGAAATGGGTTCAATGAACTTGTTTGTCCAAAATTGATTAGCAACCAGCTGCAGTTGAGTTGTTTTGCTGACCGTCTATGGACCGGATAAATGTTGCAGGATTGAATTCTTAACTGCCTGTACTGGTCTGACAAATGTGTCCAAACTATTTCAGTAAGGACAATGCAGTCATATCTGCTGTCAGTGAATGATAGCTGGATGTTTATTGCATTTTGGTTTCAAATATTCCATGACCGTTGGATGGCAGGAAGCTTTGCAGAAAGGAGAAAATAAGACGTGCCAAGAAGTGGACTGCACAGGACAAATTCTAAGAGCCTTGTATTGAGTTGGCAAATGGTAGTGTAAGAGAAAGAAGAGCATTTTAAATGAAAACAATTTCCAAAATACATTGAAGGCAATACATTTATGCTGTTCCTGTCCTGTAGGGAGAGCACAATGTGTTGTGTCTCCAGCATGTCCAAGTCTAATTGAGGATTTCTTGGTACCACCTACCAGAAGAGCAGGGAAGAAGAGATTGGTGGTCTTTTCTGAAAATATCTAAATAGGCTTGCAAATGCCTGGAACATATTATTCCTTAGGCCTTTCCTATCTCTTGAATCCAGAAGTGGTTATCAGATGTGCTTTGAATTTTGTCCAATTTATATGTATGTGTCCTGCAGCAGTCTGCAGGGACCCATGTGCTTGTGTTAAAATAATCTCTCCTATCTTGAAGCAGAGTGCAGTTTGCTGCCCTTGTCAGCGATCCTCCAGCATTTTGTGTGTGTTAGACATGCGTGAATGCAGCTCGAGAGACAATGGTGATTAACATCCAAACTCTGGTGTCTAGAGTGTGGTTGTGAAGATTTAGGTGTCTGAAAATTATGTGCAACTTTAATGAAACATTGTCAACCCAAAGTATTAAATTAAACAATGTCATTGTAACCATTGAAACTGTATTGAATTACCATTGATCCTAACGGTATAAAAATATGATGTACTTTGAGGTTAGGGAGCCCCTTCCAAGTGTTTTGCGGAATAAGACTTCGGTATCACCAGCTTCACTGTTTCTCCAGAGGCTTCGTTCAGTCACAATTGAAATTATTGATTAGAATAGAATTAATTAGTGACAGATACTTTATTGGTCCAATGGGAAATTACAGTGTCACAGTAGCATTACAAGTGCACAGATATACAAATATTAGAAGAGAAGTAAGAAAGAATAAAAAATAAGTCAACTCAAACAGTGTAACAGGAGGGGGTCATCACCCCCCAGCTATAGGTTGTCTCATTAATAGAGCCTAATGGACAAGGGTAAGAATGACCTCATATAGCACCCTTGGAGCAGCGTAGTTGCCTTAGTCTATTACTAAAAGTGCTCCTCTGTTCAGCCATGGTGGCATGCAGAGGGTGAGAAACATTGTCCAGAATTGCCAGGATTTTCCGTAGAAACACAGAAAACCTACAGCATAATACAGGCCCTTCAGCTCACAAAGTTGTGCTGAACATGTCCCTACCTTAGAAATCACTAGGGTAACCTATAGCCCTCTATTTTTCTAAGCTCCATGTACCCATCTCTTAAAAGTCTCTTAAAAGAGGCTATCGTATTCGCCTCCACCACCATTGGTGGCAGCCCATTCCATGCACTCACCACCCCTGACATCTCCTCTGTACCTGCTTCCCAGCACCTTAAACCTGTGCCCTCTTGTGGCAGCCATTTCAGCCCTGGGAAAAGCCTCTGACTATCCACATGATTAACGCCTCTCATCATCTTATACACCTCTGTCAGGTCACCTCTCATCTTCCATCGCTCCAAGGAGAAAAGACCAAGTTCACTCAACCTGTTTTCATAAGGCATGCTCCCCAATCCAGGCAACGTCCTTGTAAGTCTCCTCTGCACCCTTTCTATGACTTCCATATCCTTCCTGTAGTGAGGCGACCAGAATTGAGCACAGTACTTCAAGTGGGGTCTGACCAGGGTCCTATATAGCTGCAACATTACCTCTCGGCTCAATTGTACGGTTGATGAAGGCCAATGCACTGTATGCTTTCTTAACCACAGATTCAACCTGCGCAGCTGCTTTGAGCGTCCTCTGGACTCGGATCCCAAGATCCCTCTGATCCTCCAAAGTGCCAAGAGTCTGACCATTAATACTATATTCTGCCATCATATTTGACCTACCAAAAATGAACCACTTCACACTTATCTGGGATGAACTTCATCTGCCACTTTTCAGCCTAGTTTTGCATCCTATCAATGTCCTGCTGTAACCTCTGACAGCCCTCCACACTATCCACAACATCCCCAACCTTTGTGTCATCAGCATATTTACTAACCCATCCCTTCACTTCCTCATCCAGGTCATTTATGAAAATAACGAAGAGTAAGGGTCCCAGAACAGGTCCCTGAGGCACACCACTGGTCACCGACCTCCATGCAGAATATGACCCGTCTAGAACCACTCTTTGCCTTCTATGGGCAAGCCAGTTCTGGGTGCACAAAGCAATGTCCCCTTGGATCCCATGTCTCCTTACCTTCTCAAAAGACCTTGCATGGTGTACTTTATCAAATGCCTTGCTGAAATCCATATACACTACATCTGCTGCTCTTCCTTCATCAATATGTTTAGTCACATCCTCAAAAAATTCTATCAGGTTCATAAGGCACAACCTGCCCTTGACAAAGTCACGTTGACTATTTCTAATCATATTATACCTCTCCAAATGTTCATAAATCTTACCTCTCAGGATCTTTTCCAGCAACTTACCTACCACTGAAGTAAGACTCACTGGTCTATAATTTCCTGGGCTATCTCTACCCCCTTTCTTGAATAGGGAACAACATCCTCAACCCTCCAATCCTCCGGAACCTCTCCCGTCCCCATTATGATGCAAAGATCATTGCCAGTGGCTCAGCAATCTCCTCCCTCGCCTCCCACAGTAGCCTGGGGCACACCTCTGGTCCTGGCGACTTATGCAACTTGGTACTTTCCAAAAGCTCCAGCACATCCTCTCTTAATATCTACATGCTCAAGCTTTTCAGTCCGCTGCAAGTCATCACTACAATCACCAAGATCCTTTTCCATAGTGAATACTGAATTAAAGTATTCATTAAGTACCTCTGCTATTTCCGCCAGTTCCATACACACTTTCCCACTGTCACACTTGATAGGTCCTATTCTCTCACGTCTTATCCCCTTGCTTTTCACATACTTGTAGAATGCCTTGGGGTTTTCCGTAATCCTGCCTGCCAAGGCTTTCTCATGGCCCTTCTGGCTCTCCTAATTTCCTTCTCAAGCTCCTTCCTGTTAGCCTTATAATCTTCTAGATCGCTAACTTTACCTAGCTCTCTGAACCTTTGGTAAGCTTTTCTTTTCTTCTTGACTAGATTTACTACAGCCTTTGAATACCATGGTTCCTGTACCCTACCGTAACTTCCCTGTCTCACTGGAACGTACCTATGCAGAACTCCACACACATATCCCCTGAACATTTGCCACATTTCTTCTGTACTTTTCCCTGAGAACACTCACGTTCCTGTCATAGAAAAGAATACTTTAGTTTTAAAAGAGAAATGAAGCTAAATTTTTAACATGGGAAACAGTTAAATAATTTAGTTTAATTAGCCTTGCCTCATATGTCAAGTTAACTGGAGCCATAATTGGGCTCTTGTAGTTTACATTGAAGGAATCAGGTTAAAAAAGGCATATCACTTGTCCTATCATTACAGCTGTAAGAACTATTCGGTGCATAAGCCTGGCCTTGGCATTGTCCTCAGTGCTGCATGACATTTATCAGGTTCTGGCTTTTACCTTCCAGCTGTTTGTTGTGTGTCACTTTATTTTTATCCTGTCTCCCCTCCGTTCATTAGGCAGTTACCCTAAATCTGTCTCCCTGATTACTGGCCCTCTCATTGATGTATTTTAGTTAGAGAGAGAGCACGGAATAGGTCCTTCCGTTACCACTTACAGAGGGCGCTGGGATTGAACTCTGAAATCTGACACCCCAAGCTGCAACAGTGTTGTGCTAACCATTATGCTGTCGTGGTGTCCACGGCATGAGAACCTGTTCTCCCAATGCATTTGTAAATTTCTTAAAAATGTGTAAGGAGAAATGAAATACTGAATCTAGCAATGACTTGATTTATGTATTGATACAGGAGGATAGGCCTCTGTAGCTTGTTGAGCTGTACCGCCCAGCAACCCCCGACAGCCCCAATTTAACCCTAGCCTAATCATCAGACAACTTACAGTGACCATTTAACCCATCCGATACGTCTTTGGTCTGTGGGAGGAAACCAGAGGACCCGGAGAAAACCCACGCATTCCAAGGGGAGGACGTACAGAGAATATTGGGATCGAACTCCAAAATCTGACTAGAATAGCGTTGCATTAACTGCTAAGCTACCGAGGCACCCACGGTGTAAGAACCTGTTGTAACCTGTTGTAAACTTGTTATAAACTGGTTCTCCCAATGTACTGGTAAATTTTAAATAAGTGTGTAAAGAAAAACGGAATATTACAGCAGCAATGGCTGTTCTAAGACATGGGTTCGATGTCCATTCAGGAATCTGCTGGTGGAGGGGAAGAATGAGGACCACTTTCATAGGCATCCTTAAGCTGAGTAGTTATGAAGTGCATTAAAATCACTTAATAAAGGTAACCATACCTCCACAATGGTATCAAACACATACCGATTTAAAAAAAAAGAACAATTAAAAATGGGAAGGGAAGAAATTGTTTTTACTGTTTGTAGGAATGCATGTATATACAGATATTGGCCTTTTGATATTTTGAGAGTTCATTCATATGTAGGAAAGCCCATAAATTGGACATTTTTAACCTAGGGTCAACCTGTGTTAATAAGAGTGAATATGTAGTTGCCGAATTGTTATAAAATCTATTTGGTTCAGCAATGTCTCTCAGACAAAGAAAAGCCTCCAGCATATCAGATCTAGCCTTGTGTAACTACAACCTCAACAATGTGATTGCTTGACACATAGATGCTTTCAGAAATCTAGTATACTGCTCATTTCAGGGAGAATTTGGGATGATCAGTAATTGTCGGTGTTGTTAGTAATAGACTCCTTAAAGTTGTTATAGCCAGGGTTGGTGGTAGTGGGGTAAACTCCACTACCTATTAAATCCTCTCAGTGACATGCATCTGACGTCCAAGTCCAGCTCCTGACGTTTATATGTGGCTTAGCTACTAAGTCTAGTGGAACCATTTTTACTGACAGGAGGGGGGGGCAAAGGTGGGCTACTGGCACCTTAAAACCAGTCGCCTCAGACAGATGGGGCTCATCTGCCATGGTTGGCAGTTCATTTAGAAGGAAAACTCTGATCTCAAACCTCTGCTGCCTTGCCAACCCAAGGGGAAAACTTTGGGAGTAAACCCCAAGGGAAAAATCTGGAGCTAAGGCAGTCCTACGTTGAGCTCAGTGCTGACTGGCATCTCCTGTGACATTGCTGGTGCCAAACTGTATCAGACTCGGCTGCTCTTTTGGATTCATCTGCTGTGTGGAGAGGGGAGCCTGCTGCATGGGCAACAGCTTGCTCTCCATGTTGTACTGCCCTGACCCTGACCAACAGTGGGCCTCAGTGTTAGTAACATCCCCATCCCATGAGTAAAAGCAACAGAATCTCCCCTTAACACTTAATAAATTTCTCTCTGCAGTGGAGAATTCTTGAAATGAAAATGAAGAATGAAATATATTCCTTGCAGCTTGATAATTAGCTCTATCCCATTGGGTTGAAGCACATTTTGTGGAGAAGACCACAGACATTTGCATTGGATTGTCACATTTTCTGAGGACATAATCGATTCAGTTAAGATTTTATCTTGTAATGGTTGCTCTGAGTAGGCTGTGAATGGTCCAAGTGATATTATGTGCTGATATTTTTGAAATAGTCTTTTAAAAAAAAGTCTTGTCACTGGCGTTAGTTTAATTTTGTTATTTATGAACTGTTGATTTCTTGCTAAAGCTAGAGAGTGAAATGAGTCAGAATTTCATTAATAGGACAGAGTTATGAAATGGTTGGCACACATTCTACAATTAGCACATGACTCATAGTCTTTGATTATAGAAGTTTGGCAATTTTTAAGCTTGCCCAAAATGTATTTGTTACTCAATTAATGTGGGATATGTTGTGAATTCCAACTAACTGTGCAGTAACATTCAGTTTACTAAAAAATTGACCAATAAATTTAATGGAATCTTGTGACAAATCTTGATCTGATTTTCTCCACAGACAGTAGCTATTATTAGTTGTTTGGAAAGGGTTGGAATCAAGAGTCAGGTTTAATATTACTGGCATGTGATGTAAAATTTGTTATGTGGCAGCAGTACATTGCAATAAAAACTAAATTACAGTAAGAAGTATAAATATATATTTTAAAAAGTTAAATTAAGTAAGTAGTACAAAAGAAAAGAAGTAGTGAGGTGGTGTTCATGGGTTCAGTGTCCATTCAGAAGTCAGATGGCGGAGAGGAAGAAACTGTTCCTGGATTATTGAGTGTGTGTCTTCAGGTTTCTAATTTCTCCATCCTGATGGTAGCAAGGAGAAGAGGGCATCTCCTGGTGGGGTTCTTCCATGATGAACACCGCCTTTCTGAACCACTGTACCTTGAGGATGTCCTGGATGCTGGGGAGGCTAGTGCCCACGGTGGAACCGACTAAGTTCATAACTTTCTGCAGCTCTTTTGATCCTGTGCAGTAACCACCCCCCCCCCCCCCCATACTGTATCTTTGGTGACCTACCAACACTCCTCAAACCTCAAACTCCTAATGAAATATAGCAGCTATATTTAGGAATAATGGGAGGTGTAAAAAATGGCCATTTTTGTGCTATGCATACCCATTGGATTAGTTCACAATGTGCATTGACAATCCCTGTGTAGACTGGTGTGAGATTTCATTACAGTCATGTGCTTTGCATAAGAGGATGCTCTTACCAGGAATACCTTGTCCAACAATATACAGTACATTTTCTATTTGAAGAACTAGTAAAAGGTAGAATATTGCAGTGAGTACTTTATACTTTATTGTCGCCAAACAACTGATACTAGAGCGTACAATCATCACAGCGATATTTGATTCTGCTCTTTGTGCTCCCTGGACTACAAATTGATAGTAAATATTAAACATTTAAATTATAAATTATAAATAGAAAATAGAAAAGGGGAAGTAAGGTAGTGCGAAAAAACCGAGAGGCAGGTCTGGATATTTATACTTTATACTTTATTGTCGCCAAACAATTGATACTAGAATGTACAATCATCACAGCGATATTTAATTCTGCTCTTCCCGCTCCCTGGATTACAAATATTAAATATTAAAAGTATTAAAATTAATATTAATGAAAATTAATGAGTGCTAATGAAAACAAACTGCTTTACCTGGAGTTGTTTGGAACAGGAGCCAGCCATTTATCCCAACCATTCTGCAGCTTGTCTCTCTCATACTCGCCCATTAGTTTCCAGCACTGTGCAAAAATCTTGGGCACATATATTTAGCCAGGGTGCCTTAGACTTTTGCACAGTACTGTTGTGATTTTTTGGCTGTCATTATTATTTTATGTATTAATTGTAGTCATTTTTTGTATTGCACTGTACTGCTGCCACAAAAAAAGGCAAATTTCATGACATACGTGAGTGATGATAAACCTGATTCTGATATCGGTCTCTATTGTGGACTGAGCATGGGAAGGGGGCAGGGAAAGAGGAATCATGGTTGGGGAGAGGGGAGGGAGCGAGAAACACCAGGGAGACGTTCTGTAATGGTCAATAGATCAGTTGTTTGGGATCAAATTACCTTGCCTGGTGTCTCAGGGCTGGGGGTGTCTGTAACTGCACCACCCACCACCACACCCCTCCCCCCCCCCGGACTCTGGCGCTTCTCTGCCCTCTGTCCCACATCTTTCCTGCAGCGCTCTAGCCTCATCATTCCCAACATTCTTTGCTCCTGCCAGATTTACAAAGTCGCTCTCCGCTTCATGTTGACCCTCAGTACTGTCTGTCCTAGGCATCCTAGCTGTATATATGTGTCTCAGACTTTTGCACACTGTTGTAACTGCCCAAGATTCTCCCTCAGTGCCCATTAATACTCCTGCACATGCCGAGAGCCCTTCTAGCATGCACGTCATCATTGCCTCTTGAGAAGTTTGTTGCTCCTGTAATTGAGAGTTTGTCTGTATTGATGGCCTCTGGTTTTGCTTTTTGAAAAGTGGAAGACAGGTCACTGTAACCTTGCAGTATTCTAAGGATGTTCTATAACTTTATATGCTCAGATTAAGTAACTTTCAAGTCCTGTCTGGGCTAAGGGAATGTTCAATTCTGGTATATTCTTACAAATCCAATATCTTTCTTTAGACAATGGCATCCGGAAGGAACACTGTTCCAAGAGTGATTGATATTTTAGCCCTGTCTGCCCCAGGATATAGTTGACCTTGTATAACATTCACACACCTTACAACTGTTAATTTGTAGATTTGTACTGTAGTATCTTTCTTGCACCCTGGACACTGTGTCTGGCATTTGTTGTTTTGTAGCAACAGTACAGTGCAATACATATTAATAAAAAATGATAACTTACAGTAAAAACATATTAAAATATTATGTAGCACAGAAAGAGAGCAAAAAAAAAGTGAGGTAGAGTCCATGGGTTCATTGTCCATTTAGAAATCTGATGACAGAGGGGAAGAAGCTGTTCCCGAAACATTGAGTGTGTGTCTTTAGGCTCCTGTACCTCCTTCCTGATGGTAACAATGGGAAGAGGGCATGTCCTGGGTGATGGGGGTCCTTACTGATGGATGCAGCCTTCTTGAGACTTCGACTGTTGAAGCTGTTGTGGATTCTGAAGAGGCTAGTGCCCAGCCTGAGCTGCCTTCAGTGGAGATCGTGCTGGTTTCACCTTTTGAAGGTGTCTTCAATGCTGCGGAAGTTAGTGCCCAGTTTTACCTTTTGGAGGTGTCTTCGATCCTGGGGAGGATGGAGCTGTCTGAGATAATTTGCCTTTTTGTATTTATTCACTATTTCACCCATTTTCTTCAAATACAGAAATTAATTTAGATTTCAGTGTGTGAAGAGTGAAAATAATTAAAGTTCAAGAATGCTGTATTGGCCACTGACATTTAGAGACCCTTGCTGCCCTGAAACAGCTGCACCAAATACTTGTTTGAATGGCTCATACTTAACATCTTGATGACACAAACTCTGGATCAGATCATCTCAAGATTTTCTGTCACTATTAATGTAGAACCAAGGTTGGGCTTTAAACCCCTTCTGCTCCACCCAGGACAGGGCATGAATTGATTAATTACGATGGGGAAGCCTCTTCCCAGCATAATTCCTTGAATTCACCTAATGGCGGGGGGTGGAATTAGACTGTTGATATGGGGATAGGCTGGCCCATTGAGGTCTGATCACCTTGAGTAAAGCCATGGTTTCGATGAGGAAAATGTCATATACTGGATATTTGCAACTAAGTAATATAACACTTTTGCTCTCTTTTTGCACTACTAATTTAATTAAACTTATTTAGGACAACTCAAAGAACAAAAACTAATTGAGAAAATAGCTGGGATTTCCGTTGTTCATTTGGGACACTGTGCTGCTTAATAGGGACAGTAGACTTGCCAAACAGGTTCTACCGAACATTTACTGCATGCACTTGTGTGGCCGTTAGACACCACAACATGCTTAGGGCGAACAGTTTTAAATAGTGACAGCCGCATGTACTTGTGTTTAAAAAGCAGCGATAGTTGGCAACTGGTAGTTGGCAAGAAATAACACAGAACTGTTTTCCTTACTGCAGTTTCAAGCATTCAGGCTTGGAGATGCCAGAAATGGCCAGGAGTGAAAATGAAATGATTTCACTCCCATAGTGAGGAGCTATGTAGAATTTGAAGGCATCAACAATCGTCTTGAATCTTACATTGAAAATGAAGACTTGAGGATGCATTTGTCGAATATTGTATGAAAGCAGTCCATTATCTACACTGGGTGTCAGCGCTGATTTTGTTAATTTACAGTCAATCAAAAGAACATGACAGCATAATTCTTCTGTCGATAACAATTAGAAACTAATACAGTTTTATGTTACTGTAGTAGTATTGATAGAGTTCTAGTTTGTTCTGTGTTTCATTTAAATGCATAATTTGTTGCTCAGTTAAATGGTAGTTTGTCTTTTTCATACCTTTTACATTATTCCCTTCCGCTAAATGGGGCAGCTGCTTAATTAGGCCAAAATATACTGGTCCCGATATGCCCCAATAAACCGGAATCCACTGTCTATGTATACGCATATGTATATGTGCATGTATTTGTATGTGTGAGTGTGTTTCACAACACTAGCTTGAGCAAATCTGCAGACGCTGGAAATCCATCAAAGCAGCACACACAAGACGCTGGAGGAGCTCAGCAGGTCGGGCAGCATCTGTGGAAAAGAGTAAACAGTTGACATTTTAGGCCGAGGCTCTTCTTCAGGACTGAGAGGAAAGGGGGAAGACACCACAATAAAAAGGAGGAGGGAGGTGAAAGAGGAGGGCTAGAAGGTAACCGGTGAAGCCAGGTGGGTGGGAAAGGTCAAGGGCTGGAGAAGAAAGAATCTGATGAGAGGAGAGTGGACAATAGGAGAAAAGGAAGGAAGAGGGGACCCAGAGGGAAGTAATGGGCAGGTGAGATAAAGTAAAAATCAGAGTGGGAAATAGAGGAAGTGGGAGTGGGGTGGGGAGGAGAAATCGATATTCATGCCATCAGGGTGGAGGCTACCCAGGTGGAATGTGAGGTGTTGCTCCTCCACTCTGAGGGTGGCCTCATGTCAGTGATACTAAACCTGAATCTGAGTCTGATTTCAATGGTAAAGTAATTTGAGCTGCAGTGCATTAGGCTGAAGGTCATCCATAAGTCTCGTCTGACATTGCAAAGGACAGAGAACCCGCACAGAAATTGAAAACTTGTGCTAGCATGCTTGTATTTATTTATTCCACATTATAGGGCAGTTCTCTCTCGACAAAACCAGACCGAACGCTGGACGTGCTGCCCGTTTGCTGTTGGACTTTTTGTTACTTAATGGAGAAGACCAATTTAAACTTGTTTGTTCATCAGACCGAGAACCCGCACAGAAATTGAAAACATGTGCTAGCATGCTTGTATTTATTTATTCCACATTATAGGGCAGTTCTCCCTCGACAAAACCAGACCGAATGCTGGACGTGCTGCCCATTTGCTGTTGGCCTTTTTGTTACTTAATGGAGAAGACCAATTTAAACTTGTTTGTTCATCAGAGGAAACGAGGGCATTGCCAGGGTCATCACTGATGCAGATGGGCTGTGCTGTGCTGATATTCTGCTGGTTAATGAACACGTTGCAGAGACTCTGCCCGCGCCTGCAGTGATTCACAGGTGGTGTTGCCTGAGGGTTTGTCAATGGAGTGGATTGTGACATTTTGGTAACCCAGAAACACAGTAATTGCTGTGCTTGCAATGCTGAATGCATTCTGATTATGTATGTGCTGCCCCACAGGAAAGCAAATTATTGCTGAGTTTTCTGTCATGTTTTCATTGCCTCTGGCAGTTTACTGCGGCAGTCGTTTTCATTCCGAGTAAAGTGATGTGAAGGGGTCAACAAATCTCCGTTCGGTTTGGGCTTGCTTTCCCGGTGCGAGGTCAAGGGATGTGAGTTCACTCTTGCAGTTCTTGGCAGTGCAATTATTTCTTTTTGAGGCTGTACTCTGTCAAGAGGAGCAAATTCCCTGCTGGAGGAAATCTAATCTTAAAGCATCTAGTACTTACACTGTGCAAGTTAACCTTTAAATAAAACTAACCTGCTATTCTGAAAGCTGTTGACTGTGGCAATATAATATTTTTCTAGCCCCAAGAAATGGATAAGCCTATTACCCAATAACCCAGCACTTTGGAAGAACAAGCCAGTTTTATGTGTTTCCCTTTGAGTACAGATTTGATTTGAGTACAATTGAATTTGCTCTCTTGCCTTTTGACTAAATCATCCCTGGTGCAGCCAATTGGTTTTAGAAGTCAGATAATTAATGAAATGGAGATCACCGAGTGCAGTCAAGGTGTTTCAATTGATTGTAGTAAAAATACACCTGTATCTGGAAGGTCCAACTGCTGGTGACTCAGTATCCTGGCAAAAACTACACCACGAAGACAAAAGAACACTCCAAGCAACTCCATGAAAAGGTTATTGAAAAGCACAAGTCAGGAGATGGATACAAGAACATTTCCAAGTCACTGAATATCCCTTGGAGTACAGTTAAGTCAATCATCAAGAAATGGAAAGAATATGGCACAGCTGTAAATCTCCCTAGAGCAGGACATCCTCAAAAACTGAGTGACCGTGTAAGAAAGGGACTAGTGAGGGAGACCACCAAGAGACCCGTGACAACTCTGGAGGAGCTGCAAGCATCAGTGGCTGAGATGGGAGAAGCTGCACATACACCAGCCGTTGCCCAAGTGCTTCACCAGTCGCAGCTTTATAGGAGAGTGGCAAAGAGAAAGCTACTGTTGAAAAAAGCTCACATGAAATCTTGGCTAGAGTTTGCCAGAAGGCATGTGGGAGACTCTGAAGTCAGTTGGTAGGAGGTTCTATGGTCTGATGAAGGTATAATTGAGCTTTTTGGGCATCAAACTAAATACTATGTTTGGCATAAGTCAAACACTATACATTATCAAATCATATCACCCCCATGAAGCATGGTGGTGGCTGCATCGTGCTGTGGGGATGCTTCACTGCAGCAGGCCCTGGAAGGCTCGTGAAGGTAGAGGGTAAAATGAATGCAGCAAAATACAGGGAAATCCTGGAGGAAAACCTGATGCAGTCTACAAGAGAACCGCGATTTGGGAGAAGATTTGTTTTCCAGCAGGACAATAACCCCAAGCATAAAGCCAAAGCTACACAGGAATGGCTTCAAAACAATAAAGTTAATGTCCTGGAGTGGCCAAGTCAGAGTTCAGATCTCAATCCAATTGAGAATTTGTGGCTGGACTTGAAAAGGGCTGTTCACTCACAATCCTCGTGCAATCTGACAGAGGTTGAGCAGTTTTGTAGAGAAGAATGGGGAAAAATTGCAGTGTCCAGATAGACAAAGCAGATAGAGACCTATCCACACAGACTCAAGGCTGTAATTGCTGCCAAAGGTGTATCTACTAAATACTGACTTGAAGAAGGTGACTACTTGTGCAATCAATTATTTTGTGTTTTATATTTGTAATTAATTTAGATCACTTTGTGGGCATCTGTTTTCACTTGGACATGAAAGAGCCTTTTTCTGTTTATCAGTGTCAAAAACAAAGCCAAATTAAATCCACTGGGATTCAATGTTGAAAAACAGTAAAACATGAAAACTTTAAGGCGGGGGGAATACTTTTTATAGGCACCGTACGTAATTTTAGAATTCTGTTCTCTAGGGAAGAGTTTCAGTCTCAGGGTTTATTGAAAACAAACCCTAATAAATTGTAAGGGGAAGTTGGGAGAACACTCAGCAGTCCTTATTGAGGGGTCATCTGTGGAAAGAATGAACAGCTTCGAATTCCTAGATGAAAATGTCTGATTCTGATGGATATTATAATATGAGAAGAATTAAGTTATAAAGTAATAGTTGAGGAGAAGGCATTGATTGATGTGGCAGATTAGATGAGGGGTGGATCAGGCACAATGGAGAAGGGTCTACTGCCGTTTCTTGTTTTATTGAAAGTAGGGAATCAATTTCAAAGTGTGCAATGGCTTTGAATTTGCCTCAGTGGTAGCAATACCATTTATGAGCCTTATCAGCATTTTATGACTGTTACCAGAAACTACTTTTACTTTTTCAACCTTTTCCCATCTCTAGTAAATTGATTTGATCAGGATTTAGCAAGTTATGTTTCGCGGATAAGATGGACAAATTAGTTTGAAGCTCTGGCCAGTGGAACATGTTACAAATAATGCTCTTTTATCTTTGCAAAGTATTTAACAAGTCGTGGTCCATGAATAACTGCAGCATATAATTAAAGAGAATAGCAGGAACCAGCAGATGTTTGTATGACATTATGCAATTGTTCGGCAATCTCTGATTAGTTGAAATTAGTAATTCTTATATTTCGTGCTCTGCAGTAGCTGGATTTGTGAATTAACAAAGAAAACAGCATTAGATAATTGCTAATCCTTTTGACAGTATAGTTGGTATTTGCATAGAAATAACCAAATAATTAGATTTAATTATAAATGATCAAGTTGTTTAACAGAGAAACAGCCCAACTTGCCCCTGCCAATGACGGCATCCTCCCTGATGTTCCAGGTTGTCTGTGTTCAACCCATAACCACTAAGGCCTTACCCCCTCCCCACTCCCCATATGCCTATCCAAAAGCCTCTATGAAGTTGTATTTGCATCCACCTTGACCGCTTCCTCTGGCAGCTCACTACCCTCGATAAAGAAGTTACTGCTCGTTTCTCTTTTAAATCTCTCCACTCTTATACCTGTGCCTTGTCATTTTGGGTTCCCCAACCTTGGGAATAGACTGTGACTGTCCACCTTATCCATACCCTTCATGGTTTAACCTTCTGAGGTCACCTCTCATTCTCCTGTGCTCCAAAGGGTAAAGGTCTAGTTTGGTTGACCTCCCCTTATAACTCATTCCCTCTATCCACTCTTGTTCAGGCAGCAACTTTGGAAATCTTTTCTGCGCTCTCTCCAGCTTAATGCCTTTACTGTAACCAGGTGACCAGAACTGTACACTGTGCAGCCTCACCAGTGACTTGTATAACTGCAGCATCATGTCCCTTTGCCTGTACTCGATGTTGTGATTGATCGAGGCCAACGTGCTAAACATCTTCTTCAACCAGTCCACTTGTGCAGCCGCTTTCAGGGAACTCTGTTCCAGTACTCCCAGGTCTGTCTGTTCCACAATAATTGTCAGTGACCCGCATTCGCTGTATAGGCCCTAACCTGGTTTGAATGTTCCAAATGCAATACCTCACAGTTATCTAAATTGAAAGCCATTTGCTAGTCCACAGCCCGTCTCCTTAACCATAAGACATAGGAGCAGAATTAGACCATTCAGCCCATCGAGTCTGCTCCGCCATTCTATCATGGCTGATCCTGGTTCCCACTCAACCCCATACACCTGCCTTCTTGCCATGTCCTTTGATGCCCTGATAGATCAAGAATCCATCACTTCCTGCCTTACATAAACCCACAGGCTTGGCCTCCACTACAGTCTGTGACAGAGCATTCCACAGATTCACTGCTCTCTGGCTAAAAAAATACCTCTATTCTAAAGGACACCCCTTAGTTTTGAGGCTGTGCCCTCTAGTTCTGGATACCCCCATGAAACATCGTCTCCACATTCAATTTATCTCGTTCTTTCAACATTCAGTGGGCTTCAGTAAGATCCCCCTTCATTCCCATATAACCCTCGTGAGCCTCCTCCAATGACATTGCATTGTTTCTGAGGTATAGGGCCCAAAACTGTTGACAATACTCTGTACAGCCTTACTAGTATCTTATAAAGTCTCAGCATTATCTCCTTGCTTTTATGTTCTATTCCCCTTGAAATATATGCCAATATTTGCTTCTTAACTGACCAAGATATCTTTCTACTTCATTGTAACCTGCTTCACCATCAATGGGACCCCTAACTTAGTGTCATCAGCAAACTTTCTGATTGTTGCAGAGGTGCAGGGATGGGAAGAGTGTAGAGGACTATGGTCCGGGTGGAGGACTGGGCAGTTTAAATGGTTTGGCATGGACTAAATGGGCTGAAGGGCCTGTTTCAGTGCTGTAGTTTTCTATGACTCGTGTACATGTATGGCATAGAGTCATATAAAAACAAGTAGAAAATTAGTTTTATATATATATATCTTGTCCCTCAAGAATTCCTTCCAGTAACTTCTGTACAACTGGAGAAGGGCTCCCCATCCTGTCTTTGCTACCTTTCTTGAAGTTTGGAATAACATTAGCCACTCTCCAGTCTTCTGGAGCTTCACTGGTGATGAATGATGAACGGGCGTCTCTACGAGGGTCAGTGTGACCTTGTCCCTCTGTCAGCCGGCTCACCTTTACCACTGCTTGCCAAATCCATCTCAGACTGGCGATTGCCCTCCTTATTTCTCTCTTCAGTCTGCTCTTAAGCTCTTATTATTTGTTAAGAGATTCATTTGTACTCAGCTGCCTAAAAGCGGTGTATACTTCCTCTTCTGCGTGTCGCACAGACAGTCAAGCAGCATTTTATGGAGAGGAATGAACTGTTGACATTTTGGGCTGATGGAGGGTCTCATCCCGAAACGTTGACTATTTATTCCTCTCCATCAATGCTGTCTGACTTGCTCAGTTCCTCCAGTATTCTGGGTGTGTGGTGCTTTGAGATTTCCAGAATCTCTTTTGTCTCAATTTCGCATCATCCAGTGTTCATTGAACTTGGTATGTCTACCCTTCACCCTAACAGGAACATGCTCTCCTTGGACTCTCAATAGGACCCTCCCACTTGCCAACTGATCTTTTGCCTTTAAAAAGAGTTGGGCAGTGGATCCCAGCTGGATTATGCCTCATGCCCTCAGTGTTGGCCCCGCTCTAAATACATGTGTAATTATTCCATTTTCTGACTTCATTCACTGAAACAAATAGTTTAAAGTTAAGCAGCACACATAAAAGTTGCTAGCAACTTTTATGTGTGTTGCTTGAATTTCCAGCATCTGCAGAATTCCTGTTGTTTGCGAGTTTAAAGTTAAGGAAGGTTCACTCTGAGTTCATTAATGTTGTGAAACAAGCCAAAAGCCTAAAACGTTGAAAGAAAACCATGTAACTTCAGTTCATGTGGTTTGAATGGGGCAACAGTTTGACTTTTACTGAGTCATCATTGTCCTGGATTGAGGGCTCTTTGTGAAGTCACTGGTGGTTGCTATTAATGTTGAGCTGTGCAGATGAATTAGTGGAATTCATCTTTACGAGGATGTTGCTGGGACCGGAGCACCTGAATTATAGGCAGGGATTGAATAGGTTAGGACCTTAATCCCTGGAGCGCAGGAGTATTGAGGGGAGATTTGATGGAGCTATACAAAATTGTGAGGGGTACGGATAAGGTAAATGAAAGCAGATTTTTCCCACTGAAGTTGGGTGAGATGAGAACTAAAGGTCATAGGTTATGGGTGAAAGGTGAAATATTTTCGGGGAACTTCTTCACTCAAGGAGTGATGCGAGTGTGTAATGAGCTGCAGCGGAAGTTGTGGATAGGGTTTGATTTTAGAGAAGTTTGGATAATTGCATGGGGGGAGGGGTATGGAGGTCTGGTCCAAGTGCAGATCAATGGGACTACACAGAATAACTGTTCAGCACAGACTAGATGGGCCAAAGGGTCTGTTTCTGTGTTGTAATGTTCTCGGACTCTTTATCAGTGCAAAAGGTTCCCTGGTATTCAACTGTGCTGTGCTCACTCTGACAGCAACGTCCAGTTGCGATAAAGAATTCTCAAAGGTGGCAAACTGGGATGCAGAAAGTTTACTTTTATAAATATATTGAAGTGAAAAATAAAAATTGGAAATAAAGCATCTGATTAAGATTTATGCTGAACAATCAGCAAATAGGAGTATTTTAATCAACACACAACAAAGTTGCTGGTGAACGCAGCAGACCAGGCAGCATCTCTAGGAAGAGGTACAGTCGACGTTTCGGGCTGAGACCCTGAGAGGGGAAGAAGCTGTTCCTGAATCATTGAGTGTGCACGTTAAGGCTCTTGTACCTCCTCCCTGATGGTAGCAATGAGAAGAGGGCACGTCCTGGGTGATGGGGGTTTTTAATGACAGATGCCACCATTTTGAGGCGTCGTGCCTAGAAGGTGTCAGGGATGCTAGGGAAATTGTGCCCACGATGGAGCTGACTGAGCTCACGACATTCTGCAGCTTATTTCGATCCTGATGGTCTAACTAGTATTCAACAAATTTGAGGTTAGATTTTTCAGGGTACCATGTGGGTGAGAATGACTTAAAAATACCCGGAATTCTTGTCATTTCATAAGTTATCTACATGTCGTAGAAGGGTGTGAAACCACAGATCCAGTACAATAGTCAGCAATTAAAATGATTTCTGTATCTCACTGTTTGACAATACTCAACTCTCAATGTTGCTGTTATTTTCTTGGAGTAACCAGAAACTGTGAATGTTTTGCTATTGTTGCACTTGAAAATTCAGATCATAGTCTCACAGCAATGGCTGGAGGGGTGGAGATATGTCTCTACCAAAGGAGGTGTAAGGCTCTCCTTCCTTCCACAACCTGCAGGTCACCCTTGGGTGAGGTGTAGCACCTGCTGAGCCCCCCAGTCAGCGTCACGTGAAGCCATGGGAGCAGCTGGTGGATGGTCGTACGAGCAGCTGGTGCACATCACAAGTCCTGGTTATGTGACCACTGACACCAGGCAGACAATCTCTGAAGAGTATTGATAATGGCTGGGGTCACCCATTTTGTAAAGACACTGCCCAGAAGGCAGCAAT
Organism: Mobula birostris; assembly: GCF_030028105.1. Classification (NCBI taxonomy): domain Eukaryota; kingdom Metazoa; phylum Chordata; class Chondrichthyes; order Myliobatiformes; family Myliobatidae; genus Mobula; species Mobula birostris. The sequence continues at coordinate 55,774,909 of NC_092390.1, read as the reverse complement.
GGTAAACCACTTCTGTAGAAAACAAGTTCGCCAAGAACAATCATGGTCACGAGACCAAGATCACCCATGTCATACGGCATGGCACATAATGATAAGTTTCAAGAGTTCAATATTTTTTTGTAAAACTGGATTGTTGTAAGCTTATGGCAAACAGTTTTGTGTTTCATCCTAGCATATTTCATTTATCCAAAGCTGACAAAGAAGCATTCTATTTTCAGGCACCCTTACTACAAGTCTATCCATACTATCCTTTGGCCCTCCTTTACAACAAGCTGTGATCTTCTACACTGGTACCTTTACAGTTTAAACTATCTTCTTTGTGTATAGAGCAAGGCTGCAGTTTACTGGTCAGATGATTTGAATATAGCTATCATACCAAGTGCCATTGACAAAATTGTGAATACATTTCACTGGATCATTCAATTAAGCCTTGATGTGACAATTTGCAGGTTACGCTTTGCTTCAAACAGTCTGTCAGTGCATCATCTTGACAGTCAAACTAAAGAAACAGCATTGGATATTTTCTAAACACAGAAATCTGCAGGTGCTGGAAATGCAAAGCAACAGATACAAAATGCTGGAGAAGCTCGATGTTGGACCAAGACCCTCCTTCAGGACTGAAAAAGAAGGGGAAGACGACGGAATAAAAACATCAACTGGACATTAATTTCCGTAGATGCTGCCGAACCTGTTGAGTTCCTCCAGCATTGTGTGTGTTCCTGTGGATATTTTATATTTTTGTTGATGGTGGGGGTGTTGAGTGATGATGGGGTCTGCTGTTTGTGTGGAGGCAGGTAGTATTTGTTGTGTTTATAGACCTGAGGTTGACAGATAGCGATAAATTGTCGTATACTGTGATCTAATAACATGGTGAATCACGCACCAGAGATTGAATTGCCAACTCCTTCCTGTTCCTGATCACCATAGATGTCAGCTCTGCACCTGAACCTCCAATCGAGGAGGAATGCTGTTTCATTTGGCTCTATTCATGGGTATTCATGTATGGTTGAAGAACAATTAAACCACGGCTTCAGGTCAGTGTACAGGGTCAGTCTGGAAGTTACTTTGTGAACATGCTACCTCTGCTTATTTTAGTTGAATGATTTAGTTGAAGTTCAAGTTTATTGTCATCTCACCTGTACATAAATACAACCAAATGAAACCATGTTCCCTTGGACCATGTTGACCCACAGAACATAAATCACACATAGCACATAAACCAAAATATTACCATAAGTAAATTAATAAAATACAATTCAAAGTGCATGTAGTGTGTGGCACAGGTAAGCAGTAAACCACTCACTGTCCTAGTGTTGAGATCTCGGGGGAGGCAGGGTATTCATCAGTCTCATGGCCTGAGGGAAGAAGCTGTTACCCAGTCTGGCAGTCCTAGTCCTGACGCTCCTGAACCTCCTCCCTGGCAGTAGTGGGTCAAAGAGGTTGTGGGATGGGTGGTAGGGATCCTCAACAATGCTTTGGGTCCTTTGCCTACAACGCTCCCAGTAAGTGTCACAGATAGGGGGAGGGCGACCCTGATGATCCTCTTGGTGGTTTTACGACCATCTGTAGGGTCTTGCAGGCCGATGCTTTGTAGCTTCCATACTGCTTAATGGTACGGCCAGATAGGACACTCACGATGGTACTCTGACAGAAAGTTGTTCGAATGGTGGTGAGGAGCTTTGCTCACCTTAATCTCTTCAAAGTGTGAAC